>NW_022900918.1:4446135-4497646 GCF_012274545.1 Fukomys damarensis
TTTCTATCACTCCACATATCAACTGAGCTTTCCCAAGGAAACAGTGTTATAGAATGTGGTTGCAAAAGTATTATTGACATTTCATTCCATTCTCAGTCCAATTTCACTATGTGATAAATGTCTGAAAGGAACTTGTCTAGAATGATACACTCCACACGCATGTGAGAAATTTCTAAACACACACTTGAATCTTGAGAACATGACTGATGTAGGAGACATTTTCATTGGAATGTATATGGAGAGGAAAAAGGTAATAATTTAGATGGCCAAAAACGTGAGAAATAGTATGTCTTCACAAAACAAAGGGCAAAGTTTTAATTTACATTAATTATTTTATAGGAATAGTCAATCATCCTTCAAGAAGTTCATTTTATGATACATCTGTGTCAAAATTTATTCATAATCTCAAGGTCAATATTCACAATGCTTCTGAGGTGCTTCTGAGGTCCTTCCCAGGCATGCACAGACCTCTGAAAAATTTACCACCTGGCATCCATGTTTCTAGCTGAATTTGAAGAAGGCAATTCAGCATTCTTATTTCAAATTTCATGTTGTAAATGAATGTCTTTTATAGCATATTTAGTGGCTTTATTTTCCTCATTTTTTTGTTTTGCTGGTGACTTTACTGTTCAAAATACACCCCCAAACAATACTAAAGTGCTACTTCTGTTTTATAAATATAAAAAGTCTGTGATTTACATTATAGAGAAAAAACGCATTAGATCAACTCTGTTTAGGCATGACTTACAAGTCCTAGGCTATAGGTCAATGTAATAAATCAAAAATATAGATGAAACAAGGTATTCTTAAACAGAAACCTGCATAATATAATAGTGATTATTGAAAGAAATAACAAAATGCATTGATAAGATTTTCTCAGCAGCTTATCCTTGTATTTTTTCCACAGACAATGGTTTAGTGTTCATGAATTTCAGGTTCAAAGTGACTATAGAAAGCTACTGTGAGATATGAACTGAGTGTCTTTCTGTTCTAATGAAAATCTAAGTATGGAGTTTGGAAATTTAGGCAACAAAACATTTGTATTCTTCTCTATAGTTGACACAGTATGAGGGAATTATGAAAGTGTTGTGTTACAGACATTAATTGGGAGATGATTGGTCTGTGCTTTTGGACCATGTCCCTCTGAGTCTATTTTATTTGACGGTACTGTGGATTTGGTCCATGAGAGGGAAGCAGCTCCTTTCCTTCAGCACAAAGTAATATATGTGATACAACGAGGATCAACTTGAAAATACAGATCTTTGCCTTGCAACTAGTATTTCAGAAATGAATAATGGATTAGGAATGGCTGTGTTGTCACCATGTCTTGATTGATTGTTTCCTTAATATGCACTGAGTGCTGACAAAGTGCAAATCTCCCAATCTGCTGTGATGGAACCTCTGTTATTAAAGATTCCGATTATGCTCTTGTAGCCCTCGTTCCCTTCCTGATTCTCCAGACTTTTTGTCAAAGAAATACAAACAGATTTTCAGTTAAGAAAAATGAAAATTATAGCTAACATTTATTGAGGTATTAATCTAGGCAAAATATAAAATTATATATATAAAATATATGTATATGTAATATATATGTTCACATATGAATTTTTGGATTTATATGAATTCTATTTTTGTAAGAATTATATGAATTAGATATTTTTTTATTTTTTGGTTAGCTGATGTCACTGACAAAAACAAACAAAACTTCATTTTTATGTGGTAAATAAGTGAGTGGTTGAATTAAATATTCAAATTGGTGGATAACGTACTCATCGACCAATCTTTGTTTCCTTAACAGAGAACTACAAATTATAAGTATTTACATATATGTATGCATAAATATAAATCACACATGTGTTCAGAAAAGGTAAGATGCTTGCTATCAGTCATGAGGTCTAGTGAAAGAATAAAACATTAGAAATTCAAAAAATTACTGTAAAGTAAAATTAATAGAGTCATAAATTTCAAACATGTAATGATAATGTGTTATTTGTTTCTGCCTTCAGAGAGATAAATGAGAAAAGGACCATTTGTATACGTGAAAATTTATCTTAACAATCATTTTTCTACTTTCAGATTCAACAGCAGATTTCCTTATTTCAATCCTTTTACCTTCCACACTATAAATAAATAATGTATGAACTTCTATAATGTGTGTAAATAGAAGCATAAAAAGTGGTACTACTTTGATAATTTCTAACACACTGAACCAGGCTTGACAGATGATAGATTAGTTTAAATGAAAAGTTTTATCACCATCTTAGTGTGAAAGAAGAGAAAACTGTACCACATATCAGGGGACATGTGAGAAAGTTGGAGGTAATCTTTTTGGTTAACTTATGAAGGCAACAGGAATTCGAATATGTGTAAGACCCAGAGTCAATATGAATCAGAGAAATAATTAGTTTCTCTGATCACCTGGAAATATGTTACTGACTATAATAAATAGCTTCTTCAGAGATTAATAACAAGTATTTTCTGAAAACTGTAGCAAAAAATAATAGGTATTTTTCCAGTGGTTTTTCGTTTTCTTTTTTAGGACAAGTTTATATGTGTTGCTTTACTGCCCTTTCTTTGAGAACATCAAGAACTTCAGACTTTTCATAAAATATCTATCCACCCTAAGCCTTTGACTCAACACTGCTTATGAGGATTCACATATTAAGAGGCAGTGTTGAAAGCCTGAGATAAGCTAATGAAAAATAAATTTTTATTGCTATTATAGATAGTCATTAATACCTTGGCATAGATACTACTGATGTTTATATTAGAGGTACGTAATTGATCAGCTTTCTCCTCTATATGCCATGTTACCCCTGAAATGCTATTCCTTCTATCATGTCCCCTAGTAACAAGGTACGTGCCCTTTTATCTTGAGGGGTAGGGAAGTACCTAAGAGAAGGGTAGGCACTATTGAGCAAGATTCTTTTTAAAATGTTTTCCTTTTAAAAGCCAAATGATTGAGTAATTTGGGAAATTTTATATAAATATTTTATATAAGCACTTAAACCTTCTTCACTTAAAAAATCTTAGTATTTTAGACTTTTTAATATTTCAACCTTCCATTTTTTCAGGAATTTAATCATACTAAGTTCTTCTAACATAGATGCTAAATGCTCCACATGTTCTTAAATTCTGGAGTCTCTGCATTTTAACAATATTTTACAGCAATGCTTTTGTGTGTGTGTGTGTGTTTAATACCGATCCTAGAGCCTTTGAACTGACCTACATCCCCAGGCCTTTTCCAATTTTATTTTGACAGAGAGTCTCTCTTAGTCCCCAAGTTTGTTGGTCTGAGCTCAAACTTGTGATCCTCCTGCCTCAGTCTCCAAGGGTGCCGTTAAGGCAGGCATGTGCTGCCGCACTGGGCTACAACGAAGTCTTTACCTAGGTCATAGGCTATTGATAATTTTATGTTTTATCAAAAATTCATAGTATCTGTTTGACTTTTGATCTTCAAAGAACTACTTTACCTTGGAGTAAATAAGCAGTTCTCCATCCACACATGCGGTTTATTGAAATTCTCAAGAAAATAAATGAGCAATAAAAATTTCTATAAATTTTATTGACTAGCAATAGCTGTGTTAAGACCATAAGAATGGTGATGAGAAAAAAATTATTTTAGCAAAAAATTCATGAAAAAAGTCATGTTACACAGAAAGAAGTCTGAAAAGGCAATTGTTCTTGTACATTGCAGAAAGCCATGCTATTAAAATCAGCAAATTCCAGACATCACTAGAGAAACACAGACCTACAGTATATTATGCATCAGAAGATTCAACAAATTTCATTTAGCCTCTCTCTTTTCCTCTCTCTTTCTCTCTGTCTCCATCTCATTGTTCATTTAATTATATCCATCCGATTTCAACCATATAAGTGATTTCCAGGTTCAACAGTTTTACAAGATAGGGAAGAGAAATATGGCAAACATGAAAGCTTAGTTATTATTTTTGAAATATAATTAAATGTAATTTATACACTGAAAGTACAGCACATATTCCTCCAAAATCAGCATCATGCTGATATTATTTGCCTTGTCCATAATGGCAGCCCCAAAGCCCCCAAATGTGTGGCAAAACAAAAATAAAGTTCTCATTCACTGACCTACATATCCTTTACCTTATATCTAATAGCTCAAGGAGCATCACATCATCACAGGTCTGAGATGACTAGAACGTACAGAAGAGGTTTTATTTCAATCAAATTAGTTAATGTTCCTATAAAGCAGTAGTTTTTCTGGAAGTAAAAGTACAATTAAACTTCAAAGTTATCTCTGCCTCTTCCTAAAATGTAAATAGAGTAAACTTATTTAATTTTCATTTGCCTTGTTCTTTTTGTTCCTCAACACTGTATTTTGGAGAACATGCAGTAAATTAAGCATCTCTACGTACCTAAATAAAATTAGTTACTTTTAAATATTCCCTTCTACATTTTTGCTTTTTGTAACTCAAATTTGATACTTGTGACTTATGGTTAAAATATTTATTGTTGGTCAGCTGTGGTACCACACATCTACAATCCTAGCAGTCTGAGAAGCTGAGGCAGGAAATCAAAAATTCTAGTCCAGCCTGGACAGTTTAGCAATTGAATGAGACCCTGTCTAGAAAGTAACAAATAAGAAAATGCCTGGAGATGTACCTCACTGAGAAGTTCTAGGGCTCAGTATTGCACAGGAAAAAATTGTCTTCCTATGATACAGATTAAATGTCCAGATTCTTTGGCAAGATACACAAGGTAGCATTCTTGATCTTTTCATCTTTCTGTTGCTGTTTCCATTTGTACCACCACATTGTTCTGGCATACTGACTTACTGATACTTAGCTTAAGCCTACAAGCTTTGGAATATATTTACCCTCTGCATAGAATTTATTGTTTTCTTCTTATTATTTCTTTTTTACTCTTTGCCTGGCTCACTTTTTCTTTTTAAAAGAATCAACTCAACCTACGGCCTACTTTTGAGGTGTTTACCTTTCCATTTACCCATGTCCATTGATATCCAGAACAACTTAGACGTCTTTGCGCAGTTCTCACATACTATAACGATTTGCCTCCCTTATTAGGTAACAACTCTTCACGCCTCTATTGATTTCTGTTTCATTGTGCTTAGGTCTGGCTCACTGCAGACAGTGCCTCATCAGGCGCTTCTCATTCTCTCTCCCACTTCCTCAGATATCAATTGTATTATGTCTACATAATCACTACACAGTGTTATTTAATATTTTATAGTAACTATGGGTGAAAATGTGCTTTTGGAAGTCTACCACTCTGTGCTGGATACCAGATCACTTGGAAAAATACTTCAAAATTGAGACATTCACTATGGCTCAATCAGTGTCACCTTGTACATTTGGGGGACTTAATAAAACATGATTTTTATAAAGTACAGGGAAGGGTTGTCATGCTATTTAATTGCACTTAAAACTGGAAAATACAAATACATAACAATTCTTAGCCAAATCACTAATGTGACATCCAAGATTTAGCTATACTCAGGTCTATTTCAAAATTGTTAAACCTTCTCTTTGGTGCTGTATACAAGTACTCTGATTCGTTGTTTCCTTTGGTTGGCCTTTCTTCACATTAATTTTGGTTAATGTTTGCATTTAGGCAACAAGGGCCTTTGAAATTCCAAAGCTTGAATAACATTCCAATTTAAAACTCAGTTTAAGGATATAATTTACATTAGGCAGGGTACTTAGTCTTATTCAGTATCTCATGAAGACTCTTTGAATTTTAAGGTTAGTATTTAAATACTTAGGAGCAGAAAGTTGCATATGTTTTCAGGTAACAAAGCATTTTTATACAAATTAAGAGAAGAAATTTGGTGATTGAACCCATCTGCAATACTGTTTCTAGAGAAATAATCTGTAGCAACCAAAGTGTAAAGAAGTCTTTTTTCTTGTCTTAATACTAACTTGATTGTGTTATCATTTTTAAAATAGCAATTTCAAAATCATTTTGAGAAAATTCAATATAGGGACAACTATAGAAGCTGGGAGTGTAACTCAGTGATAGAGTAAAATTGCCTGGCATGTAAGAGGCCCTGGGGTGTATCTCCCACACCACAAAACATCTATAAAATCCATGAAGGTACATGGTGAGATATATTCTGCTGTCATAGTCATATAATCGTTCATTGCTTTGTAACTCTTTGTCTTTAGGGAAATACATTCCTCTAAAAAAATTGGCTGTGTTATAATATATAGAAGCATAAAGACATTTCAATGTAATGATTTTCACATTTAAAAAATTTACAGACATCCTTAGCCTGAATTTATTATGGCCTGCTATGCTTTAAGTTCTCCATCTATTTCAGTACATTGGTTACAAAGAAGAACATATGGAAATCCAGCAGTATGGCAATCATTTGATATTATGTGAATGAAGAGAGTAATACATTCAAGATTGCCAAAGTAAACAATTTCCAATTCCAAACGATGCAGAGTCTAAATCAATCTAACAATACCTGTCTTACATGCCATTTGCTTTCTGTAAGAAACTTTTGCTTCCCAAGCTCCAGTTATTTGAATGATCCTCTTTGCACAGGACTGACTCCATCAAAGGATATAGGAACATACGCTGTAGTGCCTGGTACAAAGCCATTCTGGTCCTCATGGGCTGGGGCAGGCCTGCTATCTTTGTCCCGGGTCCAGCTTGCTGGTGAGCAGAGCTGACACCCGGCTCTAGCCAAGTTTCACAGAAAGCTAACATGAGGCAGTGTGGGAAGCTCCTGTCAGTGCCACCGTACTTGATCTGAAGAGACATGGAAAATTCAAATTCCAAAGCTGTCAGCCTGCAAAGTTTCAGCAGAGAAAAGCCTCACTTAAAGAATGTAAACAAGGACAGCGAAGGTCTTGCTATCTAAAGATATCAGCATGCAAGAAGCACTCTGGTAGCAGCTCGAATGCGCTGAGGCAGTGGAAAACCTCAGTGCCCCGTTGTGAGACTGAGCCTACCTTGGAGACTCAAGACACTGTCTTCTTCCTGCTAAGTACTTTACCTGCGATTGTGATGGCAGGTTCTTCAAAAGACTGAAATAGAGGTTGTCTCTTTAGGAGAAACAGCAGTCTCTCTGAAAGAAGAAGCTTGGCATTTCCAGGGGAAAGGCCACCTTTCTTTACACCTCTGAAGAGGATAGATAATAAAAAAATAGAAAGAATACCAGGCACAAAAAGCTACGATTTCCTAGACCCCCAAAGGAAATCATGACGCAGCTGCGGAGCTGGTACTATGAGCCAGGGCACTAATTTATCCCACTTTGGTGTGCTGACTTTCCTCCTCTGTGGGCTGGCATCCCAGCTGGGAAAAGAAATATTTACCCAGACTCCAGAATTTTATTTGCAGGCTAGTGGGCTCCTTCTAAGTTGCAAAAGAAGAGATATCTCTAATGTTGGTGATATATGAGGTGGTGTGAAAATCACCCATACGTGCTTAAAAGACAGGACTCTTGTGACCTTAAGGAAGGATAATATTGCACTAAGTGCCACGCCTTGAGTTCATCCAGCAAAAATATCAGTGCCTAGGCAATCACATGGAGAGCCCTTGGGATACAGGGGAGGTAAATCAAAACTTGGAAGGAAGCCTCCAAAATTACTCTGATTGCACTACATAAGAAACAACTGATTGAGCCTTGTTTTAGAAACTTCCTTATCAGAAAACAGAGAAATATTTTGTCATGCATTATCTAAAAGAGCCGCATTGTTACAGACATTCCTATTCAATTATTTATATGTCTTTCTTCTGGTAAATCTCATCTGATTCTCTCTCTTTTCTAAATGTCACGAGTTTTATTCGTGCACTGGCACTGATGTTAACATTTGAAGGGGGGAAAGGTTGTACTTAAGTTTAATAGATTTCATATTTAATAATGTAGTCAATAAAGTCTGCCCACTTAATCAGTCAAAAGCTATTCCATTCTGGACACTAAATGCCTCCAGTGGGCCATATCGCTTCCATTACATGTAAGTCACCCATTATTTTCAATTCTTAGAAAAATGGTTTAATATTTTCCAGAGCTTTATGTCTCTATAAATAAATAAAACAGCATTGCTTTTAAATAAGTGAAAAAGTGCTGACATTGTACTTTCTACACTATCATTAACAAAAGTCACACAACAAGGAAAAAATCGCATCTGTAAGGGAGTTGAAGGATTAAAGTACTTGTGGAGAAAAATGTTACAAACTTTTATTTCCTCTCCTTTCTTTCTCGCAATGCTCATGTTTTAAAAAAGGAGGACTAGAAAAGTATGAGCAAAAGGAGAATTTTAAAAGCAATTGTGAATTCAGCATTCTCATCTATTGTTGGCTTTGTACTCAACTTTACAGCTAGATGCCATCTTTGGTCATAGGAATAGTACTCCAAGCAGTATTAACTACACAGCTCTGGTGGTTTTACATTAGCTTTGTTGTCATTTAAATAATATGTCTCAAACCTCAATTATTAATACCTAAAAATCTTTAGAGAAAGGGGTTGTGCGTGCTTAAGTAGTTTTTTCATATACAGTGGGTGTGGGTGTTCTATTAGCTCAAATGAGAGCACACACAAAAAGAAACATTGCTGTAAAATGTTGATTTAGGCCAAGAAAGCAGCTATTCAGTAGCACGCATTTAGCATGAGTAGGTGTAGGGCTGTAAAGCACACTATGTCTAGCAAATCTGAAAATTAAAAAAAAAAATCTCTGTTCACTCTTGACATATTTTACTGCTATAGAGAAGTGAGGATTTAAATTCCCTACATTGTTGCATATCAGGCAATACACATGTTCTTCTGCTTTTTAGACAACTGCACCCAAGTGGCTATTAAATATAAATATCTTATTTGGAGTTAACATTGTTAGGTATCTTTCACTTCTGACAGCTTTTAATTATATTGTTAAGAAAAATAGCTGTTTGTACTTTTTCAGTAACCATTTCAAACTGACTGAAATATAAATAGTTAAGGAAATGAAGGCCATTTTTTAATGTATTAAGACCCTAAATTTCAGGTGAAGGTTTCCTTTGAAAAAAAAAAGCATTAGGAAGATTCAGACAGACTGGACTGGTTCATTCATATTCAGGGTGTCCTCTCTGACTATAACTTTAATTTCATTTGTCACTCTGTATTATAATGAATTTTCCAAAAGTTTCTGTCCAACTACTCTGCAAATCCTTTAAAGTCAGTAATTTTTAATGTAAAAGATGGAATAATTTGCTAACAGAAATTACTTCCATATTATGGAATATGAGCAGTGGAGATTCATGAAATGAGCTCATCTCCGTCAGGAAAGAATCCCCAGTGACTCTCACCATTGCTTGTTCAAGATTTTCAATTAACGTGTGTTTGCTACTTACTCTGTATTGTATAATTCTCAAATACACCCAAGCAGAAACAATGGCTACTGAGAAGAACATTTTGAAAAGTAATTGTGAATGAAAAACTGCATAATGAGAAACGTCATTGCATATTTTTGGACATCGGAGAAAATATAACTTTTCGTTAGCTTGTTGTTAGTAGTCTACCATAAGAAGAAACTGTGACCTAATACAATGTTTAACTTGTTTTATGTGGAATCTCACATGTGTGAGTATTCCTACATGGAGGCTAATTTAGTTGTGCAACAGAGCTGGCATAAATTTAGAAAACAGACCAAAAATAAGGCCTAAAATAAAACTATATGAATTCTAATGCTGGCTCTCTACTCTGTAGTTATGATGGCTACTGTAGCTAATTGCTTAACCTCTGTTGGGTTTAGTTTGCTAAGACAGTGGTAAAATACTACTATCAGACAGTGGTAATAATAGTAACCACCACATATTTTGATTTTGAGGATTAATTGAGATAATACATGAAAGAAGCAGTTCATACCACCTAGAAAATTATAAATGCTCATCAAAGAAAATCCCCAGAAATCAATTTAATGAGATTCTGTTGTATAGTTATAATGTTCCATAGTTACAAATGAAGTGTATAGTTAAGCACATTATGAAGCTATTTATTAAAATAATACCATGGCCAAGGGTTTAGCTCAGTGGTTCCACCACCTGCCTTGCAACTGCAAGGTCCCAAGTTTGAACTCCAGCACCAAAAAACAAAAACAAATAAAAACAAACACAAACAAATAAAATAAAACCAGATTTACAAAAAAAATATTAGCCACTATATGGATATATGTGATATGAAAATTTCCAAGGGAAATTTTGGCACTAAAGAATATTATAGAGAACAGCCAGGGATTTAGCTCAGTGTTTCCATTGCCTGCCTCGCAAGCACAAGGACCACAGTTAAATCCCTGATTCTCAAAAACAAAAAAAATATATATAGGGAATGATAATATAAGAAAATTAATAAATCTTTTGCAAATGGGAAGGAGAGCAAGAGATGGAGGGGGAAGAAAAGTAGAAAGAATCAAGGTGTGTTATGGACATGTACTAATGCCCCATGATGACTATAATCCTTATTACAAGCAAACATGTAATAATACAAAATAGAAATTAAAAACGCAGCAATTTCATCCTAAACCAGAGGGGAAAAAGCTTAATAGGGAGAATAAACTGCAAACGTTTTGCTCAGTATATCTCCTTTTCTGCAACAAGGGCAATACCTCCAAACTTCTTCATTCTTAATGCCATTCAGTTACTTAAGCTTTGTCCATACACTTGCTTCCCCGAAAAAAGGGAAGTAGAAAGAAAAACAGATACTAAATGCTACCAAGCTTACTTTCTGCGGAAATCCATGAAAGTTTCATTGTTATTATCATTAAATTTATTTAATAAAAGATGCAGTTATGCATGATTCCTTTCAATTTCTCACCATATTGCTAATAGAAAATTTCAAAATATATGTAGACACCTAGAATATTTTGTTTATTCATATTTTATTCTATTCAAAATTTGTGAACAAAGCCATTTTCTCTGAAGTCAATTTTCCATATGTGTTCCTCCCTTCTAAAAGTTGCACAGTTATCTCTCTCTCTTTCTCTCCAGTAATGAGGTTCCTTTAACTTTGTACAGGTGTCTGGCCAGCCTGGCTTGTTTATATTTCAGATATAAGTCTAACTAGGAAGCATTCATCAGACCCCAGGGTGGTATATCTTGTGTGTCTTCTTAGAAATGTAAATGATCTTGAAAGTTACTCAATTACCTAGAGAGTATAAAGAAAAGAACAGTGGCTGAAAAAAACTGTGCCAAAGAAAGTCCATAACATACATTCTCAATCAGTTGTTAGGAAGCTGGGAGAAGATCAGAGGCAGTGAATGAAGACAAATAGAAAGCAATGAGATATGGCAAGACTTTAAAGCAAATCCTTTCACTGAATTTTACAGATATATTAAATACTAACTGTGTTTTCCTGAAACAAAATCTTCAGATTCATAATTTCTGTAGCTTAATTCTTACCTTGAAAATGTTCTAAATAGCTTGGAGAAGTAGCAGAAGACTTGATAATCATTTTTAAATATGATTAAAATAAATTAATTTCTCCTCAGATACATTGTAGATACATTAAATTCCACTGTGGTCGATATGGCCAACCCTGGATGAACACTTCAGGTATCTGGATGTATCTGCCTCACGGAAGAATACTAATCATATGCTAATAGGTCATTCAGCCACAGAATGCTGTTGTCTATTTGTTATTGTATGACTCAAGTTGTTTTTCCCCCACAGTCTTAGTGCCTGCATATGGATACTGCTATCATAATTTACAACAATTTTATTATCAAAATGTGTCAATGGTTTTATTTAAGTATGTAAAATCTATGGAAAAGATCTTATCAGCTCACCCTTGATAGGGATGGTTTTAATTCTGTGACTATCCTATAGATTATCAGCATCAGAAAATACAGAACAGATAATGTTCCAATGGCTTCTGCTAAGACACCCAGAACAAATACATAGTAACAGTAAGTGATCAACATTTCTGAAAATATACCCTTGAGATGCATGCTTTTATTGGTTTCAAAAATTTTTTGAACCGGAAATGTATATGGCCCATGCAGAATTGATGACTATCTTTAAATTTTACTGTTTCATTAATTTAAAATAAATTTTCATAAAATGGCCTTTTTATACATTTCCATATCTACATTAAAACTAGTGAAGTTTTAAATTGTGTGGATTTTTTATAATGGGAAGAAAAAGAAACAGTCATGGATGAAACAAAGAAAATAATAAATGTGTTCATACAGTATTTGTTGAATAAAAATCTCTTCAAACATTTCCTAGTGGAAGATAGTTTGGGGAAAGTAGAGTATATTATCTCATGAAAAATAAAAGTTGCTTACATGTACATGGATTATCACTTCATACTACAAAACAATACTAGTTTTCTGTCAGTTTTGAAATCCAGCAAATATAAGAGAAAACACAATTGTCCTTAGACAGTGGATATTATCATTGGAAAATAAAATTGTGCATTCAGATAGATTTTTAAACTGTTTATCCTACTGACCAAATTAGTTTCGTGTGCTTCATTTTTGTGTGTGTGTGTTCAGCATTTAATAGGGTTAGATCAGTCTCTTAGTTTTGATTTTGAACCTTTTACTTTTGAACTCAGACACAGGTAGTGCAAACCAAAGAAAAATACAAAGCTACTGTGATACAAACAGCATGGTACTGGCAAAGAAACAGACCTGAGGATCAATGGAACAGATTGGAAGTCACACACACACACACACATACACTCAAATCTCCAGATGTACTCGGCTACCTCATCTTTGACAAAGGAGCTGACCATCCCCACTGGAGGAAAGATAGCCTCTTTAATAAATGGTGTTGGAAAAACTGGATTTCAACCTGCCAAAGATTAAAACTAGACCCTTAACTTTCACCATGCACTAAATTAAAATCCAAGTGGATTAAAGATCTAAATATTAAAACAGAGACACTAAACTTGCTGGAAGATGAATTAGGCAGAACTCTTGAACACATTGGCATAGGAAAAAACTTTATGAACAAATTCTCAGTAGCATGGAAACTAGCAGAAAGAAGCAACACATGGGATCTCATCTTATTAAAAAGCTTCTGCACTGCAAAAGAAACCATCAACAGAACTAAGAGACAACCTACAATGTGGGAAAAAATTTTTACCAGCTGCTCTTCAGACAAAGGACTATTATCTAGAATATATAAAGAACTCAAAACAATCAATCCACCCAAATACAAAGACCCAATTCAAAAATGGGCATCTGAAATGAACAGACATTTCTCAGACAAAGAAGTAAAAGCAGCAAGTAAATATATGGAAAAATGTTCCACATCACTGGTCATTCGAGAGATGCAGATGAAAACAACACTGAGATTCCACCTCACCCCACAAAGAATGCAGACTGGTGCAACCACTATGGAAATCCATATGGAGATACCTCAAAGAGCTGGGACTAGAGGTACCATTTGACCCAGCCATCCCTCTGCTGGGTATTAAAAGAATCACATCACATGGATATATGTGCACCCATGTTTATACCAGCACAGTTTGTAATAGCTAAAACTTGGAAACAGCCCATTTGCCCATCCGTTGGACACTGGATAAAGAAGATGTGGTTTCTCTATAAAATGAAATACTACTCAGCCATAAAGAATGAGAAATTAGATTCATTTATAGGAAACTTGATACACATTGAGGATATACTCCTAAGTGAAATAAATAAGTCACATGTGTGTAAATGCCGAATAGCTTCTCTGGTGTGAAAACTATAATAGTACATATGATCCTAGTGAGATAATTGACAATGTGAAATAGGAAGAAAAGGGCTAAAGGTATAGGGAAAGCGGGAAATGTAATAAGGGAAAAGAAATAAAATATGAGAAAATGAAAAAATGGAAATAAAGTGTAAATGGGGAGGAGAGGAGGGGTTGAAGGGAGGGCAGGAGCAAGGGAAAAAAATGAGAACCAAGACCTTTCATGTAAAGGTACAAGATACCAATAATGAATATAACTGTACTGTATATCTAAAATATACCAATAAACTCAATTTAAAAAATCCTTTCTTGTTAGTGGTTATTTGTCAGTCCCCTAGGATCTGTTGCATAGTAAGTGTTGCTCACAGTTGATCTTCATTTAAGCTAAAATCCCATTAAACTATTCTCCAGTTTCTATAGAGGCACATACCTAATGATTATGAATGTTCTTTGTGGTGATATTTATGGATGCAGAACCAGGGAACAATTTGTTTTAATAAGACTGTAGAATGATATTTGGGTGCCTAAATATTTAAAATACCTAATGGCTTATCTTCAAGTATCCTTCCTCCTTCTAGGAAGGCTGCACAGTGCTGAGCTGAGTTATTGAATAGTATACAATTTAATATTTTAATGTGAATTATAAAATGTATAAGACAAAGCACAAGTATGTATATTTTATGAGAATGGCTGTAAAAATGCTTAGAAAAATAGAATGTGCTAAGTAGTTGAAAGTTAAAGGAAAAGCAATTTATTAAGACACACTATTGAAAAATAGATTCAAAATGTATTATCATGGGATGTATATCAAGCTTTCATCACTGATGACTTAGCCCTTGTTACTGTAAAATGTATTTTCACAAATAATTTATAATGCAAGTAATTTGGTAGTAGTCAAGTTTAGAATATTTTGTGACTCTACCAAGTATTACAAACTTTTTGAATTCCAAAATGACAATTCATGCACTACTTGACTAAGATGTGCAAGGCCCTGCGTTTCATGCCTATATAAAAAAAATCTGAAAATTGATTTTTATTCAACTTTCAGTTTTTAATCTTCTCTTAAAAATCAAGTATAAAAAGACTTGTACTTTTTGTAAAGTGATAAAGAAATGCGAATTTGAATTCATATGACTGTGATCCATTGCAATTCACATTACAGTATGTATTAATAGAAATATAATTGGTAGAATAATAACAAATATTTTTTTAAATTAACTATAATTAAAAACCCTCAACAAAGATTTTCTATACTGATTTCCTGTCATAAAATAAATGCCAAAATATAATAAGGGATTCAAATTTCACTGATATAATATAACATCTGATAGGTAACAATGGGTTCCAGACATTGCTCCTAAAATATAATATGCAGTATAAATTTAGCATGGCTAAATTCAATTCTAGCCTATGACAATAACAGTATGAATAGGCAAATTAGGTAATTTTACCATGGCAAAATACTATAATTAGTTTCATAATTATATTTATTTACTTGTTAAGATTTGATAATATTGAGTCATTTTTGAACTCATCACCAAATTTTTGATAGAAAATAATATACAATTAAATAGAATACTAGAATCATTTATAATTATTGGCTGTGGGTTTCATGCTCCCTTACAAATGTAAGGGAAGGTAGTGTATTTACATAAGTATACTAATGTACTTTTATTTTTACATATTTTATAAATATTTGTGCAAGAAACAAATATTAAAAATTTACAGAAACACATTACATATGCTTTGGAAGATAATTTTACTATTTCTCTATCATGTTGTGAGGGAGGAATATCTTGAACATAAGTCCAGAGTAAATGTGTAATATACTTGCAAAATAAACCTGCTGTTAAGCTCAATAGTTAAGAGACTCACGACTTAAAAGTATATCAAGAGTTGGGACTATAGTGAATTCTAGTTGGAATGTAAATTACAAATCTTATTTAGTGAACAGATATTTATTACATGCATACTCTTTGCTTACTTCTCTTACTAAGAAATTTATGGTTGACAAACATGAAAAAAATACGATTCTCTTGGAGGAACACATAAGCCTGTATGATAAATACACACTAATGACTTATATGACATAAAGCATTATACATAAAAATGGTATGGTGTGGGGAGAATAAAACATATAATTAAATAGCTATGGCTAAACTGACTACATCAAATCATACAAGAGTGCTTTTTTCCAACTTTGGGCATTGAACCCAGGACTTTGTGTACCCTAGGCAAACACTTTACCAAAGAACTACATTCCCACATCAACCTTTTTATGCATACATTTAATCATTGAAAATAATCACATTTCTGGTACCCTTCCTAGTCCAATGAAAAATTACCATAAATCAATGTATTAAGATGTCTTTCATTATAATTTCTGGTCTTTTACTAAAGATAGAACATTTGAAGAGGATATTTAAAGGTCACAAAATTAATGCTGAGTTTAACAACTAACAAGAGTAACAATAATGAGGACTTTTTCTAGAATCCTTGGACAAAATCTTAAACATATCATCATCATCATCATCATCATCATCATCGACTGAAGGCCTACAGTAGGCCAGATGCTGTATTCCTATTTTTTTTTACAACACTCTACAGAAAAAAAAAATGAATGCAGTTTTCTCTCCGTTTTGAAGAGAGATCAAATAAATAATTTAAGGATTTACTGTTAGAAAGCAAAATATTTTAACATATTTTAGACTGTATACAGAGTCTAATTTCCCATTTCTTTCTTGTCTGCTTTCCCAACTATCTTTCCTGCCCACATTCTGTGCTCTAACTTTGAAACTTTGAACAGTGGTAATATAATATGGCTACCGAGAATCTATTGTGTGTATCTACATTTTCCACATGTGTACAACACCTATAACTTCATGAACATTTTGTTTCTGGTAGAGTATTTATTCTCTTCACTTTAGTATGAAATATTTTACAATAGCCTTCACACACACACACACACACAGAAACAACACAAAGACCCTATCTTCCTTTATTAATTTTATTTACTAATGTTTCCTCATGTAACTTATTTCACTCATACAAAAATCAAACTTATTTTCCTTTTAGTCATATGTCTTTTATACACAATTTTATTCCTTTTATTGTGAATATTTTCCCTAAATTCATTGAATATCAAATGTCTTTTCATCCTTCCTTATACAAGTTAAAACTTATCTCCATTTCATGTCTTCTGAGTGTCCTCTCAGTAGGAAGGAGTAAGAACTTATTCTGCACATTCCCCAGCATATTTTTAAATTTGTATTTCAATTACTTTACCATGTCTAGCTATTGTTAGATTTTTAAATCTTGTAGAACTGACCTAAACACTACCTTAATGTTAACTCTTCACTGAAGAGTCTCAGTGAAGGATCTGTAACAAAAGTAGTGAAACTCTAAGCCAAATTTGAAGATAGTATGAAAATTTAATACTTTGCTAATTCTTTATAAAATTTTAGGGGCCGGGCATGGTGGCGTACACCTGTAATCTCAGCACTCGGGAGGCTGAGGCAGGAGGATCACTGTGAGTTTGAGACCAGCCTGGGCTACATAGTGAGTTCCAGGTCATTTAAACTACATAGTGAGACCCTGTCTCAAAAAAAAAAAAAAAAAAACAGAAAAAAAAAAAAACCAAAAAAAAAAAAAAAAAAACAGAAAAAAAAAAAAACCAAAAAAAAAAAAAAAAAAACAGAAAAAAAAAAAAACCAAAAAAAAAAAAAAAAAAACAGAAAAAAAAAAAAACCAAAAAAAAAAAAAAAAAAACAGAAAAAAAAAAAAACCAAAAAAAAAAAAAAAAAAACAGAAAAAAAAAAAAACCAAAAAAAAAAAAAAAAAAACAGAAAAAAAAAAAAACCAAAAAAAAAAAAAAAAAAACAGAAAAAAAAAAAAACCAAAAAAAAAAAAAAAAAAACAGCAAAACAAAAAAACCAACAAAATAAAATAAAATTTTGACATTAGAAGGATAAAATATGACTTTCATTAAGTACTACAACTATTTTATAGACTTGGCAAAAAAAAAGTAAAATATGTTCATTGAGTTAATGAATAAATTTACAAGGGAATATAAGACTCTACTTTTTTTTTTTTTTTTTTTTTGTTACTGGGGATAGAACTCGGGTCCTTGTGCTTGCAAGGCAGGCATTGGAACCACTGAGCTAAATCCCTGGATCAAGATTCTACTTTTTTCTGTATACTTTTGACATGTCCTTTTGAATTCTTGATTTGGTGAATAAAACTTAAATTATTTGATAATATTTGGCCTTACCTCTGTTTCAAATATATATTTAGGGTGCACATAATATTTTAATTCTTCATAAAACTATATAGTCTTAGGAATTAAAAAGTAGCACCTTAAGAATTTCAGAACACACAAAGAAGACTAATAATTTTTTAAAGTATTTTGAAATTTTTTTCTATTCTAATTCTCTTAAAAATATCATTTCTTGACTTCTTTATATTATATTCTTCAATGAGGCCAAATAAATTATATATCTGAAAACACAATATATTTGATGCAGTCTAAGCATCATATTCTAAGGGATTCAATTTGCAAATCTTGATAATTTAATAGTTAAATTGAAATATTTTAACCAATTTGACCTAGTAATCTGGTTATAGCATACTCACAGAATATGCTCTAGTAAAATAAGAAATATGTTTGAGCAGCAATACCTGTAAATGATGGCTTAAAGTCATTGAAAGGATGATGGTGACTTATAGGCTACTTAAAAATAGAAATATATCAGCTTCTTATTTCTTAATTTATTGGTCTACAACTTTAGATATGACATCTAATATCTAACTGCTTAATGTGCACATAGAGAAATTTTAAAGTAACCTTTAAACAGAATAAAGGATATCCCCATTATTTCTGGGAAACATTACTTTGACAAGTTAAGAAGAAAAATGAAAGTCAACGAAGTTTTTGTCTGATTAGAACTGGTTTCTAGTAAGCAGATAATATGGACAAGGCAATCTACTCATTTATATTTTATTTTATAATTTCTTACTATAAAATGCCATCATAATATCTGTAAAAATTAGAGAAGAATGATTAAAGTTTGGGAAGAATGCTGCCGTTTATGTATTTTAAATATACATCAAGTATTTTTCCTCGTGTTACTTCATTCTACATTTTCAATAGAAAATCAGCATGGTACTGGCAAAGAAATAGGCCTGAGGATCAATGGAACAGACTGGAAGACACAAAAACAAATGCAGATGTACTCAGCTACCTCATCTTCGACAAAGGAGCTCACCATCCTCAGTGGAGGAAAGATAGCCTCTTTAATAAATGGTGTTGGAAAAACTGGATATCAACCTGTCACAGATTAAAATTAGACCCTTATCTTTCGCCATGCACTAAATTAAAATCCAAATGGATTAAAGATCTAAATATTAAAACAGAAACATTAAACTTGCTGGAAAGTAAGTTAGGCAGAACTCTGGAAGACATTGGTATAGGAAAAGACTTTATGAACAAATCCTCAGTAGCACGGGAACTAGCAGAAAGAATCAACAACTGGGATCTCATCTTACTAAAAAGCTTCTGTACTTCAAAAGAAACCATTAGCAGAACTAAGAGACAATCTACAATGTGGGAAAAAATTTTTACCAGCTGTACCTCAGACAAAGGACTATTATCAAGGATATATAAAGAACTCAAAACAATCAGTCCCCCCAAATATAAAGACCCGATCCAAAAATGGGCATCCGAAATGAACAGACATTTCTCATACAAAGAAGTGAAAGCAGCAAGAAAATATATGAAAAAATGTTCCACATCACTGGTCATTCGAGAGATGCAGATGAAAACAACACTGAGATTCCACCTCACCCCACAAAGAATGGCTGC
Source organism: Fukomys damarensis (assembly GCF_012274545.1). NCBI lineage: Eukaryota > Metazoa > Chordata > Mammalia > Rodentia > Bathyergidae > Fukomys > Fukomys damarensis. The sequence continues at coordinate 4,465,652 of NW_022900918.1, forward strand.
TATCAAGAAATCACACAATAACAAATGTTGGCGGGGTTGTGGGGAGAAAGGAACCCTCCTCCATTGTTGGTGGGAGTGCAGACTAGTGCAACCACTATGGAAATCAATATGGAGATACCTCAAAGAGCTTGGACTGGAGGTTCCATTTGACCCAGCCATCCCTCTGTTGGGTATCTTTCCAAGAGAACTAAAAGAATCATATCACAGAGAAGTATGTGCACCCATGTTTATAGCGGCACAGTTTGTAATAGCTAAATCTTGGAAACAACCTATTTGCCCATCCGTTGGAAACTGGATAAAGAAGTTGTGGTTTTTCTATAAAATGGAATATTACTCAGCCATAAAGAGCGAGAGAATAGATTCATTCATAGGAAAATGGATACATATTGAAGATATACTCCTAAGTGAAATAAATAAGTCCCACATGTGTAAATACCAAATAGTTTCCCTGGTGTGAATATTCTGCAACAATGCATAAGATTCTAATAAGATTACTGACATTTAGAAATGGGAGGAAAGGAGCTAAAGGTGTAGGGAAGGTGTGATACGTAGGGGAAGAACAAAAAGGGAAAAGAAAAAAATGTGAGAGAATGAAAAGATGAAAATAAAGTGTTTGTAGATGGGGAGGGGAGGAGGGGGTGAAGGGAGGGCAGAGGTAAGGGGAAAAAAATGAGAATCAAGACTTGCCATGTAAAGGTACATGATCCCAACAATGAATGTAACTGTACTGTATCCCTAAATGTACCAATAAACTCAATAAAAAAAAAAAGAAAAGAAAATCTAAAGCTTTAAGATGTAAGAATATTGAATGACAAATAGTAGAATTTATAATTTAATAAGATAAGTGGTTTTCTAAGAAAAAGAAGCTATCGGGTCTACCTGTTCCATTATGAAGTACGTCTCCTTTCCCTAAGGATTATTCCTTTAATGTGGCAAGCTTTTCTCCTAATCTTTGCACACAAGTTTTATTGAATGTTGTAGATTTGTTCACTCGAGTTCCTCAAGATAATCTTTTTCATATTTGAAGATATATAGAACAAACATAGGTTTCACAGACTCCCCACTCTCAGATTCCCAAAGCTTCTAGTTTTTTTGATATGATATTCCTGGTTGCCATAGGAAATAGTGTCCAGATTGTTTATGTCCAAGTTTCATTCTTTTACATGTACTCTAACTCTACATCCTTAAAACTTTGATGCCCAGACTTGAAGAAAATAAACTTTCAGTATGATTTGACCAGACTAATACTCACGCGGGTAGTCACATAATTAAATCCCCTAATAGTAACTCTGAATTTTTTTTTTTTTTTTTTTTTTTTTTTTTTTTTTTTGGTACGGGGGAATGAACTCGGGTCCTTGCACTTTCAAGGCAGGCAGCTGAACCACTGAGCTAAATCCCTGGCCCATAAACATTTCTTAATCAAGTGTAAAAGAATATTATCATCTCCAGTAGCAATAAAGACTTGTTAGATTACAATAGATTATTGTAATAAATTCAACCTTCCAAATGGTACCATTCTTTTCACTGAAAATCTAGGTCAAATGGATTTTCTATTTCTATTTGTGGTTAGCATTAATTAATGTTGAAGACCATATATAAAAACTCTTTTTCTTTATTATTCTAATCATGCAGAGGATTTCTTTACCTCGATTCTGTCAAATATCATTCTGATTTGAATTCATAAAGTATAACAAATATACTTTGTAGATTTTTTACTAAAGTCAGTAATGAAAATAAGACAAACAGGAACATCACCGTGTTACACACACACACACACACAAGCTATGTATGTTTCTTCACTTTACATAATTCTCGTGTGGTGGTGATTATAATATGAACAATTATATGGATATTATAAAAATTACCATGAGAAATAAATAAGTGAAATAGCTAGAGAATATTTGCTTAGTGTAGTATACATTAGGAATAATTTTGAGGCTAACAGAATAACTAAGGCTCACTAAACTAGGCTTGAAGGCTCCCTAAGTATCTATCTATAAAATTGTTAAAATATTTCAAACTTTAAAACTCATTAGGGGCTGGGGATTTAGCTCACTGGTTCTGCTGCCTGCCTTGCAAGTGCAGGGACCCGAGTTTGATCCCCGGTATGAATACAATACAATAAAATAAATCTAGTTAAAACAACTAATTAAATTATATTTATCCATCACAGTTTTAGTACTGAGGAGGGATATAATCAATTATATGTGCAAAAACATCCACATGTATTTGTGGAGAGAGACCCAGAGAGAGAGAAAGGCAGTATTTATTAGAACTGTGGTATCTTTTGGAGAACTGATGTTTTAGAAATACACAAAGTATAAAACAAATTAGCTCCAAGCCACTAACTAACATCTATTGTACCACCTACAGGGATAGTATTAACATCTACCCTAAAGGAGCTAGACTCAATTATATATATTATTTCAAGTACAATGCCAGAGGCATTCAAACAGCATGATGACTTTGATAATTCAAGTGCCATAATTCAAACACATGGCTCATGAATGAGGGATTACAATATCACAACCCACTGTGTAAAAGTCTGGTTACAGAACTCTACATGTGAGTGTGAAAAATTAATTTCATATTAGATGTAGATCCACATGCATTTTTTAACAAATTATCTGCAACAGTCAAGCATGTTATGTTTGTCTTCTAAAGCACTTTGATAGGAGTCTGTGCATCCTGCTGTTGTGTAAACATCAACACATGAGGTTTCTCACTGAGCACAAACGATGCCAGGTGCAACAAGCACACAAAGCAAAGGGTAAAAGGCTGTTTTGAGCATTTCCTCCTTTTCTACATGACAGAGTTTGGGCAGTTTCCATTTCAATGTCTATTTCAGTGAAGAGAACAGCACTATGTATTTTTAAATGTCATCCAGGGAGAAGTTCCCACTTAGCACAAGAATCATGTTTTACCCTGTATAATACCATATGTTTATTTTGTGATGATAAAAAGTAAAACCTTTAATTTACTTATACACACTAGTACAACTTGAAGCTCTTTATAGAATCTCAGGGGTCAACTGTCCCTTCATCATTTGTTTATACCAGACTTCAAGAGTTAACACAATTAATGGAATAACATGGGGGACCCATAATGTGTACTACCATCCTCCTTAAATATTGTACTGTAAGCAGATGTTATGTGTCAGGCAGCATGCCAGCGCCTAAAATTCTACCATTTTCTTGAAAGGCAGCCAAATTTTAATATTCCTATTTGTTATAAAAAGTTGACCTTGAGTTTTAAAATTAGATATTGCTAACCACCAAAACAATTCATAAAGCATTGAAGTTCTGCATGTTAAACTGTTTTTCTGTCCTGTCATCACACAGATGATAATGAAATGATAAATGAGTTATCATGGTGTTCAGTGGTTGATAAATCCATTTACTAAAATATTGTCAGAACTTACTTAAATCAGTGGCCAAAACTGTACTGTGAATTTTACTGAAAATTTTACTGTACTGTGAATTAAACTGATTATTATGCATCAAGAATTAGAGAGTAAGAAAATTTAAAAACAACTCAAGTACTGTGATTTTGTCTTTAACAGTTTAGAAATAATTTAAATACAGGTGAAGTCTTTGCTGTGGTATGATATTTTTACACTGAGAAAGACAGTATAAAATTAAGAACATAGGTCTGATCGGATATTCAGTTATTGCTGCTTAAAATGGAAATATGGCATAAAAGATAAGCTTGTCTAAGAAAAAGTGTAAAAAATAATCACAGCATCGTTTTTATATTATGACTTTAAATCTTATTTCTTGACTCTAAATTAAAATACACTGCTTTCCTCATTACTAGGTCAATAAATATAATAATAAAATTTAACTTTAGAAGAAAACATTTTGAGAAATGTCAGTGTCTTCAGTGTGTTCTATAATTCAAGTTTTGTATGAAATCTATAGTGATGATCATTATGGGCAATCAATTTTTTTTCTCATTGAGTGTATTGGCACATTTTAGGTATACAGTACAGTTACATTCATCATTGGGATCTTGTGTCTTTACATGACAGATCTTGGTTCTCATTTTATCCCTTACCCCTACCTTCCCCACCCCCCCTTCCCTATTTACAAAAACTTTATTTCCTTTTTTTCATTTTCTCATATTTTTTTTTCTTTTCCCTTATTTCCTTTCCCCTACCCTTCCTACTTCCCTTGCACCTTTAGCCCTTTTCTTCCTATTTCACATTGTCAATTTTACCATCAGGATCTTATGTACAATTATAGGTTTTCACACCAGAGAAACTATTCGGTATTCGCACATGTGACTTACTTATTTCACATAAAAGTATATCCTCAATATGCATCCATTTTCCTATGAATGAATCGAATTTATCATTCTTTATGGCTTGGTAGTATTATATTTTATAGAAAAACCACATCTTTATCCAGTCTCCAACTGATGGGCAAATGGGCTGTTTCCAAGTTTTAACTATTACAAACTGTGCTGCTGTAAACATGGGTGCACATATATCCATGTGATGTGATTTTTTAAATTCTTTTGGAAAGATACCTAGCAGAGGGATGGCTGAGTCAAATGGAACCTCTAGTCCCAGCTCTTTGAGGTATCTCCATATTGACTTCCATAGTGGTTGCACCAGTCTGCACTCCCACCAACAATGGAGAAGGGTTCCTCTCTCTCCACAACCTGTCCAACATTTGTTATTGGTTGATTTCTTGATAGCAAACATTCTTTGTGGGGTGGGCGATCAAATTTTAAGTGAATAATAATTAAAGGTACTATGTCAGAGAAATTATTTTTATAATAAGTACAAAAAAGGAACTTGCAAAAATCAAAATGGCTTAAATAAGAGAAATCAAACACTACTATAAAGGAAATGTGCTAATTGCATAAATATTATTTGTTTAATATGGTGACATCATTTTAAAGGCTTTAATTTGCTTATCTGTGCAATGCTGTACTGAAATCCATCAAATCACTAGATGATGGCTGGGTGTGGTGGTGCACACCTGTAATCTCAGCACTCAGGAGGCTGAGGCAGGAGGATCACTGCCAGTACGAGACCAGCCTGGGCTACATAGTGAGTTCCAGAGAAGTCTGAACTGCATAGTGAGACCCTGTCTCAAAAAACAAAAAACAAAACAAAACAAAAATAAACCCACTAGATCATGGATTCTTTTTCCACACTATAATAGTTTTATAATGCAAGTATGAAAATGAAACCTACATTACAGATTAAATTGAGCAGTTAAATTAAGACAATATATGTAATTTCCTAATAATAAAATTAATAAAAACATGACTGTAAAAAAGGTAAAATGAGTAAAATTGGATTGTTCTCTTTTATAAGCTTCTGTTTTTTCACTTAAAACCTCTCAAGCTTCCCCACATGGCTTCATAAAGACATAAATGAATCATAAATGGCAAAAGAACTGGAAAATTATCAGTTTACCTAATCCCTGGACTCACCTGTTTCTGCTAAATTTTTAGGGGCTTTTTCTGGGAAAATGTGGCTGTTTTGCCACCATTCCAAGCTTTAGAGATTTGTGAGAGCAATCAGATCATTTTTCCTCCAGTTCCTCCCTCCAGGCATCTTACAGTTAGTTTTATGTTTAAACCAACAGCTCAGCTGAGAAACACATCTTCATTGGACTGCATCTTTCAAGTACATTATGTTTGATGTTCACAGAGAAAAAAATATTTTCAACTCCTTAGAACCTACATTTTTCTTTTCTGTGGTGGTAGGTGGTACTGTGAATTAAAATACCTTATCTGGCACTGTATTCTTCTGAACTCAGTAAGGAATAACACACTTCCAAATTTCAGTGACTCCCACCAGCCCTTTCACCTTAATGAGTGCTTAAAATAAACTTTTAACTTGCTAAACACAGATCAAAAATTAGAGAAGGCAAAACTTTTGATCTAGTACTCTCTTTTCCTTGATCAGCATTTGACATCAGTCTTCAAACTAAAATATTTTTAAAACCTTCAGAATTATCTGCTCAGATAGTGAAAGACCCAAGAATGACTGCATTCTAAAAGGATAAAATGAAGATGCAAAGAGTGAAAGAATGAGATAGGTAACAACAATCCAACTTGAAAAAGGCTAATGGTAAAAGCAGTGGTACTAATTTCACAACAAAAAGAAACCTTTTCATCTTTGTGCCTTCAAAATCTTATTTTGTCTTTAAGCATGTGATGTTACACACAGTGCTAGAGAGGCAATATCATCAACTAAATTTTATTGTCTGTATACTTAAATGAGGCAATGAATAGTTGACAAAATTTTCATGCTAGGGCTTGAGAAAAAATAAATACAAATCTATTCATAAACAACAATATTGGATAAGAAGGAAAATCATTAGGAATTTAAAATTAAAGAGGAATTTTGATGGGTTTGGAGTGTAACAAAGCAGAGAATATTAGCTGAAGATCAGACCATAAGACAAACAAGAACACCGGAAGGAATCAACAGTACTTCAGTGTTTAGTTAACTAGTGCATGTCTACTTCCAATTGGACAGGATATTGCATTCACAGAAAATAATCAAGAATGCATAAATGAGGGTGGACAACCTGAGAATGTTATACACTGTCATTTAGCTTAACAAGGAGCAGATATCACTGTACAAACAGCAGAGCTGTTTGTGAAAGCTGTGCTTCTCCCTTGTAGAAGACATTCAGGAAAGCACACTTGGAAAACTACTGTAAGATAATTGTAAAACGTGTGGTGAGTGGTGATTCAGTGTAAGTCACATGAATATGTGTGTGCGTGTGTATTCAAAATTATTAATGGTGTCTTTCCTATTTAGAAATTTATCCTTTTTTTTTTGGTACTGGGGATTGAACTCTGGACTTGCTCTTGTGAGGCAGGAGCAGCACCGCTGAGCTACATCCCCATCTCTTGTTATTCAGAATAGTAGTAGTTTCTCCAAACTATATGGAGGCATTCTCTAGGGTGGTAGCAAAACAAACAAGTACCCATCATAAGCTAATTTTACAGATGGTACATAACTTATTTGGCAATGGTCACAGACCAGCCTCTACAATGAAATATATTCTTATATTGAAAATAGATGACTAAGAAACAATATACCTAGAAAAGAGGGAGCTCAGCAGAAGGAACAATGCCTGATTTCCTTGTAGTCCCCAGTGGCGGGCCAGTAACTGTCAGTGTCAGTCCAACCTTTGTGATATGTACACACATACACAACCCTATGAATGGCACAGTAGTCACTTTGGAAAAGAAGTTAATGCACCTCCAAAGATCAAACTGGAATTTAAGATTAATTATGAGTCAGTAGCATGAATGTGAATGAAGTTCATTTCCCACCTTGCTCATTTAAAAAATAATCTCAACTAAAAGATCCCTGACAATAGATGGCTCGCTGATTTTTCCTAGACCTAGAGATACAAAGGAAATATGAAAGAAAATCTCAGAAACATATTTGTGAGACAATGCATCAAAAGCCTAATTGAATAAAAAATTCAAATCAGTTTTACAATATATTATACAACTAATACTACAGAATTAAGCAAAACTGGAAATGAAACAAGACATCCTCTAGAACTCACACATTTGCATAATTTTTGTTTGGCTTGTAGACAAAAAAAAACAAAAAAAACTTATTACAAATGAATGCAAAGAAATCCTGGAACCAAAAGACAAACAGAAGGAATATGAACAATCCCTCAAAATGCTCCAGGATATGATAGAAAAGGAGATGTTATTATTAAAGGAAAAATAGCTGCAAAGCACTCAATGCAATGCATGATTGTAGTGAATAGAACAAACAAGAAGTTGACTTCTTTGTACTACTGAAGTACTGAAGAATAAATCAAAGTAAGAAGAATAATGATAGAACCCTTGTTGAATTGCTAGTATTGTAGCACCAGTAGTTTGTTAGGAAGCTATAGCAAGAGCATTACTTTTAATGTCCACAAGACACCGAACACAGCTGCCTATAAAGCCCCTGGGTACAATCATTCTATGAAGTTCTAACATCAGGCATCATCACTTGTGACAACAACAACTCCAAAATAGAGAAGAATTGATGGAGGATGAAAAGAGTGCCCTTCATAGGGGATGGTCTCCTCTCGGTCATTGAAAGCTGGTAATTATGAACAAAAAGATGTGGAAATTTCACTGGACTACAGATAAATAATAGCCAAACAAATAGTTATGTTGCTCAACAGGAAAGTAACTTTATTTAAAGCAAAAATTCTACTTTATCAGGTATCTTTTACCAGCTGCATTGTACTTCATATATATCATTATTTTCTAGTAGTGATAAGGTAATTTAATTGTCTCAAATTCTAATCACCTTTTTTAGGTCTACAGTGGACAAAAAGGATTCTTATCTACAGCATGAGAATAACTCACAAAGTATTATATATCTATATCTATATGTACACATTAGGGACATTGAGCATAACTGGTTTTTACTTTTGACTTGTTATAATAATTCAATAAATTATTCAAATACATAAATTGTTTATTGGTTATGCGTTCCTGATGGCAGTATGATGTTATGCTGAGAATTTTAGTTTCTTTTGTAACAATTTAAATCTGATTCTCTTATTATACCTTGAACAAATTACTATACTCTCTACATCTCAGCAGTCTGTAAAAACTGGAAAAGTTTAATATCGAGTTTTAAGTTGGACAATTCCTTTAAAATACTTCATGTATACTTGACAATATGTATTGATGATCATTAGTAGTAATTAAAATGCCATCTATGTATTATCTATTAAACACTGCTAAATATTTGTAGACTATCATAGTTTGTAATTTGCTTTGTGATTTAGGAATGGTTTTATATTGATAGAGGACAAATAACAGGTGATTTTAAAGCATGTTATTTGAAAAAGTTTTTTTAAAAAAAGCCTGATAAATATATAAAAATTAATACACAGGATTGGGAAATTAATTTATCTATCTATGTATCTATTTATCTATCTATTATTTCTACTAGGTTCATTCTAAAATTCCAGGGTTATTTCTCAATGTCTTGTACAAAGAGCTAAATGGTATAATTCTTGTATTTATAGAAATAGGACAAAAATAAATATGTGCATATGAAGGAATAGAGAAGAAATATCTCCATGTTACAGGAAGGTAAAAAAGGACAGTTTCATGGCTTTATCTGAGATAAATAACACTTTAAAAATACATGGCATATTTTTCATTCATCAATCATTGTATTTTTTGTATTACTATTAAATCATTGTGTAATAAGATCCACTCTTAAAGCAAATTTATACTTGTCTAAATCATAAGTGCATTTGGGCTAGAAAATCAAGTCACCAAATTAAAAAACAAGTAATTTTCTGTCTGCATGTCTAAACAGAATATCGATTCCCCAGAAATTCTCTTGGTGGCAACATAATCATTTATGAAAGTAACATTTATCTCAAGTACTCCTGAGAAATTCTGGTAAATATTTTAAAAATCTAAAAATATTTAAGTCTTCTCTAAACTGAAACTATTGGTTGTCATAGTGTGCCTTATATTTCCTTAATGCACTTCACTCCACAAACAATCTGTCAGAATGTGTCAGAATACGCCTGTTGCTCTCAAATGCCAGGCAAATGAGGCAACCACACTAGATGTCTCAGTGTTGTTCATGTTTTCTTTCTCTCTTCCCAGTTTTTTCCCATTCACCAAGATCTGGCTATGTTTCCATTTCATTTATTGAAGAGGGGCAACCTGCAGTTCTCTGCATGTACTGAGAAAAGTTGGATTTATATTTTAATTTCATAATATATAGCATAAAATTGCCCTCAAAAAGCCATGTACGTAGGCCTGCTTTCCTCCAGTCTGGCTAGCATTTGATAAATACATATTTAATTTTGTACGCCATCAAAGCATGTTCAAAAAACAGCCCTAAAAGGCAATCTGTTCATTGGTTCAAATATAAGATATTGGAGGGGCTGGGGATTTGACTCAGTGGTACTGTGCCTGCCTTACAAGTACAAGGTCCCGAGATCAATCCTCAGTACCAAAAAACAAAGTAAAAAAAAATTCTAAATATAAGATATTGGAGAATACTCTTTTCGTGACACAAACTAATGAGAAAGAAACCTTTTTATATGAGAATATTAGAAATGTATATATATGGAAATATTAAGACATACAATATATATTACAATATCTATATATTGAAACTGTCACTAACAAAATGCTTCAATGCATAACACTCTTTGTTCTTATAATCATAAATAAACTTAATGCAGACCTCATGAAGTCCTAAAGTTGCTTCCTTCTTGTGACAGTGTCACTTTACAAGCTTACAACTTAAAGCTGTCTAGAGAATGACTTTCAAAGGCCTTATCCTGACATCTATTGTCATTTAGCATATAGGTAATATTAAACTCTTTCTCATTTTTCTCATCTTCAATTTTTCACACACACACACACACACACACACACACACACACACACACACCATGCTTTCATTCTAGTCAGGTCTCCTTACCATCCCCTAAAGCCCTGGACAGAAGTTGATCCATGTTGTTCCTTCTCTCAGAGTATATATATATATATATCTTCTCTAAAGACCTGATCAAACACCACCACTTCTATGAATATTCTGTTATTTCCAACACTGGACAATAATTCTTTGAAAAGAAAACTTGAGCACAACTGTAAGTTATGCAATGATTTAGACTGGGCTTTAAGTCACCTTCTTATTCTGTTTATGATGTGGCAGGTATGTGACCAAAATGTATACTCAGTATTAATATGTGCATGTTTGTGCATGTGTTGTGTAATTTTTTGTTTGAAACATCCTAGAGTCAAGTATCTGATAAATTGTGAAAATTTCTATCTCCATTTCTGTAACAAAGGAGGCACATAATATTTGTTGTCTAGAACTCAGCTTTTCCTAAGTATGTTTCATGGAACATCAGTCCCATTACTTAGCTCTTGTGCCTTTTCTATGAACAAATAATATCTGGTGATATACACAATTAAAGATTGATCTTATGGAAGAGTAATGAAATATATTATTGTGATAGGAGTAAGAAAGTCCTCCTAGAAAAAAACCTGGAGGTATAAATATTTTAATTTTATTATCCTAGAGTATTTTATTTCTTTGTTGTTCTGCTGTTGCTTTTCCCAGAACACAACCTCCTTGGGCACTGTTTGGAGAAACTTTTTTCAGCCTCTTCAGATGCCCAGTTCCTCCTGTGTGCAACTACATGCTTGTATCTTAACTTCTTGCTTTCAAATTTGTTTCTCCAGTTTAAGGGTTCTTGCTATTACATATCATGTAATGAATTCCTAACCACAATTCTACAAATATTAAATATTACATCCTTATTCAACCTGTGCCTTCTTTGTGTTTCATCAAAAATTATAGTACAATACAATATTTCATCAATTTTACTTATTTTCCTCTTGTCTTTGGTTCTTAATTTATGTGATAATACCATTCTGTATTCTGACCAGGTGATCCAAAGTGGTTAGTGGATTAAAAAATTCTTATGAATTAAGGTTATATTTGTGGTTTTGAGGACAAGGGTAAAAAAGACACCATGAGAAAAAGATTTCTCAGGTAGACTGAATTTTCTACATTATGTTTTTACTAGTGACATAATATTGATATTAAACTGATCATAAATCAAGCAAATGGTTTTGTATCAATGATCAGGTTTATATTGTCTTTAGGTGTGTGAAGTAGAAGGGTCATTTCTGGATATACATCCAAAAAACACAAAATCAGCATGTCAGAGGTTCACAAATGCTCATATTTACTGTAGGACTATTGACAAGAACTAAAATATTTAGTCAACCTAAGTGACCCTCACATGGAAATACCCAGCCATTAAAAAATGGGCTTCTGAAATGAACAGGGACATTTCTAGATGAGCAAGTAAAATCAGCAAATAAATTTATGAAAAATGTTCAACATCACTGGTCATTCAAGAGATGCAGATGTAAACAACACTGAAATTCCACCTCACCCCAGTAAGAATGGCTGCTATCAAGAAATCAACCAATAACAATGCTGGTGTTGTAGGGAGAAAGGAAATTTTCTCCACTATTGGTGGAAATGCAGAATGGTGCAACCATTGTGGAAATCAATATGAAGATAACTCAAACAACTAGGATCAGAGGTCCCATTTGACCCAGCCATCCCTCTGCTGGGTATCTTCCAAAAGAATTAAAAGAATCATATCACAGTGATATATGTGCATCCATGTTTATAGCAGCACAGTATGTAATAGCTAAAACTTGGAAACAGTCCAATTCCCCATCAACTGGATACTGGATAAAGAAGAAGTGGTTTTTCTTTAAAATGGAATACTACTCAGCCATAAAGAATAAGAAACTAGAGGCATTTATAGCTAAATGGGTGCACATTGAGATCACACTCTTAAGTGATATTAATAAGGACACACATGTGTAAATACCAAATAGTTCTTCTGGTGTGAAAAACTAAAAGTGTAAATATGGTTCACATGATATAAGTCATAATATGAAATAGGAAGAAAAGGGCTAAAAGTGCAGGGGAAGTGGGAAAGGCAGGCCAAAGAAAAGAAGGGAAAAGAAAAAGTATGAGAAAAGGAAAAAATGTCTTTGTAAATAGGAAGGGTGGAGAGGTGAAGGGAGGCCAGGGGAATAAGGAAAAAATAAAAACCAAAATAAGTTATAGAAAGGTACAAGATCCCAATGATGAATGTAACTATACTGTAAATATGCCAATAAACAATAAAAAAGAAACATCTAGCAATTATGAAGAATAAAATATGATTTGCAATAAAATTATTGGAAGTGTAGGACGTTCTGTTAACTGAAATAAACCAGACAGAAAGACAAATATCTCATGTTATCTCTCATATGTTGATTTTTTAAAAAATGTTGATCTAAATATAGAATAGTGATTACTAGAGGACATGAAGAAATATGGTGGAGGTTGGAAAAAAGAAAGCTGAATTTAAGTAATGTATGTTATAGGTATGTGTTCAAATATCAAAGTGAACTCCATTAGCATTTTCAGTTAATGTATATTAATCAATAACCTTTAAAAATGAAAAAAAGAATGAAAACTTTTATAGAAAAGGAATAGAGAATAAAAGGTATACACCATCTTAATGTAATTGAAAAAAATTTTATCTTCTCTATTTCTTCTTCTTTCCTATCTCTTAATATATTACTTCATGAAAGAGAAAAGTTCTTTATATTGTGTGAATTATCAGCAACAAATACAAGAAAATTCATGCCGTTTCTCTTAAAATATTTTTAAATTTATATTCTTATACCCAGTTGCTGCCTGTCTCAGAAAAATATCATTTCTAGTTTATAATTCATACAGTAATATCATTGATAGCAGCAGCTCCCCTGATGGTGCATGTTCTGCATCACAACGTCACTAAAAGTCCTCGTGCTCTGCCCTTCCAGTTTGTGACCCACCTCACTTTTCCCTAGCCGGTACAAATTCCACAGCACTCCTTGCTGATGAGCTGCCTATTTTCTTGCTAGTTCTACTCTTCTCTGGTTCTTTGCCAAAATCTCCTCTTCCATGAGTCATTCTTTGATAGATCAGCATGAATCAATTTTATCTTTCATTATTGTTCCATTCTATGGGCTCTACAGCGTACACATCAAACTTGGTTTGAATACAGACGTGTATGGAATCTGCCTCCGCTCTGAAAATGTGGAGTTTTAAGTTACGAACTCAATACTTATGTATCACCAGCCTACCTAGGAAGATATCTGTGTAGTATAGAAGTAATGCATTCATATACATATGTTAAGTATTAAGCATTAAAACAATGTCCTTAGCTCTGCTACTTTGAATGAGTCATATATTACAATTCACTAGCTGATTTTTGAAAACTGCAAGATGCTTTTAGTTCTTTTAAAGACCTTTAAGCCCCCTAGTTGGAAAAAATACTTAATTTCTCCTCTATATTTATGATGAAGTACACAGAAATAGAAATTGAAATAAATTGAAGGAATTATAATAAGACTGGTAGTAAATGGAGATTTCTGCGGGGCTGCGAACAGAAATATCTTCTATTTTCTTCTCATAAAACTCACTTTATATAAAACCTATTTCTATTTAAGGACATCTCTCCTGGATTTTTTCCCTACTTCATCCGTATGTTCTATGTCCCGTCCCTGTAGAATCTTCTTAGTATAGTAAAAGAACATATTATGATTTTATTTAGTAAAATTCCTCAGCACAAAAAGCTTTAACCATGGGTCAATTCTTAGCTACATTTAAATATTCAGTATGGATGCAAGTATAGTTATCAAACCGACCTTTTTACTGTTTCTGTTCTATTGGTTCACTTGCCTTTGTTGGCCATAAGGTTTATAAAAATAACTTTCGTTTGTAGCTTCCTGTTTTTTTAAGGACAAAGATACCACCGATCCCAATGTCTGCTCTGTATATTTCAAAGTATACCTGAGCAATTTCCCAAATTTCATCTCACTCTGAAGGCGAGGGGTGGTGGTACAAGGAGCAGCCCTTTCCACCTGTCTCTATTCTTCTGCACAAGACACAAACAGAATTGGAATCTGAAAGGGGCCAGTGAGCCCACTTCTGGGGCCATATAGGTGTTCTTCAGTATCTGCAGCTGCAGCTGCCACCGAGCCGGCTGAAACTTGATTCTAAGTGGCTCTGAAAAGCCACTGAGGAGTTTGTGTTAGCCAGAGGCCACGAGAGCTGCCATCCCCGGCTGAGTGATTCTCTGTTGAAACTGGGCATGAGCCCAATTGGAACAGAGAATCTGTTTTTTTCCCTCCAATTTCAAAGGACACATTTCTGTTTGCTCCTTCATGTGCAGGAGTAAACTGGGAACAAAAATATGCATTTATAAAGGCAGTAATAATGCTAATTATCATAACAAAGTACTAGTAAATACCAAAATAGCACTGATAAGGAAGTTTATGGGTATCTGAAGGATGATGTATTCTTGTTCCTTCTTGAGAAAATACACACTTGTCAGAAACGATTAACAATTAACAACTAAATGCTTTAAATACAAAACTGACCATTCTGACATACACATCTATAGATGTAGATATATATATATATCTATCCTTGTGATATCTTACTGACCACAGTTTTGCAGTAACTGAATGATCCATGTATCCACTATTTCCTCTATCCTACTTCTATTCTGTTATTTTCTCTTCCTCTTTCTCTCTTAACTACCAACTGATAAAGCAACACGCACAGACACACACACATATTCCACACTTCTGGATAATTTCTTAAATTATTCCAGACATTCTTCCATCAGTACTTTTCCCCCACATTTGTAGTTTTGGCACTCCAACACCAAGGGCACATCCTGGATCATGCTGTCTATTAGTGGATGTCTGGGCAGTCTCCCAGTAAAACCAAGCAGCTTCGGTATCATTAGTGGGATGATGGTATTTCAGTCCTCTTCCTTTCATTTCGCTTTAGTTTACTATCAGTGCCACTGAGCTTAATGAACCAAAATGCCTCCTCACGCATTAAAAACGGAGAGGAGCATTCTGCCCTGGAAAAATAAATGCTATGTTCTATTTTCTACAGCAGACATTTTTTTTATCAAACATTAATAGGAAAGAAAGCATGAGAGGAAAGGGCATTGTGAAACGTTCAAATAATGAATGTATACATTTGCAAGTATATAGTGCCCTCATAAATAAAGTGTAATTCATTATAAAAAAACTCATTAAAATATTTTTAACACTAGCTGTTGTTATTCTTAAGTGCTAATTATAATTGTACTAATGCATTACTAATGTACACTCAGAAGTGGCTATGAAGTAAGCGTTGTGAATATATACATTAGAGCTTCCATTCCCTAATATTGTAAATAAATTAGGCACTAACTTAGAAGTAAAAGCAAGCCCATATTGCTAAAACTATTAAATTAATGATAGAATGTTTTCCACCACAAGAAGAACATCAAAAAAACTCAGTTGTTGCATATATAAAAGTCATAATATTGCTTTTAAATCGAGGGATTATTATATGGGTGATAAGAATTGCTATGATTCATTGAGATATAAGAATTGTTCCAAAATTTTGGCCCCATACTTTGTGATTTTTTTAGAAGAAAGTCCAATACATCAAATTATGGGGGCATTTCTCTCCCGAACTCAGCTAGCAAACTATGCTGACTGTTACTCCAATTCGCATCTCAGTGAAAGGAATATAGGAGACCAGCTATTCAAAGTTATCTGTTTCATCACTGGCATTTTTGCCCAACCCAGCTTTACTGCAAGTCAGAAAATAGAAAATGGGCAGCTGAATGACTGAGAGGAGGTTTCCGAAGAGAAACTTAGGCTTTAGAAGAGAAGGCATTTTTTAAATAGCAGCCACGGCAATGGGCACAGAAAGAGAAAGTAAAAGGCAGAAGATAAACTGCCCCTGTATTGCAATTTTGCTTCATTCTCCTAGTAAACAAATGTTAACCTGCTTTTCCCCGCCAATAAATGCAATCATTGCTCAGTGTTTTCGAATTTTCCCAACATTTAGAACCTCTTAAAACTATTCAGGGCTCCTTCTCATGGAAGCTGTGATTTTCCTACGATAATTTTCTATAATTGTGCCACGGAACTAAAAATAAAAATGACATGAGAAGTTTTCCCACAGTGAGAATCACAAGCTCAGTGCAGAACTGAGTCATCATCTTCGAGTTTCAGGAAAATATATCCAGGTTAGGAAACTGGCTCTTCTGATTGCCTTCCTCCTGGCTGTGCTGGGTAAGATATAAAGGCTACAGTACAGTTACCAATAACTGCTAGGAACTCTGACCATACTCGAGTAGGTAGCTATAATGTGCTATCGCACTGCAAAATAAAGGAGCTAAGAACTGTAACAGGCTTAGGTCATGATTACTGTGAAAGTTGAGTACTTCTGATCCCAGTCCAAGGCTACACAAAACAGTTATGAGATTTCTCAGGTTTATTTATGCTAACAGTATATCTAGTTCTCTTCATTTTTTTCTCTTCATCATTCAGCAGGACGTAATTGTTTTGGTTTATGATGAAACTCCTGCCTGTTCCACCCTTTGCATTATTTGTCACCTTCATCAAGGTCACGAGGAAGCCCCATAGGGTGAATATTGAGTTGATTGATTGTCTCTGTGGTGTTTAAACCCATGGGTGCTGATAAATGAGCTCTCAGTATTTGAAGAGAAGTGACTGAAAAAGGGGAGAGCAAGACTTTGAATTCTGTTCAGGAGATAGATAAACCTCTTGCTCCCTGGAGCTCTTGGTTAGCTGTATCCCAAGCCCCAGCCACTTCCTCTGTGTTGAAGACTTTGCTGTCCAATGGTACTACAAGAATAGACACTCTGGTTCCAGAATTAAATGTTCAGATAGGAATCAACATCTGGAGACTCTCTTTTCGCTTTCTGCCCCTGTACTGTTGCATCCTGAGAAAGAAGCATATTCCACAAAGTAAATTTCACTCGCTTGCTGATAAGATATACTTTTTACCTATCTACATCAGTTACTGGTGGAAAAATAAAACAAAACAAAACAAAACAGGACAATTGCTTCAATTCTGTGAAGCAACGGGTACAGGGAGTTAGACAGCAGTTAGATGTAGCTCTTTATTGATTTTAATAATATATGTTCCCCTGGGTAACAGCTTCTCTCTCTTCTTAACAATTTAGTAAACAGAAAGTTATGCAAGGAAATATTTTGTTATCTAAAGCAACTTTTGTAGTGTATTTTGTATTTCTGAGCACAACTCTGATATCTGAATAATTAGACTTATGAATTATTTTGACACTAATGAAAGATGTTAGGTGTTCCATGCACGGAAGAAGAAAGGCCTTGTTTCAGAAGGTTATCTCATTTTTTCCTTTCTCCATAGCATCTTGATTATACTGCTCTCATTCTACGGCAATGATGACATTTTTCCTGGCTTCCTTTTTATAAAAAGCAAGTGTATTAAGTAAGATTTGCATACAGGAAAATTCACTCCTTTGAAGGTAGAGTCCTACGAATTGTAACAAAGAGATACAGTCGTGGAACCTGACTAAAACACCACTTGCATTCTGCTGATCAACTTGACAAAGCTCTCAGGATTGACCCAGGCTTCCCTTCGCTCCCTCCCTCCCTCCCTCCTTTCTTTCCTTCCTTCCTTTCTTTTTTTATAATTTGACCTAGAAAGCATGCAGTTTTCTACTCTCTCCTTCCTTGTTGGACAGTTTTTTTTTTAACACTATTCTATTCCTGAGTCGTTTCTCTTTGAGACCTAGATGCAATCCCTTTGAAGAGTACCTGTGAAAAAGAATGCCCTTCTCTTTCTCCAAGTCTTCATGATAGAGTAAGGACTTGGCTTTCATAAAAACCAATCAAGAAACACAGGTGACCAAATTAATCTATCTTTCTCCTCCTACCTACCTAACCATCTGGTGCTTTTCCACAAGTTCTATCAAGGGCTTAAAATCTTCCTACCCTTTGTTTCAAATGGAGTTAAGGTCTACCTCTTTCACCCATTTAAACAAATTTTTTCCTTATTGGTATATTTTAGATATAAAATGCAGTTATACTCATCTTGTAACTTTATATGAGGTAGCTTTGTCCTTATTTTTCCCCATTCCCCTGACCTCCACCCTTCCTTATTTACAAAGACTTTGTTTCCATTTTTTTTTCCTTTTCAATTATTTTTTCCCTTCTCTTCATACCTTTACCCTACTCTTCTCCCTTCCCTTACACATTTAGACCTTTTTTCCTATTACACAGTAAATTATACATTTTGATTCTATTTACACTTTTAGTTTATCACACCAGAGATGCTATTTGGTATTTACACATGTGTGTCCTATTAATTTCACATAAGAGTATTCCTCAATGTGCATCTACTTAGCTACAAATGTCTCTAGTTTCTCTTTTTTATGCCTGAGTAGTACTCCGTCCTATAAAAAAAATCTTCTTTATCTAGTCTCTAGCTGATGGATAATTAGGCTATTTCCAAGCTTTAGCTATTACCAACTGTGCCACTAAAAACATGGGTGAGCATATATCACTGTTGTGATTCTTTTAATTCTTTTGCAAAGATACCTGCATGGGGATGACTGGGTCAAATAGAACCTCTAATCCTAAGTTAGTTAGGTATTTCCATATTGATTTCCACAGTGGTTGCACCAGTCTGAATTCCCAACAACAATGAAGAAGGGTTTATTTCTCCCCATAACCACACCAACATTTGTTATTGGTTGATTTCTTGATAGCAGCCATTCCCATTAGGGTGAGATGGAGTATCAGTGTTGTTTTTATCTGCATCTCTCGGATGACCAGTGATGGTGAACACTTTTTTATATACTTACTTTGCTGCTTTTATTTCTTTGTTTGAGAAATGTCTGTTCATTTCATATACACATTTTGGAATTGGGTTTTTTAATTTGGGGGCCTAATTTTTTTGAGTTCTTTATATATTCTGGATAGTAGACCTTTGTCTGAGGAACAGCAGGTGAAAAATTTTTTCCCACATTGTAGATGTCTCTTAGCTCTGTTGGAGGTTTCTCTTGCAGTGCAGAAGCTTTTTAAAACATTGAGATCCCAGTTGTTGATTTTTTGTGCTAGTTCCTGTGCTACTGAAGATTTGTTCTTAAAGTATTTTCCTTTGCCAATGTCTTCAAGAGATTTACCTAAATTATCTTCCACCAAGTTTATTTTTCCTGATTTAATATTTAGATCTTTAATCTACTTGGATTTTAACTTAGTGCATGGTGAAAGATAGGGATCTAGTTTTCATCTCTGGCACATTGAAACCCAGTTTTTCCAACACCGTTTATTAGAGAGGCTATTTTTTCTTCAACAAGGATAGTTGGCTCCTTTGTCAAAGATGAGGTAGCTGAATATTTCTGGAGTTTTTTCTGCATTTTCTACTCTAGTCCACTGATCCTGGGTCTATTTCTATGCCAGTACCATGCTGTTTTTATCACAATAGCTATGTAGTATAGTTTGAAGTTTGGGATTGTGATACTCCCTGCCATGTCTCTGTTGCCTAGAATGGCTTTTGCTATTCTAAGTCTCTTCTGGTTCCAAATGAATTTTGGCATTATTTTCTCTAGCTGAGTGAAATATACTATTGGGATTTCAATTGGGATTGCCTTAAATCTGTATAGCAGTTTTGGAAGTATGGACATTTTCACTATGTTGGTTTTTCCTACCCAGGGACAAAAGGGATGTCTTTCCATTTCTTTTATATCCTCTTCTCTTTTTTTGGAGTGTTGTACTTGTCAATGTAGAGGTCTTTTGCTTCCTTCATTAGATTGATTCCTAGATATTTCAATTTTGGGATGCTATGGTGAAAGGGACTGTTTCCCTAATTTCTCTCTCAGCGACTCTGTCATTTGTGTACAATAAGGCTATTGATGTTTCAGTGTTGAACTTGTATCCAGCTACTCTACTGAATCTGCCAATGAAGTCTATAAGTCTTTTGGCAGAGTTTTTTTGAGCCTTCTAATTAAAGTATCATGTGGTCAGCAAATAATGACAGTTTACCTTCTTCCTTTCCTGTCTTTATTGCTTTTATTTCTTTGTCATGTCTAATTGCTGTGGCTAATGTTTCCAAAATTATATTGTACAGGAGTGGTGATAGTCTACATCCTTGTCTTGTTCCTGATTTTAATGTGAAGGTTTGCAATTTTTTGACCATTTAGTATGATGCTGACTTTTGGTTTTTCATAGATAGCCTTTATCAGGTTCAGATAAAGACCATCTATTCTGATTTTCTGCAGGGTTTTCATCATGAGTGGGTATTGAATTCTGTTGAATGCTTTTTCTACATATATTGAGATGATCATATGTTTTTTGTCTTTGACTCTGCTAATATAGTGTATGACATTTATTGATTTACATATGTTAAACCATCCTTGGGCCCCTGGGATAAATCCATCTTGTTCAGGGTGTATGATCTTCTTGATGACCTTCTACATTCTGTTTGCCTGTATCTTACTGAGGATTTTTGCCTCTAAGTTCATTAGGGAAATTGGCCTGTAGTTCTCTTTCTTGGTTGAATCAGTTTTGGAATCAAATAACACTTGATTCCAGGAATTAATTTGTGAATATTGCTTCTCTTTCAATTTCATTGAAGAGCTTAAAGAGTAGTGGCAGTGTTAGTTCTTCTCTAACTGTCTTGTAGAATTCAGCAGTGAATCCATCAGGACCTGGGCTTTTCTTTGCTGTATTTCTAATAATTTTTCAATTTCTCTATAATTGGGGTATTTAGAATTTTTATATCTTCTTCGTTCAACTTTGGTAATTCACATGTATCTAGAAATCTGTCCATTTCTTCTTTATTTTCAAAGTAGTTATTGATGATGCTTTGGATTTATGCTGGATCTTTTGTAACTTCACCATTTTCATTCCTAATCTCTTTGAGCCTTTCCTTTCCTTTATTTTTTCATATGAATGGCTGAAGGTTTATTGATTTTATTTATTCTTTTGAAAAACCACCTCTTCGATTTATTTTTTGTATCATTCTCTTATTTTCCATTGCATTGATTTTTTCTCTGATCTTTAGAATTTCCTCCCCTGCATGAGGTTTGGGCTTGTCTTGCTCTTCTTTTTCCAGAAGCTTAAGCTTCAGCATTAGGTTGTTTATTCGAGCTTGCTCTGTTTTCCTAGTGTGGGCATTCACTGCTATAAATTTCCCTCACAGAACTGCTTTCATTGTGTCCCAAAGATTCGCATATTGGCATTTTCATTTTTTTTGTAAAAATCTGTCTAATATTTATGATTTCCTCTGTGAACCATTGGTTGCTCAGGAGAGAGTTATTCAATTTTCATGTATTTGTGAAGTTTTTGTGGTTTCTTTTGTTATTGACCTCCAGTTTAACTGCACTATGGCCTGATAATATGGTATAACTTCAGCTCCTTTGCATTTGCTTAAACATGTTCTATGAGCTAGTATGTGGTCTGTTTTGCAGAACAATCCATGAGCAGCTGAAAAATAATGTATATTCTGATGTTGTGGAGTGGAATACTCTGTAGACATCTATTAAGTCCATTTATTCAAAAGCTTGGTTCAGTTGAAGCATTTCATTTTTTATTTTTTTTTGTCTGCATGATTTGTCTATTTATGATAGTGGGTTAATGAGGTCCCCCACTACAACTGTATTAGTAGTTATTTGGTATTTAATGACCCTTAATATTTGTTTTGTATAGTTGGGGGCATTAGCGTTTGGTGCATATATATTTATGATTATCATCTCTTTCTCTTGGATTGTTCCTTTTACAAGGATGTAATGACCTTCTTGTTCTCTCAGTTTTTGTTTGAAATTTACTATGTCTGCGAGTAAGATAGTTACCCCTGCTTTTTTCCAGTTTCCTATTGCATGGAGAACTGATTTCCATCCTTTTACTTTCAGTCAATGAGTTTCACTTTGAATTAGGTGTATTTCTTATATACAGCATATTTTTGGATTTTGCTTCTTAATCCATTCTGTCAGTCTATTGATAGTTATAACTGATATTTATTGACTTATCATCATTTTATTTTCCTGTTGTTGGCTCTTTTTAATCTCTCCCCCTTTAATTTCTTGCCTTGGCTGTTGGATTTGCTCTGTTGGGCCTCATGGAGTTGTGATCTTCATTGTCTTTTTTCTAGGATATTATTTAGAATTGTTTGGAGTGCTAGTTTGGTTTTCATAAAGTTTCTCTGGTGTTCTTTGTCATGGAAGTATCTTATTTCCCTATTAATTTTGCAAGATAGTTTCACAGGGTACATCAGTCTAGGTGGGAGGTTGTTTTCTCTTAGGGCTTGAAATACTTCACTCCAGGCTCTCCTTGACTTGAGGGTTTATATTGAAAAGTCTGCTGTGATTCTGATGGGCCCTTTGCATGTGATTTTTTTTTTCTCTTTTCCATAACTGCTGTAATATTTTGTTCTTCTGTTGGGTTTCTAGGCTCTTGATTATTATAGTCTAGGTGTAGATTTTTTGTGATCATGGCTAGTTGGAGTTTTATAAGCCTCACTTATCTGTATGTCAAATTCTTTTGCTCTGTTTGGGAAGCTTTCTATCATTAATTCTGTGAACATTTTTTTTTATGTGCCTTGTACTTTCTCCTGCTTTTTCATAGATTCCTATCAGTCATTTTATTCATATTTGCATCATCTAGGAGTTGTTGGATTGATTTTTCATGTTCCCATACTTTTTTAAGGAGCTCTTTCTTTTCATCGTCACTGACTGCCGTCATGTCTTCTATATCTGATATCCTGTGTTCACACTGGCTCAGTCTGTAATGTATACTTTCAATAGATTGTTTTAAAAAATCTCCTGGTATCTATTCGAATCTGTTTCATGGTTTCCATTTCTTTCCTATGCTGGGCATTCATGGCTTCTATCATGGTCCTGAACTCATGTAATTTTTAAAAATCGGTTTCTGTTCTAGAGTCTCAAATCATGTCTTTCATTCTGCTCACCATCTCTGTAGTTATCTCAGAAATTATTGGTTTTGAATTTTTCTAGAACCTCATTCATATGTTTTGTTACTTCTTGTACTATCAGTTCAGGGTGTCAAGGTAGTTGATTATCAGACTGTTTCACCTAATTTTCCTGAGAATTTGCCTTTGATGAACAGGCAGTCTGTGTGTTTATGCTTGTGCCTTGCTTGAATGTCTTCTTGTTTATATTTTTATTGTTGGAATTGTCCTTGGTTTAATTCCTGGGTTAATATTCAGATCTTACTCTTTTAGCTTATCTTTAGGTTTTTAGTTTCTAATGACTCTGAGGCAATCTCATTTTCATACCAGGAAGGATAACTGATTAAATCAATCACAACACCTTAGGCCAGGTAACACAATCAGCAACACAATAGCATCAAGCACAGCTTAGGTAATAACAATTTTTTGTGGTAGTTATTAATCTCTCACCTTTAACTATGTAAATTAAATCAAATTTGAGCCAGGCATGTTGGTGCACACCTATAATCCCAGCACTCAGGAGGCTGAGGCAGGAGGATTGCTGTGAGTTTGAGACCAGCCTGGGCTACGTAGTGAGTTCCAGGTCAATCTCAACTACATAGTGAGAACTTGTCTCAAAAAAAAAAAAAAAAAAAAATCAAATTTGAGGCCTGAGCTCAGAACAATAGCCTTTATGACTCCTGTGCCTCTGTGGTTTTGAATTCAGGTACCAGCCCAGCCAGGAGGCCAGAGGTGCATGAGGGAGGGCGGGTGGCTGCAGGCACCGGTGTGGCTGTACTTCTCACTGTGCCCCTTCATAGCTAATATCTTCTCTCAAGCCTAATGCCTGGTAACTAATGTTATTTTTGCTTCTTCGTGAATATCAAAGAAATTGTCATATAGAAACTACCCTTTGTGTCTGTAGATTTTATTTTTTATTTTCTGTCCCTCAGCAAGGTCTTATTGAGATTCAGCCATGTTACATGCATCAGAGCTTCCTTTTTATTAAGTGATGCATAGTAGTACACTATACATTACCACATTTTATCTTTTTAAAGCCATATTTGCAACTTAAATTTGGTTCTCCTTATTCTATCAGTATTTGTCTTACCAAAGATATTACTCATTACAATTTTTTCTAGATATACTCTGAATCAAGATTAGATTTCGCAAAACATTTTACTTTCGCCTTCTCAGGATAAGGTAAGATGTTAGTAAGATAGTTTCAACTTTTAAAAGACTTATAAATCTAATTCAAAGACTGAAGAAATGATCCAACTACCATGTTGAAAAAAAATAACAACAGTGCTGTAACATTTTATTTTAAAAAGTTCATATTTACACTTTCCTATGAATTAAAGAGCAATAGGAGATGTGCTGAAATTTTAAAATTTCCATTGTTTTAGGTAGATGTTACATCATAAATATCTACCAAGTCAAAATTTGGGATATTTCATCCACAAACTATACTTCAAAGCAATTTAGCTTTCAAAATGAAAATGTAGAAATAGCCGGGGATGTAGCTCAGTGGTGGCAAGCCTTCTGTTTACAAGTCCTGAGTTCAATCCCAGTACAAAAAAAAGAAAAAGCAGAAATAAATTATAGCAATGGAAGAGGGGTATTAAATTATGAGATCATTTTGAAAAACCAAGCCTCTTCTCCAGTGTATATGTCAGTATTTGAGCTAACCTCTGGTAGGCAGAATCTATTAAATGTGTGAACTTCATTATTTTAAAATTCATGGTATTCTGTTTTTTCTATGTTTTGTTTGTTTGATCTCCTTCTCAGACTGGCACTGAGTAGAATTATTTAGAAGGATATAATTCCTGGCCATCAAAATATTTTCATCTTTTACAGCTACAAAATCAATTTATTTTAAAATAAAAGTTTGCCATGGCATTTCCATCAGTTTTATTCTAATTTTAAAATGTAAACACGTGATGTAGCACTTTGATAAATTAAACTACAATAATAAAGCAATAAATAAATGATGATTTTTCTACTAGTCTCAGCCTATGAATCTAAGCAGCTACATTTTAATTTCTTGTCAGCCTGAATCTACTTATTTTTTTATATAATCAGTTCTTGACTTGCCCATAACAGACTTTTGGCTATACTTTTTTCATTTTTATAAGTTCAGATTAATAAAATATCCTATGTATAAAAGTTCAAACTTTCATACAGTACTAGGTAGAGAAGTTGGAGTTTCCTGCTTTCTAAAATATAGCTAGATGAATCATCCTTTGCTATTCAGCAGTGTTTATGTAATTATTTCATTATATTTCTGTTTCAGCCTTTCTTTTTTATTAAGTGGCTGAAACTAGAAAAATAAATTTCATTTTAATATTATTTTTAAAAATATTGGCAGAAATAAAAAATAGCATATCTTACTAGCAATAAGACATGAGTGCCATAAAAGAAAAATAAGTATCAATGCCAAAAGCAGTAAGACATAAGTCTCACTAAAAATGTCCTTGGGTTTCTGCTTTTTAAAGGTATACTCATTTAAAAAATATGCTAGGATATATTTTGAAGATTATAATCTAAAAAGCAAGATACAACCAGAGATTTTTTTTTGTTTGCTTGCTTATTAATTTTTTTTGAGGTAGGGAGACAATGTCTCAGTGTATACTTCGGGCTGGACTTGAATTTATTATGAAGTCAGGGCCGACCTTGAACTCACAGCAATCTTCCTGACTCTGCCTCCTATGTTCTGATACTATAGGCCTATGCCACCACTCCAAACAGGAATTTTAAAACATACCTTTTACTTCTTTAATAATATGTGTGGGACAAACATACATACAGGAACACAGACACATTATAACATTAAATACTTTTTTTATACTTTCTGATATGCATCTTGTATAAAAATGAAAAACTTATTGTAAATCAATTTCACGTCTCTTGATTATAACATTAGAACATTTATTTGACAAATAGTATCATTCATGATCTAGGGCAGTATTCTCCATGAGTTCTATGGAAAAGGCATTTTTTGAAAATGATTTTATAGTCAAATAATTTTACAAGTGAGGAGGTTAAGTGAATATAGATAGACTGTGTTAAAAGACTTTATGCAAACCCAATTCTGAATCACCTAGGGAAGATACCAAGAGTAGAACTTTTAGCCTCATTCAGTCTAGACGAATGATCCACAAAACACAGGTCAGTAAATTTCAATATAGGACTGGGATTTAGCCCAACAGAAGAAGTGACTGATAAAGTAGAACAAAATCCTATTACACTGCAAGTCAGGAGGCTATTGTCGATCCTACACCTGCTGCAACCTTTGTTAAAGACCTTAGCTTAGTGGGTCAGCACATAGCTATTGGGTTTGAATCCTATAATAGCCCCTTATTTGTTGAGTGACAGGGTGCAAATCACCTTTCCTTATCTTCATTTATTTAATTGTAAAAAAGAGTTGCAGGAGGTTTTACCCCAAGGATTTGTTAGTTCAGCTAATATAATCAAAGTGTTTTGAAGACTACCTGATATACAGTAAGTTGTAATTGTAAAATATTTTTTAACAGTGGCTTGCAAACATTGCACCTTGATCCAAAGTGATGGACCCACTTTGAGACACAATATTTCAAAAACACAACACTTAAAAAAATACATCTGAGAAAAAAGTTAAGTGAAATGACACTTAGCTAATCCATAGGTCATGGAGCATAATGCTTTTACTTGTGCATTTTTTTAACCTACTGTCTTTCTTTATACCTCCATTCTCTTGTGTTCTATTTATTCTATTCTGTGCCACCTATTTTATTCTCTTCTATTCTATTTAAAAACAAAACATAAAGTCTGTCCTGATCCTCAGACTGCAAGACACTAGCACTGTGACTTGCTGATCATCCCTAAAATACTGTCTGTAACTCTTCTGTTAACATCCGCACAAAACACATTAAATTCAAATACTCTGTGCAAAAATTCAAGTTCATACTCCATCCCTGACCTGCTAAATAGTAATTTTCCTGGTGTTTTGATCCCAGAATCTGTTTTTCTCATGCATACCATTGTGTAGACAATGAATGATATGTCAGATTTCTTTTTACTAATTTCCATAACTGAATAACTAATTGGAATTTTAAGAGAAAGTTTCCATCTAATTGATTTTTTAATATTTAACATTAATTTAATTAATAAAACACATTCTTCTATTCTGTCATAAATCCAAGTCCACCCACCTCTCTTGAGGAAAAATAAAAACTTAAGTCAAGACAATTATTCCTCAATATTTAGAATGATTTAAATAGTTCCCTCTATTTCTAAGTTCTAACATTTTTAAACTCAAAAATTTTTAAATTAAAATCTAAAAGCTGCAGTTGATATTACGCCATTTGTATTATCGAAATTGTTTATTTCATTGCCATAGTATGTTATCTCGAGCTCCATTTATATTCGGAATTTTATGTAATACAGAATAGATATGAATCTGTGGCTTCACCTCCATGTCTCCTAGAATTTGGTGTTAAAATGGACTATATCTCAGACCTTCTGGAATAATCATTACATGTACTGTGAAGTATGCAAAAATATGTTTTAAACATATAAATATTATGCCATGCATCCAAAATTCTATTTTTCCTTTAGGATCTCTATAGTTTACAACATAATTTAGGCCATATTTCCAAATCCTATTACATATGTATACAATTATAGTTATTTTAAAAAGTACTAAATATCCCTTTTAAAAGTATTGTTCTTGTCTATTTTGAAATCAGATTGAAGATCTCTCATCATGTGAAATGCTGGTGTGAAAAATATTTAATTTGATTAATGTAGTTCTAATAATTGGTACTTTGAGTTTCAGTTAGATTTTCAGATCATGCAAATAGTGGTTAAAAAAAGATCTCAGGGCACACATTTATCAGTGAATGGAAAATAATTTCATTCATCACTTCAATGTAAATATCCTTGTATCCTTTTCTTCAAAAAATTATCTTTATTTTCCATTTCTATAACCTTATCATATATACAAATGTGCATGTGACTTTTACTCCTCTTAACATGTCCCCAAATCCTGAGATACTTAGTACCCCACAATATCATTTAAAGTTATGTATTCCACAGTGTTCACATACAGGCTTTGTGGAAAGCTCAGTCATTAGTATCATTAATATCATAGACGTGTTCATAACCTTCTGAAAACTCCACACATCTGTGTAATTCTATAAGCAAATTCATAAACTCCATTAATCACAAGAACACATAACTTCAATTGTTTTTGAAGAGTGCTTGTTAGGCAGCTCTTGTCTTTCTCACAATCTGGTATTATTTATTGTCATTGTATGTTTGGCTTCCACATTCATCCAATGGATATTGACATATCTTTTTCATTTCACCTTTTGGTGGTTTTGTCCTGTCTTCAGATCCTTTAGTGAAAGGGTAAGATTGTTGTCACTTATTTAGAAGGCTCTTTCTTTTTCTTTGTGCACTCCATTCTCTCCAAAAACCACTGTCATAAAGATTGAATCATAAAGATGTCAATGGCAGATAAGCTGATGTCTGTGGCACACAGAGTGGCTTCAAACAACTAATTAGCAGAATCAGGGCCACCTCAAGGTTTGGTGTTGTCCGTCATGCCTATGACCACTGCTGACACCATCAGCAAATCTGTCAAATGCAGATCTTCCTGTGAACATAGCCAAGCTCATGTGTTCTGTGGTAAAGAAGGAACTAGCACAATGTGTTTAATAAAATGTAAAAAAAAAAAAAAGTGATGGCCAATCTTTACATAGTGTTAAGTAATTACAAATTGAACTGGTGGACAATTTGATAAATGATTTGTTGCTGGAATGCAGTGAGTGTGCCTAAAAACTATTCCATGAATTTCCAAGGCAACTATTGCTAAGTCCACCCACATTATCTGTTTGCTGAGACTCTGAAAATCAACGCTGGTACACACTTCCTTTACTAATAAGGGGCTGTTAATCATTACACATAATATGACTGCTTACATAGATATATAACTGTATACCAGAATTATATTATTTATGGGGCAAGGGTTTTAGCTCAGTGGTGCCATTGTCTGCATTCCAATTGCAAGATTCTGAATTCAATCCACAGTACCAAAAAAAAAAGTTGCAGAACTATATCATTTATAAAATTATTTTACATAATAATTTAAAAGCACTAATCTGTTTGTAGGAATGTATGTGTAAATGTGCATATTTACATTTACAATGAAGTGTTTACAAGTTTCAAAACCAATTGTATTTAGCATAAATTTAAAAACATTATGTGGTCATTATTAACTAAGAATGCATGTAGATGTCATAGTAACTGAAGATGTGAAATTTGATAAGTACTATAGATTTAAGCTCTTTTAATGAGAATCAGGAAAGAGGCATGAATTGAGAAGATAAAGATAGAGGAATTTTCCTTTAAACTCTGATGCCTTCTCTTGATACTTGGCCTTCACATATACTAACTACCTTTTTGAAATTCTCATTTTACATACAACACATCATCCTGTACCTTTACCTGGTAGACTCCTTCAAGTCTTCCGTTAATGTTACATTTTTCCTTGGTGAGGGAGAATTGCTTCTATAATGCGTTCTTTTCACAACTTGAACATCTTATGTTTTGGCAGTGTTTATACTCCATGGTAGCACTGGTATAAATGTATTCACTTAGACTGCAAGAGATGAGACACAACAAAACATGTCTGCTTCCTCAGCATGATATGCTTAACACATCATGACTCTGGTATCATGCCTGGGTAAAAGGAAGGAAGGAAGGAAGTAGGGAGGAGGGGCAGGAGAGTGAAATGAAGGAGGGAATTGCTAATTTATGCATCAAAGACTTGTATCGGCATCATTATGAAAAATAATACAAAGGAGAAGATGGACAGTTTAATTCATGTCAAAGAATAGTTTCAACATAATGTTTGTAGGCCAGTAACAAAGAAAAGTATGTCTATTTTTTATTTGCCATTAACTTGATTTGAAGCACATATTCATGGTCTCCTTTAAAAAAAACTATTTATATCAAAAAGCAGAGATACATATTATAGCCTTGAACAAACAAACTAATATTTATATTTGCCTATGTTCCCCTTAAAATTAAATTGTTAAACATTTTGAAAGCTAAAGTTCAAGAGTGTAAAATCAATATTCTTGCTTTCAAAAAATTTTCCTGTAAAACATGATACATATATGAAGAGTTTATATGCTAACAGATTGTATATTATTTGAATTCTTACTCATTTGTTTAAATTATATATGCTTACTTAGATGGTAATGTAGGCTCAACAAGTACTTGAAATAAATTCAGTGAAAATCTTTCTCCTTGCAACATAAATTGCACTTGACAGATTCATATCAAATGGAGTTTTCAACCAATCATTATGAAAATTCCTAGATACTGTTTAGAATGGTGGTAATTGTACCATCATTAACCACACTTACAAAGGTAATCTTACATGAAACGGTACAGACCTTTGATTTGTCTCAGTTGGACACAAGAAAACGCTAACAACTCTCTAATTCACAATGTACATTATGTGTTATTCTGCTGAGGCAAAAGTGTGACTCTTACACTACAAAGTCATAGCAAAGGAAATGGCCACAGTGAATTAGACTGTCTTCCAACATCTTTTTTCCTAGTAATTGTTATTTTTGCAACCATTCACAGTAATGGGGAAGTAATAGATTGCATATCAATTCTGGCTATGTATTGGTTTTATGTGGTTCTTGGGATTCAACCCAAGGTCTCTGCATTGAGCCACATAGCAGCTTTTTTCTTTTTGGGGGACTCCCCAAGTTATTAAATTGACTAGGCTGGAATTGAACTTGGAATACTCCTGTGTCAACCTCTCAGAGTGTTAGGATTACACAAAAAACACCAGCTAATTCATCGCATATTTGAGAGTAAGCCTATGTTACTGAGGATTTAAATGTTTTTATATGTTAGGAATTATGTATGCAAGAACGTATGAACACAGCATGTGTGGAGAAGTTACATCCTTAACTACATGTTTTAATATTTTTGAAGTTTCAAGAAAAGTTTGTTGCTTGGGGGAAAGAAAATGAAAATAAACTGGCTTGTGAGTTAATTTAGGAATTATTTGTAAAAATATATCGTTTAAAATACAATTGTTATATCCAAATATGTAACACAAAAATTGCAGAAATTGTGCTTATTTGCTATTTAAAGTTACTTTTCATTCTTTTTTTGGGAGACAGGGTTTCACTGGATAGTTCAGGTTGGCCTTGAATTCACAGTGTAGCACAGGCTGGTCTCAATCTCATGGCAATCCTTTTCACCCTGCTTGGTTTCCAGAGTTCCGAGATTATAGGTCCACACCAACTTGCCCAGAACGTACTTAACTTCATAAGCTGATATCAGTTATAGTTCTAAGAACTAAGCCTATATAGCTAAATGCACTTCTTAATACGATTTTCTAATACTCCAAGAACAGAAAAGTGAAGGTATAAAATATAATATTCATATAGCCCAAATAGGAAGATATTGATATGTAAATATTTACTCACTAAATCCTGTTTAGTATGTGAGTATTTTTGAAAACAAAAGTAAAACAAGACAAAAACCAAAACAAAGAATATAGTTACTTAGTTTTGAAATTTGGAAGTAGTAGATGATGTTATCTTTTTTTTTTTTTTTTTTTTTTT
>NW_022900918.1:4497769-4531469 GCF_012274545.1 Fukomys damarensis
TTTTTTTTTTTTTTTTTTTTTTTTTTTTTTTTTGCAACATGGTCTTATTATGTAGCCCAAGTTGGCCTTGAACTCCTGGGTATCCTCCTGTCTCAACCTCTCAAGTGCTGAAATTACAGGCATGCTCCACCATTGCTATCCTAATGTCATCATTTTGTGCCTTCTCCTTTTACTGTTACTTAACTCTAGAGTTTAAAGCTGTGCTACAAACACTAAACTGTGATTTGTGTCTTCTTGGTTGGTGACCTAGGCTTAAGTTTCACTCATAACTACATTTTTAATAGGAGGGATTATATTTACTTTGAAAAGTCTTATCTGGATTTAAGGTTATAAATGTAAAATGAAACATATAATAATAGAGATAATTTTATACTTTTTAGTTCTCTTCCTACACCATCTTTTAATCGCCCCATTTTTAATATCTTGTTCTATTAAATATTTCTATTGCAGTATTTGATATAATTGATAATTTCATCAAACTGATGATAATTGAAACTTTATAAATTTGTGAATCCATGAAAGCTGTTATAAACTTACATAAAAAGGTAAAAAAATATCTATCTCGTCCAGGGAAGAGTTTAGCAGCTGCCCATCCTGGGTTATCTTAATCAGCCATCTGCAGCTATGAATTTCACACTCACAAAAACTGCTGCATTTCCTTAGCTTGGCGGCTAAAATTCACAACCCTTTCACCAATCTTTCTAACTCTCAAAGCAAAGATTTCTTTCTATCTGACATTGATTTTCAGATTATTTCCTTATAAGGAAAGTCTTATCTCAAAATTTCATACACCGAACACTAGACCATTTTGAAAAAATTCTTTAGCTCCAGCTTCAAAAACAGTGACAAGAAACAGCTACTCAGACTAAGATGCAGTCTTGTGCGAATTCCAATGAGTAGGAAACATTTTCCCACAGAATGGAGACTATAGACACCGTAAACGCTGCCTGTGTGCTACTCTGATGGGGTAAATAAATGGGGCATAATAATTTGATTTACAAATCAAAGATATTTAGTAAAGGTTGCAAGCTTTTAAAGTATGAAAACAATGTATACTTTTTCCTTTCTGTGTTGCTGTTTTACATACTATGAGGTTCTGTGTATAGAATGATAAAATGGATGCTAGAAGACAAAATTTATTCAGGACAAAATTTATTCATGACAGTGTACGTTTTACTCCTTATTTGAATCCTAATTCAAGCAAAAGTCTTCATAAATAAACTATTTTCTTAAATGCGTCCTTGGAAAACCACTTCTCATGCAATTTGAATATACAGTTGTTACATTACTCCAGGATCGAAGCCCCGAGGCCTAATCAGCATAAGGCAACCGAGGGTAAACTGCCCTGTCCTCATTTCCCCGTGCTCAGGCTGGGCTTCAGTAAAGCGAATACGTCTTTGTCTGCAGCTCTCATTGTCAAATAGCCTAGGAAATCTTTGTTTGCTTTTTTGTTTTTCCTTAGACAATATCTTTGCACCCTTTTCTTTGCAATTTTTTTAAACCCATATAGCTGTTCGTGGCATTTCAAACTGTTAAGTGCTGTGTGCCCTTGAACAAATTATATAACCTTTCTTTGACTCAGTTTCCCCAGGTATAAAGTGAGAATATAGAATAATAACTACCTAATGGAGGAGTTGTAAAGGTTAAATAAATTGTATTTCAACAATTATGAAATATTCCACTTTTCTAGCATATCCTGAAGCAGACATATTAAATCACAAATAAGCACTTACCAGAATTTAATTGACTACATTTTCTCTTAGCAGTACATAGAATTATAGCATGTTTTATATTCAGTGATTGATTAGAAGAATTATTGTAATACATATAAAGTGCTTAGAATAGTATCTGAGACAAGACTATTTCAATCACTAATATTAACATATCTCTATAAGGGAGCAATAATTGTTATACATAAGTTACCAGTGATAGCTTAAGAACAGTGAGTTAATAATGATTAAAACCTTGCAAGTCCCATCAGTCTTTTTGTAAATTTTGTGTCTACTGTCACAGTGCATATTTAATTTAGATTTACTTTAGATTAATGATTATTACTTGACACAGACTCTGACTTTATCAACTTTATACATTTATTAGCTTTATGCATTTAAAAGTCGCACTGTGTTAAACAGAACAAATATCCTCCACTTTACTGCATTAAGATGAGTAAAGAAAGGAAGCAAATATATTGAGAAAAATAATACTTTAAAATGCATAAATTACTAGACTTGATAATTATTTATTTATTTATTTATTTATTTATTTATTTATTTTTTGTACGAGGGATCAAACTTGGGTCCTTGTGCTTGCAAGGCAGGCAGCAGAACCACTGAATTTAAACCCCGGCCCTTATTAAAGATAAATTTAAAGATCCTGCAGATCCTAAATTTGTAAGTTATAGAGTAATTACTTTTCACTAGTAATTCTCAAGAATGACTAATTCTAGGTTGATTATTTTTAAGTAATTGAACAGCAAAATTAAAAACATATTATTGGTACAGATTGTAAGTACTTACATCAAAACCCTGACTCTCTAATGCTTTACAGAACTCTAATTAGAAAGTGGTACAACTATTATGCAAATCAGCATGGAGATTTCTCAAAGAACTAAAATTACCAATTCCATTTGGTCAAGTTATTCCCCTTCTAGGTGTCTTCCAACAGAGTTAAAGATATGATATTACAGTGGTACATACAAACCAATGTTTACAGCAACACAATTCATAAAAGCTAAACCCTGGAAGCAGCCTGCACATAGGTCAACGGACTAATAGCTAAAGAAAATGTGGTATCTATACAATATGGAATACTATTCAGTTATATGGAAGAATAAATTCAATGTATTTGTATGGAAATGGATGCACCTGGATAATATAATTTTGAGTGAAATAAATCACACACAAGCTTAACTAATATATGGCTTCTCTCATTTGGGTAAGACAAAGTATAAGAGCAAACTAAAGGATGGATAGAGGGTAACAAGAGGACAGATCTCTTGCAAAGTGGAAGGCGTCCAGGGTGGACAGCAAGGAAACAGGGAAGGGGAGGGAAAATGAGAGGGTTTCTCACATGAAACATACAGATAGCAAGTACCCAGGATGAATGTAAGCATTATGGGACATAGAGGTAATAATAATAATAATAATACAAAATGAAAATGAGGAAAGGGGACTTAGAGATGGAGGGAGGGAAGTAGGTGAGAAGGCCTTGCAGATTTTAAAAAAGAAACAAGCTGTGTTCTCTATATGTATCTACTTGCCAAGGCGAATGCAAACTTCATGTGCTGCCAACATGTGCTAATAAAATAAAAAGGAAATTAAAAAGAACCATCAGAGATTATATTTCTGTACATAATAAAAATATATTCTTAAAATTAAATGTACTGTTGTGATTAAAAGAAACTTCAAGTGACCAAGTGTAAGATGCAAGTAATAAATGAATATATCTAGAAAGCCCTTGAAATAATCCATGCCAGACTACAAGCTACAAAATGTAAGAGATTGTTGAGATCATCAACTTTATTTATTATCATCGACACTCAAAGGACCCTATAGATAATATAGTTAGAACCACGCAGATTTCAATGAGCCTCAAGCCCATTGGTTAAATAAAAATTTGTGAAATGGTTAAATAAAAAATTTTGAAGTAAAAATTTTCAAAAAGAAACTTTAATTACTGTAATAGCAAAGCTCTTCTTTGACAGTCAGACTAATAATATAAATCAACACCAGAAGTCTGGATATCATTTTTTTGTTCAAGTTCCCTTAAACTTTAATATAAAAAAATAAAAATTTAAAAAATTTGTTTTTAAATTCAATTTTTAAATTTTAATATTAAAAAATCCTTTCATGCTTTGTATTTTTATAAGCTTTCTAGGAGGGAAACAAAGGTTATGCAAAATTATTTGTAACTCCTGTCCTTTAACTTTGCTACAAAGATAAAGAAGTCTATAGTAAATACTTTCTTCCTTCCAACACGACTGGTAATCAAAAAGCTTTTGTGAGCAATGTACACTCCAGTCAATAAGCACAGGCATGAAATCTTATAAAAACAAATGTATTTCTCAATCAAAATACCTACAGCACACTTTACAGAACTAGAGAAAACAATCCTAAAATTCATATGGAACAAGAAAAGACTCAGAATGGCAAAAGCAATTTTGGGCAAAAAGAGGAAAGCAAGAGGCCTTACAGTAACAGACTTCAAATTATATGACAAAGCAATAGTGATAAAAATAGGATGGTACTGGAATGAAAACAGATACATGGATCCATGGAACAGAACAGACGATACAGGAAACACCCCCAGACACATTCAGCTATTTGATCCTTGACAAAAGGCCAAGAGTGTATGTTGGAGGAAAAATAGCCTATCCAAGTATGCTGAGAAAACTGGTTTTCCATTGGCAGAAGATTGAAATTGGACCCATATCTCTTATTGTGTCCTAAATCAAAATAACAATGTATCAAAGATCTAAACATTAAAGTATGAACACTAAAGTTAATGGAATGTAAAATAGGTAAAACACTTGAAGACAAGGGTGTGGGAAAGGATTTTTCTAAGCAGCCTCTACTGCACAAGAAACAACAGCAATAAGCAACAAATGGGATTGTATCAGACCAAAAGTTATATGTACAGCAAAAGAACCAATATGTAGAGTGAAGAGACAACCTACAGAGCCGGAGATTTAGCTCAGCGGTTCGGTGGCCTGCCTTGCAAATGCAAGGACCTGAGTTCAATCACCAGTACCCCCCCTCAAAATAAAATAAAATAAAATTAGAAATTTTACATAACTCAGCTCTCCACCTGCTAGACATCTTACTTCAGAGGTACATGCATACTATTATATGCAATTCATAATAGCTGGATAAAGAAATTGTTGTATCTATATATAATGAAATACTACTCAGCTATAAAGAAGGACAAATTTGAGACATTTGTAGGGAATTAGATGCACCTAAAACACATAACTTTGACTGGAATTAATGAGACACACAAACTTAAATAACATATGGCATCTCTCATCTGATTAAGGCAAGGTACAAACTAAGAAGAATAAAGGAAAGATACAAAAAGGCAAGGGGATGGATCTCTTGAAAATGGGAAGGGATCCAGTGGACCAAGGGTGAGGAGAAGGAGGGGAGTATAGGAAAATAGGTAGAGTGAGGATATGACAGGTCTGAGGTCCTAGTAAACCCAGTGAATGTGGACGTTGTGTGCCATAAACATAAATAAACTTAACAATATCAGCACAAACGGAAAGGAGAAATGGGGAAGTAGAGGAAGTGGGAGGGAGGGAAAGGGATAAAAAGGAACAAGCTGTATAATGTGTGGGTACCAACTCTCCAAAATGTTTGTAAATTTCATGTACTACAAACATGTACTAGTAAAATCAAATCTGAAAATAAATATAATTTTCAGAAATTTGAAATCTACTTGGTGTTCCATGATTTTCACAACATTTTGGGTAAGTTCTTACATACTATGACTTACTGAAATCTCCCTTTATGAATAAAATCCTTTTGTTCTTGCCAGTGAAATAAGGACAGCTATACCATGATTAATGGAAGGAATTCTTCTGTTCTGGAAGCTTGAATCATTTACAGTGCTGATAACAAATCAAAAAGTTAAACAACTATTTTTCTTCTTTCATCTTTCATATGATTTAGGATTTGGAGAGAGGGAGAAAAGGAAAGAAGTAAAAGTAAAAGAAGAATAAGGAATGCTAAAGAATATAGCCACACAAAGAAAAAGAAGAGAAATATAAGAATTAGGGCCAATCTTTACATGCTATCACTTTATCTTTTATTAAAAAACAAGTTGCTTTATTAATTAAGCTTGTATTAATCCAAATAGTTTCTTTAATGCATATTACTCAGGGGCTTTTGAGAATAAGAGACTCCTTTAGATGATGAAAAAAAAAAAGATCAGTACAAAAACTATTTCACTACTAGGGATAATTAAAATTATTCAATAATTTTAAGGTAATGGTGATTTAAAAAACATCTTGGTTCAGTGAGAAAATGCAAGAGAAGCATAAGCACACACATATATACATTACCTATTTATTGCCTACATGTTATTATTATAGAAATTAGGTGAAAACAATACCTATGTTTTAATGTTAGTCTCAAATATTAAACATATTCCTTAAAAATGGATCTCCATTCATTGCACAACAATATGACTATACATAAAACTACCCACCTATTCACTTAAATATTTTAAAATGACAAATTTTGTCATATATTTTCACTGTAATTTTTTAAAATAATAGAATGAAAGTCGATAGAATTCTACATTCAAACATGATACTATAATTAGTAATGGAATAATGCTTCTAATACCTAGAAAAGAATATATATCTTACAACTTTTTCTGTGGATAAATTTATTTTTTTCAAAAAACTAATGAATTTTAAGTTGAAACATGCCAGGAAATAGATCAAATTGAGAAAAAGTGGTTAGAAAACAAAATAAAAATTACAATGTAGTTACATTATACTGAGTAACATTGTCTTTTGTATCTTCTTTGAATATAGGAGCTGATAAAATTCACTTTTAACAATAAAAGGCATATCCTTTATCAATTAATAAAGATGAATCAATCAAGAACATTACACCCAAAAAAGAGTTACTCATTACTTTCAAAAAATAGGTAAAATCAATACTTTTTATTCAATGTCATGAAAATATACGTAGTAGCTGGATGACTATCCAAAATACAAAAAAATTACCATTGTCTTTTTATTCTAAAGTTGTTTACTTAAAGCTACTTTAAAGCACTAGTATAAACTTGTGGCCATAAAACAGGTCAGCAAAGAAAATATTTATAGTTGCTAACATAGTATTTCAAATTCACGAGAAAAACTATAAATGTTCAGTGCTAACATGGTCTCTATACAGATATGGCATACCTCATAATGGTTTTCTTCATTCTCCTGAATGTGGAAACCCGCAGAGCTGGGACATTTCTGAGGAGTGACAGGGATATTGTCACTTTTGCTGTGTGAGTTACACTGAAAGAGATTACCAAATAATTGTGACAAACTACTCTACATTTTGCGTGTCTACTGAGAGACAAGCCTGATTGCTGTGAGCCTCATAATGAATGCCATTATGAAGGTCTACACTCATAGATACATGCATTCGTAAGGAGCAGTTACCAAAGAGGTAAAAAACATCCTCGAGATAAACAAATTGTCAAAATTGTTTCTACTAAAACTGAAGAAACAAAATGAGTTATTTCATTTTTACTGTCTTTCTAAAGCATAATTTATTTATTATATTTATAACTTCTACAGATAAAACTTATACCATTCTGTTCTTGGTGGGAGACATTAAATAAGCCATTCACATATTATACAAATATTAACCTCTGATAAAAATATCACCATCTCCACTTATAGATGAGAAGTCAGAGGAATAACCAACCCTCTCCAAAGTAACTGCCTTCACAAATGATACACCTGATGTAGGCCAAAATGTTCAACTAAAAGTTGAGTCTTAAAAGATCAGTAGCTTTTTACTGTTCTAGAAAGAACACATTTTAAAAAGAAAGTCAGATAAAATAATTTTCTTGAAAGTGGATATGCATTATAAGACCTAAGTTACTAAATTATGACTTGGCCTTTCCTGTGAAAATACTAAAATAGCTGCTTTCTATATTCCTCACAAGAACTTTTCCTGTAAATATAAGAAATTATCAACTTCTCAGTTTTTTGCTTCCTTCTTTCCAAGAACTCTTCTTAGATTCAAGGCAAGGGGTATTTATAAGTATCACTGAGTGGCCATTTGCAAAGTGAAGTACTATAGTTTCAAATTTTTCTACTTGAATATAAAGATACTACAGTTCTTCCACAATACACTCATCATCAATATGATACATATACTTTTAGGACATCAGAAAGAAGAAAATCTACCACAGATATGCTATCAGAGACACTCTTTAAAAGCAAACTTAAAGGCATAAGATCCCAATGATAAATGCAACTATACTATGTACTTAAAAAGTACCAATAAACTCAGTGAGAGAAAAAAGCAAAATACGTTTATGGTTTAATGTTTTGCATTCATTTCAAAGCACCATTTCATGTGTTTAAATATGTTTTATAAAGCTATCATTACATTTTACAGATATCAAGTATCATTTGCTTTGGAGATGAATAGCCATATGGTATCTAGGAAGTTATGGCCTTTAAACTCTTAGTATGAAAGAAAATTATTCCTGTTCTTGCTACAAAAAAAAGTTTTAAATTCTGTTTAAAATATCTCTTCGGGACTGGGAATTTAACTCAGTGGTTCTGGTGTCTGCCTCTAAAGTCCAAGTTCGATCCCTGGTCCAAAAACAAAACAAAGTAAAACAAACAAACAAACAAAAATATATATATATGTCTTCTAGGAATTCTACATTTTAACTCGGATTGAAACCTAAGTAACTTTTACGTATACTTTAGAAAATGCTACTTTGCTAATATTAATTCCATGACTGTACTTGTTTGCCAAACAACTTCATCAACTGTAATAGCTCTTTTTTTTAAATTTTTATTTGTTTTAGATCTCTTGACATCTTCCTTAGCTTTCTTGAAAAGACTGGTCCATAGAACAGCTGTTTGCACCTGTGATATTCCTAAACATTTTAATCACTCAATTCTGTCCTACCTTGTCCTCATATGTATTCATGCTGATTAATATTTTTAAAATATTTCATGTATGATGCAAATGATGCCGGTTTTCCTCTAAAAATCATTTTCCCATTTCCCCTGGCCCTGCAGTTGCACCCTGGGTGTATATTAGAACAACCCAAACACCTTTTAGAACTGTTAATGCTTGAGCTCCATCTCATCCTGGTTAAATTAGAGCTTACGCACAAATAGTTTTTAAATACTCAGATTATTCTAATGTGCAGCCAGAATTTAAAAGCTCTGGATTAGGGTTAAAATTACTTTGTCTGGGCACAAGATAATTTTGTGAATTGAAGTCCTATTGCAATCTGAGATCTTCCCCCTCAGTCTTTGTTTTTTTTTTTTTATGTACCTGTCACATTGTGAGTTATTTTTTATTGATCTATTACACTATTTTTGAACTACTAAAAGGCTACATCTGTATAATACTTTATAATGTCACACACAAGAATCTGTGTTATCAAACGAAACCTTCTGCTGATGTGTAGAAAATTTCTTTTAAGAGATGGGGAAGGCAGCTTCAGAATTATTTGAATATCTGACATTTGAACAAGGATAGACCAGAAAAGCATACCTAAGTGAAAAGATGTGTTTATTTCTATTCTGCTATATTTCTCTTAATGGGATCTTCTATTTGCTTGTTCATTCATTCACTCTACTTGCTGAAGGATGTCATACTAGGATTTTAGTGCCTCACCAAAATATTCATTTAATTTCTACACCAATATGTAGCACTGAGATAGGTAAAAATGGTATGTAAACATTACACATAGATTATTAAGGGATAAAGAAGAGAGAGTGACTAGACTACTGGGTTTTATTCACTGCCCAAGTATTGAGAGGTGGGCTAATGATACAGTTATGGTCTTGGATGCATACAAGACAGGAGGAACGACATTTGCAAAGGTGAGAATTCTCAAAAGCCACCAATAGTCATTCAACCATGGAGCAGGAGAGAATTGAATTGAGGATAGATGGACATCATACTGTATTAGATTCAATAGCAGAACTGATAATGACAAGTTACAGAATTAAATTGAAAATAAAACATGATAGCCAGGATATGCTCTTTCCTAACAGTGCTAATGCCAAAAGGGACGCTTAACCATCATTTCTTATCTCCAAATACCCGCAAGGCAATATGCATTCTGAGCAAAATGGGTGCATTTGTTTAATGTCTATCACACCCAGGTTAATGCTTCTGCTAACATGAATTCACCTTAAAGCCTTTCTAATGTCTAATTTTGATTCAGCTTCTACTTGTAGAACAGCAAATGTTACCAAAAGAAAATTGTACCCCACTGTTACTTGCTCACATTTTAGAATTTTAGATTCTTAATGATGTCAACTTGCTTTTGTGTATTACAGATCTATGCATCAAAGCAAAAAAAAGCAAAAGGGAACACTAAATGGCATTTTAAGATCAAATAATATAAATAGCATAAATTTTAAGAAAAAATGTTAAAGGAAAATAATTTAATCTTGATTCCTTCTTAAGAAGTATCTACTTCAACAAGATTTACTGCCTGAAACACAAAGATATATTTTAAATCTCCCAAGGTTTCTCTCAACAAAGATTTTTCTGTTTTTCAAAGTTAGCATGAAAGATTTTGTAATGAGCTGTAGTTAAGATAAGTTTGCAAATCAGATTTGATATTGTAAAATATGTATGAAAATCTAATGTGCAAGGTGTAGAGCTCAATAACAACAATTGTATTAAATGAAAATCACTGTAACTATATTTCTTATATATTTTAAGACCCATTTTATGCTTTCCATTGCGTGTGATGGATAGCCTATATTTTAAGATGTAGATAAATCTTGCTTCCCCAAAACACTCATTGTACTTCCTGGGAAAATTGTTATTCCCTACCTACAAAAATACCTACTCAAACTTGTCATATAGGCAGGTACTTTAGGTCTTTCATTTTTGACGTAAATTCTTAAGAAAGTACTTCATAGTCATGATATGAAGAGGAAAAAAAATAAACAGTGTCAAAAAAGAAATTGTGAAAAATCACATAACATAAGACACAGCTGTTTTCTTTGTAAAAACAAGGGTTCTTTGCATTTTTCCACCCAACTGTAGTGTGGCAGCAATGTATACTATTATTTTATTACTCCTCCTACCTTCTTACAAAATCAAGGCTGTTTGCTAAAAGTCAATGGCACTGTTATAAAATTCTTACAATCATTATAGAGGCAGTAGCTATGTATTTTTGAGAAATAGGTTTCATTAAATAGTAATTTTATTTGTTCAATGTTCTCAGTACAATGTTATTCCTAACATTTTAATAAAATATGGATTTCTTCCATGAAGAATTATGATATATTTTTGAAAGTTTTGATTAAAAATTCTAAAAGTTAATAAAATATTCGTATTTACAGAAAGGAATCTATATGATTGAATTTTGCCTATATGTGGTGTCTCCAAATTCTTTTCATATATTCTTTGGAAAACTATGTGTATCATCTTATTCTTCACCTTCTTCCCACTTAAATTACTCTATCCTGATCACTAATTATTTTTTACATTATTAATTTATGGGTCAACTCCAGTCCTCATCTAACTTATCTAATTACTGGCAAAAATTTGTTCTCATCATCAAAGTCCCAAAATTTATTCTCTTTCTGATCAGAAAACTTTTGGCCTATATTTATAG
Organism: Fukomys damarensis; assembly: GCF_012274545.1. Taxonomy (NCBI): domain Eukaryota; kingdom Metazoa; phylum Chordata; class Mammalia; order Rodentia; family Bathyergidae; genus Fukomys; species Fukomys damarensis. Next base: position 4,509,116 of record NW_022900918.1, read on the forward strand.
CTTTCTTGATAACATCTGTTGTGTATCCTTCTTCTTTTGCTCAATGTTCCATCTCTTTAATCATAATCACAATGCAAAATAAAACCGATCATTGAATCTCATTGAACACGTAAATGTCCAGCATGGGAGATCTGTCTGTCTATCTATCTATCTATCTATCTATCTATCTATCTATCTATCTGTAGTTTTCTCATTGATTTTATTAGTACTTTTTAGGTATACAGCACAGTTACATTTATCATTTGGATCTTGTACCTTTACATGACAGGTCTTGGTTCTCATTTTGTCCCCATTCCCCAGCCCTCCCTTCACCCCCTCCACCTTCCCCTATATACAAAGACTTTGTTGCCATTTTTCCCTTTTCTCATATTTTCCCCCTTATTTCCTTTCCCTACCCTTCCCTCTTTCCCTACACCTTTGGCCCTTTTCTTCCTATTTCATATTGTCAATTATACAATTTGGATCTTATTTATACTTTTAGTATTCACATCAGAGAAACTATTAGGTATTTACACATGTGTCTTATTTATTTCACATAATGCCTCATTATGCATCTATTTTCCTATGAATGACTGTAGTTTTTTCATTTTTATGGCTGAGTAGTATTCCACTTTATAGAAAAACCACATCTTCTTTATCTAGTCTCCAACAGATGGGCAATTAGGCTGTTTCCAGTTTTAGCTATTACAAACTGTGCTGCTATAAACATGGGTGTGCCAATATCACTGTGGCATGGGTAACATATGTTTTGATTTTAAAAGCAAAAGCAGTATGGTAACTTTTAAATCCAAAATACTTAACCAGTTTGTAGAAATGTAGAAGGCTATAATACATGTCAATTTTAATTAGCAATAATTGCACTTCGGTTAAACTTCATTGGCTACATTACTCCACTAAACAAAATTTTACATATCAATGTAAAAATACAGTTTACTTATATGAAGTTAAAAAAAAAGGAGATCAAACAACAATCCAAGGGAAATGTATCTATTTTATAGAGGGAGTCTATTTGTTTTTAAAATTGATTTGCCTCTTTAAATATTTTAAATTCAGGATAGAAATATCACAAATATTAAGATATTTTCATTTTCAGATATGGGGATGTAGGCATTTTCCCTTTTTTAAACTTTTATTGAATTTTTAAATCACCTTCCGCAATAGAAGCTTAGTATGGTTTTGTTAAAAAATTGTTCTATTCCCCTCACTGGATTATTGATAAGGTTTCTGAAAACTCTTTATAACTATAAATGTTGAACGCATGCTTTTTCAGAAGTAAAGAATCTTTGCATGCACGCACCTGTGTGTGTGTGTGTGTGTGTGTGTGTGTGTGTGTGTGTATGAGGTCCCTTCTGAATTGGCTCAAACTTAAGCCTCCCCTTTTAGGTAAGAAATATTTTTTCTGATCCCGCTGAGGGACTCAGTGGTTCTATCGTTTCCTATGGTAACATAGCTTAAAGCTTTTTCTCACTTCCTTTAACGGTAGTTTTGACCTCCTTCACTTGAAAAGGGAACATGCCCCTCCGATTGTCAATTTACTCTTACATAATAGTCAGGGCCTGCAAGCATTGCTATGTACTGTAGATATTTTGAAGTAAAAACAATTTTTAAAAAGATTTTTACAATTATTTTACAATACTTTAAATTCATCTGGTTTTGGGGTCTTCTATATCTATAGTTCATAATTCTTTCCTAGTCCTTTATTTTTTCTCATTTGTCCCCACTAAATAAATTCATTGTAAAATTATCATTCTCAAGATCTACGATTTTTATCAGAAATGTTACTACAAAAATAAGGCATGTTGATACTATGGATTGAGAGAGTATTCACACTGAGAATAATAAATAAAGCAATGGGTTAGGTCAGCAAGTTCCTCTAATCAGACCCTTACCAGCTCAAATCACAAAATAATTTCATCACAGGAATATGTTAACTAAAAAGAAAAAATTGAATTAACCCACATATTTGAAAAAATTAGCTTCTATCCTCTGGAAACTGTCACATTTTTCTAAAGTGTACACTTAACAAATTTCTCTGTCTTTGTTCTTCTGGAGCAGAACACCTTCTGTAAACTCTATTCAATTTGGTTGGGATGCGCTTCAGTATTCTCAGGAATGCACCAATAACTACCCTATGTCCATGTAAATTCTCTTTTATCCTTTTCACAATTCCTACTTCAGATCTCCTTTCAGTGTAGAGTCATTGTTTTTTTTTCTCCCTTCTTACTGTCTCAGAGGTATTTCTACTTTTTTCTCCATCAAAAGTACTTCCTTTCATTTTTGTTCCAACAAACCGTGCCATTTTTCATCCATATTAATAGAGATATTAACCAGGTGGACGTAGTTGCTACTGCTCAGTGGACAGCATGAAGTTGATTATTTCAAGTGGGATTTATGAGAAAACAAAGGCTAATTCTTTATCGTCACAGGTCATTCAATAGATCAGTTGGTTTTCCTCATATAGTTCCCTGGGATCGAGTCAAATTAATAGATAAAAAGACACATTTTTATTGTGTACTCTGTTTTTGCAAGTTGAACAACAAATTTGTAGCATTTTAAATTAAAGAGCATGCTAAAACTTTTAAAATTTGGAAATCTCCTTTTTTATGTGATGTTTAATGATCTCTATCATAGACTGGCTGATATTTTTCAAAAAATTCTAGCAATGTAATAAAATGTATAGGTGTCACGTACTATTAACTAAGAAATATCTTTCTCTGAGTGTGTATGACTTAAGTATTATTTCAGAGCCATCGTTTTCCATAAATATTTTAGCTACTATAAAGTTTTAGCTACTCTGTGTACTGTCCATTTTCTGAGAATGTGACTTTTTATTTCTTATAAATGACTTTGAAAGCTTTTCTTAAGGGGCTATTGATAAATGCCAAAATAGAGACAGATGGCACGATGGAGCAAGCAACAGATATATATTTCAAAAAATAACCATTCAACTTTTGAGAGGACTACATTAGGCTGCAGCTTGCCTCCTTTACTCAGGAGGAATATGCAATGCTACTGGAAAGAATGGGATACATAGTTTTTTATTTTTGGTAATCTGATGAAAAATTTAACAATAGCATTCCTTGTCATAATTACTAGGCAGCTTCTCTCTAAATGTGCAATAAATAGAACATATATCTGGGAACTGAATATTAAATATACCAAAAAGTGTTCAAGGAGAAAGTGCTTTGATGCTAGGTTTGGGAGAATGAATTCCTCTTTATTTGTATTTTTATTTTTGTACTGGGGATTGAAATTGAGACCTTGTGCTTGTGAGGCAGGGGGGAAAAAAAACCACTGAGCTAAGTCCCTGACCCTTTTTTTTTTTTAATACTGATCCATATACACAAGAATAAGCCTGAATATTTTCCAATACCCAACTATAAATTCCATCATAAGCAATTTCTACCAGCCTAAGTTAATACAGATAACCTAGATGCAATCGCGAGTCATTACTCACCCTCAAAGAAAAATGCAAAACTACCTTTATGAGGACCACAGATTGTACCTCTCTCTAAACATCTTGACATTTTTCTTTAAGTGTTCATGGACGCTATACTAGAGTTTTAGCAATTCTTTTGAACTTTTGCAAGAGCATGCACTGAAGTAAAGTTTCCTCAGAAAGTATAATTCAAATGCCAGTACTCTAAACGTTATTGTTTCTTCATTGTTCCACCTAATTCGCACATTATTAGCTTACTGTAAAGCTATTTCTGAAGAGCAATACTGCATAGAAAGTTTTTAAATTGCAAAGGATTACATGTTATATTGCTTGAGCAATGCTCTAATAATGCAGTTGGCTTTGCATGTGCACTATAATTCTGTATTTTACATAAATGATGCAAGGAATGCAGGACTTTGGAATTCCCCAACATTTAAAAAGAGATAAATTCTATCCAAATATATTCAAATGAGTGAAATAACAGACATTCTCTGTACCAACACTAAGCAGACAATTATTTTACAGATCATTTAAGTTCATTGTAACATTTATAGATATAAAATCCTCAAATTTTTTCCATGTGTTCATCATTAAACTGTGTTTTACCCCTCGAAGAAAAACTAAAATTGAAATTTCCTTAACAAACCAGAATAGACTGACTACGAATGTTCTTAAAATTTCAGATATTACAAGGTGCTTTCTTAAAAGTGTTGACTATGGTCTGGCATGGTGATGCCCACTTGTAATGCTAACATTTGGGACCCTGAAACAGGAGGATTACAATTTCAAGCTCAGCCTGGGCTATGCAGTGACTTAGAACACTCTGTCACAAATTAAAAATATACTGATTAAAAAGTGAGTGACAGTGTAATTCGGCTTGAAGGACATTGATTTTATCTCCAGAACTACAAACAAACAAAACAGGTGTTCACTGGGAAATTTGAGGGTAAAGTGTTTCTGTGTCTGAAGACTTTTTAGGTAAGTCTTTGCAATTGCCATTACTTATTGCCACGAGTGCATTTAATTTTATTTTAGGTAAGCAATGCTTAAGAATGGACAAGTCAATGCATTTTTTAGTTACTTAAAATTTCCAAAGAGTGCCAGGGATTTAGCTCAGTGGTTCTGCCCCCTGCCTTGCAAGTGCAAGGATCCGAATTCGATCCCCACTTACAAAAAAGAAAAAAAAAATTTCCAAAGCTTTCTAAATGAATGTTAAATACAAAGTGCTAAAACTGTATTGAAAAACAATGATATTAGTTTGTAATATGTTCTAATAACTGCAGTCAAAATGTACATATGAGCCTCAGATGGGAATGAGTCCAAGATATAGGTAATGATGAGCTCTCCATACTGTAACTTTTGTCCATCTATACATGAGCAGTCAAGTGAAAATTGCATCACACTCACATGAGAATGGTGCTTATGAATGCAGGCTTCATATAGTTAACTGCACATATTTATTTGCTTTGGAAAAGTATTTAACAATTTGACTTCATTAATTTTGAATTGAATATAACATTTCATGAGATATTTCATCCCATACATATAAATAAATTACAAAATATATAAATATTTGGGAATTTATGAATGTGCTATAAATAGACCTGATGCTATACTAAGTACAAGCAATGTCAGCAGAAAAGTGTGCTAAGTTCTAAACTTTTCTAAAAAAAATATTGTCACTGAGAATTATTCTCATAATTTTAAAATGTCTTTGCTAAAGACAGAAATTTTAAAATTTCAACTGAGTATGTCAATATCATGAACAATAATTTCTAAAATTAAACCTTTAGACTACTAGCCCAGACCACCTGCATGCCAGTCTTTAGAAACAACAGTCTTTGAGTCAACTTTCAGCCAAAGAAATAGAGTAATAAATTCAAAGATTCAACTCTAGAGGATTTTAAAGTGAGCTAAGGATTCAAGGCTGTGCCATTCACTTCCATATTGCAAGGCAAGTGCCTGAGTTCAATGCTTTGTTGCACTTCTTTTATGAAAGAAGTTTTGAAACTGACCCTGATGCTTGATCCTGTATCTGTAGTAGGCTATACTGGAAGTGAGGGAAGAAATTATGCTTTGTTTTCTTACTACATGCTAAAAACAAACAAATCTTCCACTCCGAGTACATGATTTCAAAATGTTTCTATTTCATGAGTTCTACTTTGATTTTAAATTGATTTACGTAAATTATATAACATCTAAAATTGAGTGAAACTGTACAAACTTTAAATGAATAGTTTTTACTAAAAATGAGGTGCCAGAATATCCTACAAAGTACCCACAAGCACAAGGGGAATTACGCTTGAATCCTAGCTTTCCCTCCATAAGCAACTTCAGTTTCCTTTTTTTAAAGGAAGTTTAGACTAGAAGACCTTTTCTACCTCTTCAAGGCTAAAACATATTTTATATTTAAAGACATTCTTACATGTAAGATCTCAAAATTTAATGTGATTTTTTTAGAATCAACCTCTAACTTTAGACCTTCATAAAAATGGTCTAAAAAGTTTAGCTAAGGGCTGGGGATTTAACTCAGTGGCACCATGCGTGCCTCACAAGCTCAAGGTCCTGAGTTCGATTCCCAATTAAAAAAAAAAAAGATTAGTTATTAAAGGGAGTGAAATAATCCTGAATCTTTACCACTGCTTCAATTATAATCATTTACTCTTTGCCTGTTGATATGTTTCCAAATTTCTGATACTTAATTAAAAGTAAGTTATTATTTTTAGTTCTCATTTTCCACATATTTATTCACAAGGAGAAAAGCACCTCAATCAAAGTTCTGGTATTTATTGACTATCTCTCCCCTTTCTGTCTAAAACATGAATTGGAGCTTCAAATGTCTTTAAAAGTACTTTAGAATAAAAGGTGTCAGATTAAATGAAGTAATTATGGCGACTTTGGATGAGATTCCTGCAAATGTGTAATCTATTTAGCTGTGAATATCTAAAAGGGTAGAGTGTTTTAAAAATCTATTTTTAAAAGTAAAGTCTGTATATTTTAAGAAACAAAACCAAGGCACATGAGAAACGTGCTCACTTTCAATCTCTTAAAATGTTTCTTCTTTAGAATTGGACAAAGTGTCCTTGAAGGAACATACTTTTAACAAAAGAGGAAACGCCCATTTACATGGTCACTGCTAATAGAGTCACAGAGTCCATCTGTTGAGTCACCTTTGTCTCCAAGCCCCAAACTAATGAAACACCAGCAAAATAACATTACTGCTCATCTTTTAATCTTCAAGTCATAGAATTTGACACTTACACGATTCTCTAGATTACTTACACTTCTCTGATTTGCCCTCAAAAATTTTTCCATGGTAAAGGGAGATATAAAAATGATCCAGAAATAGATTACAGAAAAATTGATTCTGCCAATGTTTAGGAACAAATATGAAGTGAAATCAATAATAAAATACTTTATGGTTTTTGGTATGTTATCCAAGAAGCATGTTTATTTCTCTTAAATAATGCTAAAACATTTGTTAGTAATAATGCTGATTGCAATGCAGTTACAAATAAAGATGAAGACAATTTATAACTCTAAAAAATAAGTTTAGGAAAATGAATACAATACATAATGAGTATATACATATAGTGTGTACGTGTGTGTCTGTGTATAGATAAAAATAGATATAGATACTTACAGACTATTGCCTCAAGGTTTAATACCACTGCAGTATGGTTCTTTTTGATCTTGTATTGGCATGCTAGTACAATTTCAAGCTCTTTGTAAAACACATTTCCCCCCACCTTTATATTATTAAGATGTGACTGGGTTGACTTTTTCTCTCTCTTTCGATGAAGGAAAAGCAAATATTAGATGGCTCCTTATAGGGTACAAATTTCTTATCATTTGATTACCAAGAGGTCTAAAATGAACACTAAGAACATTAAAATTAATTTATGCTGGTTTTTATTTGTACTGCAAAGTGCTTTCTAAATTAACTTTGTAAAACCATTGTGTTTTAAAATCACCCAGAATGCTACAGGACAGGTTAAAAAAACAAAACCTGACACTCCACATTATGGCATCTATAGTTTATGTAGGCCTAGAGAAAAAGGCACCAACTGTATAAAGTAGCTGGCTTCTTCTGAGACTTGATATAAAAAGAAACAGGAAATAAGAATTATTCATATGATTTCTATTCCAGACACTGAGTTCAGTAGCTCTGAGTCCCTCTTTGCCTTTTTTTCAGCCTTAGTTCTTTGTAAGTTCTATTGAATCTTTTTTCTCTCCCATCTGTGGCACTGAAACTCTGTTAAGACTTGGAATCTGGGTTGGAAAATTGTGCTTGTAAGCAAAGATTTGTAGTAATTTCTTCCTCTTTGGATGACTAACATTTGGTTGATTCATTCATAGAATATTAAAGTTGAGAGGGACATTAGAGATTTATTCTTAACTTCTACTATTGATGGAAAAATTTCATAGCACAGAGACTGATTCAAAGTGAAATATTTAGAGCTTAAACAGTAGTAAGTTTCATTTTACTAAATGAACATGAGATCATAATTATTAATTCTTTTTAAAAATAGTTGGAACAATGACAAATTTGAACATATCTTCAATGTCATATTTTATATTACAAATTTTCACAGTGTTAATGGTCCTTATAATTGCCATGTGAAAGGATAACAATAAAGGCCTATCCATAGAATGGATTTAAATCCTCTGACTCTTTCAATCCAGATGGCCATTCAGTTTAATGGGGGGATAAAACTCCCCCTGGAATGGACTTTTAACCAAATCTTAAGAAACCATCTGCTTGATTCAATATTCAAATGTAATCATAGAATACACCTTTTATCAATCCAACCAAAAATGTCCCCTGCCTAGAATCTTTGATATCCAAAGGACTAATCAGATATTCTAAATTGTCGGCTAAAAAAGAATCTTAAAAAATGAAAACCAAATACTCTGAGGAATACAGATTTGAATATAATCAAAAGTATAACTCTACATACAGCATCAGTATCAATTGTATATGTATTTATTAATATAACTTAGACCCCTTTGCTTAGATGACCATTGTGAGCAAGGCTTGAATATACTTTACTAAGAGGTACTGTATGTTTTTAATTTAATTGACTTTGTACATATTTTCTCAAGATACAGAGCATTCTTTCCATTTTTTTATTCCCTAGTGAGCTTGAAGAAGTATACAAATCTGTTCACAGTCTTATTAAAATAAATAACTAAGCACAACAAGGGAAACTGGCCTAAGAAAGGAAAACCCATGCACACATACACCCTAATGCAGGAAACATTCAACAAATATTTACAAATTTTGAAACAAGCTGTCAAAAATACACATGACAGATAAGAAAACCTTATTTTCCACTGCTCATTAAACTGAAACAGCTTGTAAATGAAGTTTTCCTTAAAAATAAAGTCAGTAGCTACTTTCCCTTACTTCAGTTGCCTACTTTGTATATGGAATACCAACTAATAAATAAACGCTTCACTTGTTGAAAGCTTTATCCACTCATTTGATGGTTTATGTTGATGTCAAGTTAGTCAAGGCAACAACTTTTGCTCAATTTATTCTTCATGTATAAACAAGAATACACTTTAAAATGAACTGCCAGAAAGTGAAGCTTTTGATAAAAATGTTGCCTGTAAAAGCAGGACACATATATATACAGTGCATGATTTTAAGGGCCAAATTTGTCATTTCAATTTTCCCATCTTTGCAAAGCCTGAGCTAAATGATTCACCATAGTCTAGAAAATTTTGTATTTTAAATCCTTTTCTAAACATAACTGCAAATGAGTTATTTGATTACAATAATCAGAAACACTAATCATTACAGTCTTGATGAAAATTTAGATACTATCTCAAGAGGGCTCTGGTCAAATAAATGTGAGGGCATGACATTTGTTTCTATGCATAATTGTTCACTGTGACAATGTAAAGTAAGTTTACATAAAAGTGACAGATACTTGGTATGAAACTACAATACAAACAACAAAAAATCAAGACAAAATTTATCCTAAAGTTCTCTTAATTCCATAAAAAAGATTTAAAAAGACTACATCTCCTTAATAAAATACACAAGAGTAATAATTCCCTTTCTTAGATGAAGAATTCTGCAAGTTAAAAACACTGTTTTCTCCTTAACATTATGCACGTGATAAATTACTAAAAACAATACACTCTGCACTACTCAAATTCTCTTGCAACTTCCATAGATACAGGATGCAATCACATCATTCTTTCTCACCTGAAGAACTGGCACATTCAGAAAATGAAGAGTGCCTCAGATACTGCAAAGCAAATTCTGGGATGACCTGTGCCTTATGTTTTGCTTCTTCTTTTTTTTTTTTTTTCCTTCTACCAGAGATTGAACTCGGGTCCTTGAAGGGGAATCACTGAGCTAAATCCCCAGCCCTTGTGTATTATGTTTTGAATTGCAAACGGCTATGCTCATAGAGAATTGTATCTTCCTCAATGCTTATTAGGAAATAGAAAGGAAGATAACAAGAAGAAAGTTTCATTTGGTGATTGAACATGAAATTGAAGTGTAGGGTTATCCAAGAACTCAAAGCAGCACTGTGGAAGTTACTAGAATATAGTACTGTAGCTGGGGAATTAGCCCAGCTGCACCTTGCCTGCCTTGCAAATGCAAGGTCCTGAGTTCAATCCCTGGTCAGTACACAAAATAAATGAATGAATAAATGAATGAATGAATGTGTGTGTGTATACACATGCATACATGTATGGTACTGTAAAAAAGAAAGGAAGCTTATGTTTCCAAAAATTGATAGGTAGAAAGTGGAAAGTGAAAAATTGAAAAGGGGGAAAGGAGAGACCCTCATTTGTCATTGTCAGCTTTGATGTAAATTGGAGCACAAGTGTTCACTTTTTCTACTTTGAGTCTTTACCACAGGAAATCAGCATACTAATTTATCTATGCTGTTTTTGTTTCTTAAAACAAATAATCTTCATTAACATGTATAATTGCATACATTGCATATTATTAAAACTGTACACTTTTTAAGCTGCTAGCTTTTTTATTTTTGCTACTAGGGATGGGTCCCAGAGACTTGCACACATTTTCTATGAACCGCACCCTCACCTGGCCTACTATTACAGGTTCTTGAAGATAAAGGAAAGTAAAATAAAGGGAAACAGATTTTCAAATTTAGTATTACTAAAGTTAACAGAAAATGGATGGATTTTAATTTACCATGTTAACAATCTTTATAATCGCTGTCATAACAATCTTCCCATCTGGAAAAAAATAGCAAAGTAGAATATGAGCTCAGGGATCAAATGATGATCCATGATTTCTATACTACTGTAATTAGGTTGTGAAATATTCCTTATGCTTCACATAACATTTAAATCTATATAATAATACAATTTCATCATATATTTTATAAAAGATTTAAGAAGACAGTATCTGACCATGGTAAATTAGATTTACCTATTCTTTATTTCTCGTTTGCTTAAAGAATATACTCTGCTAGCCTGGTGTGGTGGCACAGGCCTCTAATCCCAGCACTTCAGAGGCTGAGGCAGGAGGATTGCTGTGAGTTTGAGACCAGCCTGGGCTACATAGTGAGTTCCAGGTCAGTCTCAACTACATAGTGAGACCCTGTCTCAAGCAAAAAAACCAAACCAAAACAAAAGAATATACTCTGCTGGTGATTGCAGATACGAATTTCTATATATTATATGAAGACAGTACTTGAGAATTATTGTCCTAATTTAAGTCCTGAATTATCTCACTGATATTATTATTTTTGCATATTGGTAGTCTTTGGAAACAAAAGATGCTGTTCTACTTGCAAAATTCTGTTTTTGGTAGTGGTATTTACATTTTAAAATATAGGAATTTTTGATTATTTAAAATTAAGTGCTGGCAACAAGATGCACTTTTTTTTTCTCAACAGAAAATAAGGTGATTTAACTCACTGGAATTTTGTATTGTATTCCACCAGGTATTCCACATATTTCTAATTGCACTCTCAGTGAAAAGTGTTATAACCCTTCTGTTTTTATCTTCCTTAATTACAAAATTATTCTTACGCTTCTTTATTACTTAACAAAATAGTTCTGGAAAGCAATTGTTCTTTATTTTCTTCCATAATGCTAAACTCTCAATCTTCTATATCTCTGTTACTTTCAGCATCCTTGAGTGTTCCTTTCCCACTGGAAATAATTTTTTATATCATGTTTCCCTTACTTTTTTTGTTAATGTATCTTCTTGCTATTTATTATTCTGTAAAAAATCATACAATTACATATTTTCAATTCTATTCTGTACAATTTATATATGAAATATCAAACTTGCTGCTTCACAACCAACTGTTCTTCTATGTTGCAATCCCCAGAATAAAAGTAATGTTTTCTAAATATGCACCAAGTTCCTTCAGGCATTTAAAAGCCACACGTCCAAAGCCCAAGTCTACCTTATATCTACCTTACTCAGTTTTCTGTACCTGTTTCATTCACAGTAATTATACTTTCTTTAACAAGCATTTCTCTGTATGATAATGATATGTGTTTTTGTGTCTATTTTCCCCTTAAGCTTCCTAGTGTTTTGAACAATGTCTGGCAGGTAGTAGATTCTTAAGATTGTTTTCAGGTAAATTCAGTTATTTTCAATTTCAAATTCTGTTGTGGAGCTATACATTACATTGCCATTTATAAAGCTGCACAGATTTACTATGGCTAATTGGAAAAAAAAATGAATATTTGGACAGGTTACATGGAGGCATAGTCCTTAGAGTGTTGCACTAGTAAAAGAATTGTATTTATTTTAAAACCACCAGCAAGTGATGTAACACCTAGGTTCAGTCTCCCTGTGGGTATAATAACTCCTTTCCTCCTGCCAGGGAGCATGGATAAGAAACACAAATGAAATAATTACGTGAAAAGAAATCTGAAAGACATGGGGGATTAAACAAAGTCAGTTTCTTTTAACTAATAATAAAATGTGAAGTTATACTTTAAGTGCTGTTACTACTCATTACATTTTAAAACTCTTAAGACATACATTTTTCAAAATAAAAGATTAGAACAATGTCTTTCACACTCTTACCCTTCTTGAAGACATCCATATAATTGATAATGTGTCTTTCCCAACAATAACCTGAATGATATGCTGTCTGTGACCCTTACAATACTGCCAAGAGTGAATATTGGTGCATTATTATTCAGAAGAAGGTAACCTTGATATCCAAAATTTATTTTCATTTACTTGAAGATATTTGACTTTAATAAACTCAAATATTTTAACATGTATACTTTTAAATTTTACTCAGAAATGAGAAGAGTAAAAACATTTTTCCCACCTGCATTTTCAAAGAAGATATGCACAACAAGAGTGAAAGAATATATCCCAACATAGTTTTGGTTTCCAGGTAAATAAAGGAAAAATTAATGGTATTATGGCTGTCACTATTCCTCAGAACTCTTATCACAACCTTCTGAAAATTCCTCAGTTATAGCCTTAATCCCTTGGAATTGAGAGAGTCAATTTACAGTATATTTTGCATGTCCCTAAACAAGTCTTGAATGATGAATTTCACTGTCGGACTGAGGTGGTTTGCCTCAACGCATAACTTCTTATATTAACAACCTTCCCCGCAGGAGTGAATGACCTTCTATAAATACAATGCATCCACTCAATCAAAAAATTAAAGCCTGTAACCACCTCATAATTTATCGTCTTTTCTTACAGGCAATCGGAGAAGCAAAAACAAACACAAATCCTCAATCCCCAACCCATGTAATGTAAAATTATGCAGCCTCCTGCATTTATGTAACATGGATATATTGAAAATTATGCTGCATTTTTGTATTCCACATCAATTCTATTGAGTGAATTCCTGTTTCCAGTGAGCCATAATTTTCATAGTAAAAAAAGTAACTCCTTTCAAAAATCAAAAGCCTCCTAAAACAACAGCATCCTGAATGTTTGTATAGTTTTATTCAGTCTTTTAAAAATGCTTCTTCATACGAATGGCTCTGAAATTATGGTGAAGTCAGATTACAGGCTTATTCTTGGATTCTGCAAAACTACCATTATATATAAAACTGTCTTAGAGTGAATCTCAGGATGTAATGATGGAGGCTTCCTTTTTGAGTGGAGATGATCAATGCTTATACTAAATTCCACGATACATAAAGACTTAAAAATATATCCTTAACAAACTAACATAGTTTTTAAGTTTTACCTTGCAAACATATGTACCTGCAAAACTTAATCCCAGAACACAGAACAAGGCCAGGAAATTCTTTGGTAAACTACAGTATATCAGACAAAAGCATTTAGACCATCAGCAAATTCCTAAACTGAATAAAATAGAAATACTGGGTAGAATTTTTAAATTTAATATTCTTTTTTTGGGGGGGTTGTGAGACAGGGTCTCACTATGTAGTTGAGACTGACCTGGAGCTCACTATGCAGCCCAGGCTGGTCTCACACTTACAGCCATCCTCCTGCCTCAGCCTCCTGAGTGCTGGAATTACAGGCATGCACCACCTCGCCCAGCCTAAAATTCAATATTCTTAACTACTTTTAATTAAAGTAACTATGAAAGCCGAGACTGTATTTACTTAGAACAAGGATAATTTTTAAAGACAGAACAAAAAATTAAATGCAGATTTTCTTTTCTTTAGGATAGACAACTGAATCCTCTTCAAATGGTTGTTTCTTTATTCAGTTGATGAAAATCTAAATTCATTCCATGTAGTAGTCCTCATATATTAGATAAGTAGTCCCTGTTTTACCAAGAACATATAAAGTCACAGACAATTGCAGTGGAACTTCTAGCAGATGTGAACTTTGCTACATGAACACAAACACACATATATAATGAATGTGTGCTTTTCATGAAGTACCAGCAGAGCACATATTCAGAGCTCACGGGACATTTGAACACACCTAAACATAGTATTTCGTCTCATAGACTTATCACACTGCTAGGTAATAACACATTTTTGGTTTTGTTTTCCTTGTGTGATTATGTGAATGCTTCCTATTTTGAGTACACTGTGACAAAAGTGATATCAGTGGTTAGCAAAACTTCGATGAATGTATACAAAACCACAATAAGAATAACGGTCCTAGTAGTCATTCAAACTCTTCAGTGATGTGCAGGAATTTACATCACTGGCAACAGTTTTCACATCTTTTTTTCTGTTTATAGAATAGTTAAGGTCAAGTAGTTGCAATGTAACTCTTGGGAGTACAAAATATTTATGTAAACTTTATGAACTGTAGTCTATAATGACTGAGATGATACAATATTTAGGTTATCTCATGTAGAACTATTAATAATATTTTGTAGAGAAAAGCCATTTTATATTCGCAATTTATTATACTAAAGCAAAATTTCCTAAGTGAAACCAACAGTTAACCTTGTGATTGTGCACTAATTAAATGATGCAGAAATTCAATGTGATATAAGCATGTTTATGAAAATCTGTCAATTAATATTGTTCACAAATGTTTAAGAAGACACTAAATATAAATATAGTTTTAAATATTGTGACACACTTGGACTTTAAAAAAAGTGATTAGCTAATTCTTCTTTAGCCCCTGAACTACTTATTTGATTTCTTTTTGTGCCTACTCTTTCCTCACTTCACGCTTCTGAGACTTGAATTGCTTCTGGATGTGCAGGATTCTCACTCAAGGGCTGCTAGTAGGTGCTTTCTATCTTTCATTTTCAAGATTTTACAGAAAATGTGTAGCAGGAAAGTCATAGGGAATACCATATCAACCTAGCAACTCATCCAGAAGTAACTTCCTTGTGGTTGTATCACCCCTGGGCTTTTGACTAGATTAACTTTGTTGTTAAACAAAAATTATCACTGCCACATGCTGAGAAAGATCTTAACACAATTGTCCATCAATTATATGATAATTCATAATGCAATCTGCTCCTATTACTACTATGGCATAATTTTTATTTGCCACTTTGTATTTGATATGGAGAGGTTATTTCTTCTCACTTTTATAGTTTACTTTTCTTCCTGTAATACAGACTTATCAAAATTAATCTCTCTTCCATTCTTCCTGGGAAAAGTATATTGCTACCAAGACTTTATTACAGTAGTAGTTCTGCTTTCTGAATTCGTTGATTGGTTTAAACTTTTTAGAATGTTATTTTGTTTAGGAAATAATAGAACAAGCAGTTTCTTCTTTACAACTTTTTAATCTCATATATGATATTCAATTATCACTAGAGTATAAAAGAGATGTGTCTATTGATGTTCAAATTAGAAAAATAGCTAACATTATACAATGCAGATAGTTAAAATAAATAAATAAATTTATAAAATTAATACCTGGAGAGTAATCAAATAATCATATGCTAACTTCCTGAAAAATAGGAAAAAGGCATAATTTATGTGATTTCTTGAGGCTCACAAAATTCATAAGCTATTATACACCTGGCTGATACACCTGGCTAATACACATAAACAATTGTATAATTGGTATACATTATACTAAGGTATAGCAATTTATATGCAACAAATCTTTCTTTACACAATAAGTGAAATGGGAAAAACACAGCATAACTTTTAGTTATATACATAATTCTATGTAGACTTTGTTTCAAAACAGAGATATTTCTGAAAATTTTGTATTTAAACATTTTTATTTTGTAAGTTGAATTATAAAGACTTCATCTACTTCATCTTGACCAAGCCAATTAACATGTAGTTCTGTATGTTTGACTATTTTAATCTACAGGTAAAAATAAAAAAACCTATAATCATAGGTAACATGGATTACTATGTGCCAGACATAGTTGTGGTATATAGTGTGTGTGTGTATGTGTGTGTGTGTGTGTGTTTGTACATACATATATAAAGTATACAGTTATAGCATATAACATATATTAATATGTATTAAATATATATTTAATCTTTATTACCACTCAATAGAATGCATGCAAGCTACATGCTCATTCTAATAGAAAAAAATACAGAATATGGAGCAATTACATACCTTGTTTAATGTTACAAAGGTCATTTATTCAAAATCCCAGATGTGAATTCTGTGGTTTGATTACAAGGCCCAAGTGCTGGCAGCTGTACTGTTCTACTACTGCTTCATTAAAGAGGGTGTAATAGTTTCCAGGAATCAAAGATGATTTATTACTGCAACTTCATAATTCTTTTCATTTTACTGTAGCCTTTTTGATGGGAATACCCATTTAATATTTAATATGTTGTGACATATCAAAATGATTTAATCATTTTATGCTTTAAAAATACTTAAAGACATGGGTTTTCCTTCATTACCTATTTCCAGCAGTGGACTTCCAATCTGAAGTCAGATTCCAAAAGGACACACTTATATTGGTGCAGAATTACAGTGGGACACATAAGGGCTAAGAAAAGAAAGCAGTATTAAAGAAGTAAAGAAATACCCTATGACTAACAATGGAAATGGCGCTTGCTAAATTTTGTTTTATCCTTAGCATATCTAATACTGCTTACACATTCCCTTATTCAATATTAATTTTAAACCTATATTATTCTTTAAAATTCTTTACATTTTTCTCAGTGAGAGCTCAGTTGGGGCCAGCAGTCTGTAGATAAGTCAATAGTCTTCTGTTTCTCATAGAAAGTGTATCATTTAAAACTTCTTTTGTAATTTGTAAGCCACACTTCTTAGCTTGTATCAAATCAAATTGCTAATGTTATATTCTGAGATATAGTTATATCTTATACTCAAATACAGGGAGAAGTGCTGTATTGAATATAGCAAAATTTCAGAATATTCTCCTTACTGTGCTATTGTTTTCAAATGTATCACAGTTAAAGGTCAGAAATTTAGCTCAGTGGTATCTTGCCTGCCTTGCAAACATCCCCAGAAAAAAAAAAAAAAAAAAAAAAAAAAAAAAAGAAAGCTACACACTTAAGCATGCTTTGTGTGAAAAGAAAATGTAAAACCGTATGTGTGCACTTTGCATATCTACTTAATCAACTCACTTTTTAAATTAGGTCTGAATACAGGTGAGGACTTTTGTGTACTGAGTAATGCAACCTTAAATAAGATTCTATTGGTATTCAAATGTAGTAGGGAAGCTCTTCATTTAAGAATATGTACAGGAAATTTCATCATGCACTAAAAAAAGTCAAAATGTACCCTAGACATGTGTATAATGAGTTTCAAAAATATTATAAAACTATGTATATTATTAACATTTATGTGGAAAAAAGAATACAGACATAAGCATATATACATCAAGTATACAGGCTTAAAATAGAAATACCTACAAGTTCAATATTCTAAATATATTTTATTATTCTGAGTGAGAATGTTTGGAATTTCAAGTTAGCTAGTATAGGTATATTATTATTTCAGTTCATAGGATTTGGATTAATGGAAGGAGGCATCCCACAGGGCAAATGAGCATGCTGGGATACAACACATAAGCTTTTAGTACTTTTCAGGACTCATAAAGTAGCATGAATACATAAATGAATGGAGTGGAGATATACATGATCGTTGTAAAAATAATATTAAATATCTCAGCAAATGATCTGAAATTTGAAATAGGAAAACAATAAATCATAAACCAAAAGGCATGCATAGTTTAAAAATGAAATTTAAATCTATTATCTGCCACCTCAGTTCATTTTTGAATATTCTATTCTTAAATATTCTTAAATAAAGGTAATAAGGGAACAGAAAAAAATAGAAGAAAATGAAAAAAATGGAAATAAAGTGTTTGAAAATGGGGAAGGGAGGAGGGGGTGAAGGGAGGGCAGGGACAAGGGGAAAAATGAGAACCAAGTCCTGTCATGTAAAGGTATAAGATTCTAATAATGAATGTAACTGTACTGTATCCCTAAAATGTACAAACTCAATTAAAAAAACAAACTATGAAATATAATCTTAATGATAGATGATCATTCAGAGAGTTCAAAGTATGATTTTGAAATATTCTATTTTAAAAATCAAATGTCTTTTGGTGGTGAAAATAACTCATTTTCCCATAATCAGAATCCTAAAAGCCTTCATTTATATTTGTGTCTCTACTGCATTTATGATATATGTATCATGAAATGTTTCCCTGAAATATCCACAGTTAATATTTTAAGAATTCTGTATGTACTCTTTTTAAGTAT
This sequence comes from Fukomys damarensis, assembly GCF_012274545.1. Lineage (NCBI taxonomy): Eukaryota > Metazoa > Chordata > Mammalia > Rodentia > Bathyergidae > Fukomys > Fukomys damarensis. Next base: position 4,527,657 of record NW_022900918.1, read on the forward strand.
CTTACTGGGTAGAGCCACAGTGCATAGATATTATTTAATTGATAATAGAATCTAAATGTTTTTTTTTTCCAGTACTAAGGTCTTAGTTCCATTTCCTGATCTTTTCTGAATTTTAGTTTAATACATTTATGTAATATTCAGTTGTTATTTGTTGATCCTCTGTTTAACCTTGTTAAATTGGTTTTATACATTTTGCCTTTATTTTTTTTTACATAGTCGATGCCTCTTTGTTAATAGCCTATTTGGTTGCTTTTTAAATTATTTATATTGCCTTTATCAAAACATTTATAACGTACAAATGTATTATAATACAATAACATGTAATAAAATAAATAGGTAATATCATGAAATACCTTTCTAGCAATTTTCTCTGATACTTCATAAAACGAATCTTTGCCTCTGGATATGGTAATCTAATCATAATTCATTCATTGCAGGGTTTCATTTATTTATTATCTACACATAATCATCTGAATAAAATAGCAATGACAAAAGTAATACCTGCATTACGTTGTTATGTTTCCAAAGATTATTTTGTTTTTCAAACTGTATTTTCCCAGAGAAATGCCGCTAATGAAAATAATAAGCTTAAACTGAAAACCAGTCTTGTTTCACTTAGTATTGCCACTGGCATCCATGCCCTGTCTGAGCAGTGGAGGGAGCAGGTGTTCCTTAACTAATTTCCCAGAATACAATCCCCCTTTTCCCCTGCTGATCGGATGTGTAGTTTCTGCAAAAAAGGAAAAAGAGGAGGAGGAGGAGAGAAAGCATGGTGGGGGATTTTATATAGTGTTTTCCTTCTGTAGAAGTTAAAAGATATTTGAAATAATGCCCCAAATCCCATCAGCATTTTCATAATGAAAGCTATGCTGCCTTGTGTGGACAGCATTTCACCCACCACTCATCCCACTCACAAATACTCCATACGGATACTGTTGTCAATATGCTCTCAGTGCAATCGTCTTATATTCTTATAATTAATATCACATCACCTTAATTGGATTTTCTATGTAGAAGCTTCATGGATTAAGATTTGTATTGCTATGTTAATTAGCTGTAGGTAGCAGGATGATCTCTACAACCAAGAATCTAGATTGCCATTCTAGAATTTCACTTTAATAATATCAGCATGAGGAAGTCTCTCTTGGAGACTGTCCAAGGAATTTTAATTATCAAAGTGTTTAAATGATTGTGTCATAAGACTACTTTAACAAGACAGTCAATTACATAGCATAGGTTTGTGATCAACATTATGAAGAGATTTCAGGGTAATACCATAAGCATTTGCCATATTTTGTGCGTGCTGCACAAATAATTTGTTGTGCTAAATGTTTGGGGGTAAATTCCCTATTTCATATGAGCTTACATTATTTTTGGAATTATGGGCACATAAGCAATAAAACACAACAAAATCTTTCCTAAGAAAACTTTACACAAAGGCACAGGAAGTTTTAGAGAAGTAGACTAAGCAAATGTCTTAGAATAACAGCATGGTTTCCTAATGAGGATTTGCAAGAGTCGCTGTTTTCCCTTAATTCTCAGATGGTCAGGTTTCCCAGGAAAATAATAAAAGTCTTCAACTGGGAACGTAGTGTTCATGTTTCCACTGAAGTTAAAATGACTAGGTATGAATCTCACCTGTGAGTGTCGCCATGTAAAGAAAGTTTCAAAAGAGTGACTAGTATCTAGTGCAGTTCCCTAAAACTGCTATGACAAAGTACCACACAATTATTGGATTAAATAGAAATTTTTCTCAGAAGTATGGAGGCTTAAAACTGTGTGACCTAGATGCTGACAGAATTGGTTTCTTCTGAGGTATCTTTCCCTGGTTTACTGATGGTTTCCTTTAAACACTTTTATATTTTAATGTCCTCTTTTTATAAAGAACAGCACTCAGATTAAATCAGGATCCACTCAAATGAACTTGTTTTAATATTGTTTCCTTTCTAAAAGCTCTACTTTTAAGTACAATCACATATGAACATATGAATTTTAGGGGACCACAATTCAGTCCACTAGATCTAGTCAATGCACCTATGTTAGAAACTAAAATAAGTAGACACAGTAATCATTATTGATCAGATATAGTTCATCTGTCTGAGACTTTATATCCCCCTGATTATTTCCCTGTCACAATCACTGCATGGATAGGAGAGAGTTAGGAAAAAGCATATATGTAATATTTATTCTTTACAAGCCTAATAACGTGGAAAAAATCCTAGACTGGAAGGCTTGACCTATGGATTCCTTCCCAGCTCACCAAATACAGTGCTTGCTATGTGGCCTTGAAAGATCTGCTTTAGAGTTATTAATTTTCTCATCTTTAAAATAATACTGGGGAGGAAAGGAATCTGAGATTTCTCCAGTTTAAAGGCAAGTGTCTTGGCTTTTGTTTTTAATAATGTGAAGAAATTGTAATGATGATGATGACGCTGTTGTTTGATGATGATGATGATGATGATAAAAACGGTAATGCACAGTGCCATGTATTGAGTATGAGGTTCATATACTCTATTCTGTCTTCCTCTTGTGTTTGGGATTTCATGCTCTCACAATATATAAGATGACTAATATTATTCCCCTTTTTACTAATTTTTATTTTTGCAGTATTGGGGACTGAACTCAGAGCCTCTGCACTGAGCTCCAGCTCCAGCACCGTTTTACTTTATCTTAGCATAGGCTGTCACTAAATTGTCCAGAGTGGGCTTGGGCTTGATTTAACTTTTTATCTTCCTGACTCTGCCTCTCAGAGTGCTAAGATTACACGCATGACTCACCAAGTAAGTATCCTCACAATTTTTTATATGAAAATGGAAGCCCAGAAAAAATACAGAAGAAATCTTCTAAACCACATTGCCGTAGTCTGAACGTTTGGGTTTCCCAAAAAAGCATATGATGAAAACTAACTCCAGTGAAATAATAATAAGGGGGTCCTGAAGAGGTGATTAATCTTAAAGAGAGCTCTCAGTAAAGGGAAGAAAGCCTTCATAAAGGAAGTCCAAGGAAGCTCTTTTAAATCTCCATGAAGACACAGCAGGAAATCGCCATATCTGAACAAAAAGTAGGTCCTTGCCAGTATTGCTTCTTTCTTGGACTTGGACTTCACAGGTCTTACTTGTGAGAAATCAATTTATTTGTTCCCATTCTAAGGTAATTTGTTACCACAGTCAGAGTAGATTAAGTTGCATGCAACAATTTACACTCAAGATTGATACAATTAACAAAAACAAAGTCTTTACTGTCTTCTCTGCTATAAACACATACATTTTAGGTGGAGAATAATTTTGGGGACCGGGGATTCAGCTCTACGGTTCGGTGGCCTGGCTTGCAAGCGCAAGGACCCAAGTTCAATCCCTGGTACCAAAAAACGAATAATTTTGGTACAGAATAAACCAACCATAGGACATAATATGCCAACTGAACTATGATTACCTTAAAGTAGGTTATATCTTAACTAAAGAAGATTGTTTCATTTTTCTGTTTTAAAATTATATACGCAAATATTTAGAAATTCCTGTCAAAAGTAGGCTGGTAAAATGTTTTAGTCAGTTTTCACAAAATAAACTGTTGTGCTTTTTAAAAATAAGGTTTTTCTTCATTTCATTGATATTATTTAATTTCAAGGCGATCTAAAACTTCATAAGTCAGCTTTCTTATTAAACTAAATGAATTATTAATTTAGCCTATTTTTAGTTTTTATATAAAAATTTTAATTTTTTGCTTAATTTTTTGTGCAGTTTAAATTTTGTTCAATATAAAAATTTGCACACACATAGACTTTCATATGATAACATATATTGATGTAATTTTTGG
>NW_022900918.1:4531536-4532429 GCF_012274545.1 Fukomys damarensis
ATATATGTCTTATCTAGCCTTCACATTAAAGGATGTAGTAGGACATAGTGAGGAACATAATGAGAGTGAATATTCAAATTTTACTTCATCATACAAAATTATGTGTAGTTCCTGGAAGCAAAATAAATAGAAATGTGAAATAGCTATTATATTCTTCTGAGCTCCTCAATAATGTTTAACCTAAAGCTAGTGGCAAAGTGAGGCATATACTTTCACACTAGTAATCAACAATTGTCTAGTTAAAATGAAAATATTTTCTCCTTTTTGAATATCCATATAATCTCCATTCAGCATAAAAAATGTGTAAGGTGAATTTCATTCCTTTTTCTGAATTGTGTTTTAGTGCAGACATTGAGAGTAGTATCTCAAATCAAGTACTCTTACGTGGACTTTTTTTTTTTTCTACAGGTAGTGTTATTTGGTATTCTGCTTTCATCCCAAGGCTACAGTCATTCAGAAACATTTGGTGAATGGTAACTCTAAAGATCATGTCGAGTAGTTTTGACAAAATGACAAAAATGTATTTCCTCCATTGTTCCTGTTCTAAAATATAGTCTTAGCAGAGCATTTGATCTAATACTCCCCTATGTCCTGTTAGTGACAACTGAAACTTCAACTAAAGATTATTAACAAGTGCAAAATAATACCTGGGGAGTATATTGCTTGTTTTTCTCCTTCAGAGTTCAATTTGCATTTCATGGAGCCTCAAATCCATAATAAATACAGGATACCTGATATATAAGCTATTGAAAAATCTCTGAGCATGAAATTTTTGCCAAATAATTTTTGCAAGATATTTATATCATTATATATATGTGTGTGTGTATATATATATATATATATATATATATATACATATATATATATATATTAATGAGTGTGAAGATTTTGTA
>NW_022900918.1:4532443-4556117 GCF_012274545.1 Fukomys damarensis
TGTGTGTGTGTATATATATATATATATATATATATATATACACACATATATATATAGTAAAGATTGTGAATAGGTTCCGTATTGCCAGTCACTTATTAATGGTCATGATTAGAAGACAGGTAAGAAGGTGGGCCCAAGTCTAGAGACATGCAGATTTGCATTTTGTACATATTAAGGATAGCTCACATTTGAAAAAATGTAAGGCAATGGATAAGCAATGGAATAATGGTATAGATATAAACTGCTTTGTTGTATTTTTCATTCTCCCTCATCTCCTGTCTCTCCTCTCAAACACACACCCATACACACACAAAATGAAAAGGCATGCAGAGAAACCAAGCAAGTTTCCTTTTATCACAATGACCTCCATATAAGAAGCACACGTACAACTGGTAAGAGGAAATGTGATTAAACTGTCTACTAGAAGCCTTTTAAGGTTCTCATAAAAATTGGATGTGCAGGAAATACTTGAACAATACATTAAGTGTCAGTACACACTGAATGTGCTCAGGATTTTAAAATTTTCAAAAGGGAAACCTATCTTTTCTGTCCACATCAACTAATGTTTTCCAATTTTGACTGTAGCTCACTGCACTAGCATTGCCATCCTGCTTTAACAAAGAGATCAGTACAGAGCTTTGTAAGTATTGCATTATTTATAAATAAAATGTTTTATATTTTTATTGATGAAGTCAATTTCATTAATAAATCCTACCTTGTGTGTCTCTCTCCTTTGTTCATGTAATATTCAAAGATGAGCTAACCATGTGTGTCAAAAAGTAAAAAATGTGAAACCAGTGTCCCAATGTATGAAGTCTACCTGAAAAAGTATTAATAATAAGAAGGAAACTAACCTAACCAAATAGCTCTAATCAACTGACCCTACTCAGTGATTTGAAAAGTATATTGGTAAAGAATCTTCAGAAGAAAAAAATGGATCTTATGGCTAATAAGAAGTTCTGTTCTGTATGCATAGTGTATAAGTAAATGTGAAGGATGTAAAAACTGTAGATCATTTAATTTTACTTTAAATTTCAGATGTTTAAAAAGTTGAAATCATACACATATACACACAAATACACAAAGGAAGTCAAAGATAAAAATGTGATCAGTCATTGGATTTTTAAGGCATTCTGTTTCCAGCACTCATAGGAGAAGAAGTGCCAGACTTGTCATATGACTTTGTCCAAAGAATGGAGATATTTCCTGTTTCAAGTCCATCTTATCCAATACCATCAAACGTTGATTTTGTCCAATTAATCATGCACTGGTTAATGCTACTAATAATCTAGGTTCTTCTGAAGATTTTCCAGAAGTGACATAATATGCTTATGAGTGTGCCTTTTCCACTACTTGATAGCAAAAAATGAGTGTTTGAAAAAATTTACAGTAGTGACTAAAAATGGGTAAAGTAATACAATAGCAATATGTACTTTTATGTGTGCTATATATATCTATATACATCTATATAGTCTATATATATCAGTATATATATATATAGGTATATGTATATATATATATATATATATATATATATATATGTATGCATAATTGAAGCTAAACTTTCATTTTATTGGGAACGAGGTACATGGGAGATTAGTGAGGGAGAAATCACTCTTCTAATGAACACAAATGTTAGTACCTGCTTTCACAACAGGAAGGAAATTGCAGAATGTGTCTTTCTAGATGCCTTACAGAATAATTCATGATCTCTTTCTTGAAAGAGTACCAGAGCACTTTTGATTCATTGGATGCAGAAGCCTTGAGTAAAATTCTTGGCTCTGCCACTTGCTAGGTATTTAATATTAAAGTAAATTCACTTAGCATTGCTGCATGTAAGTTTCTTCCTCTATATCAGAGTCAGCTGAAAACATCCTTTTAGTTGCATTCAGTCCTAAATCATTTTAAGCCATGATCTTTTGAGATCCTTCATAATTCTTTGGTTTCAAAGTGATTTCTGCTATAACTGTAAAATTAATGAATATGCAAAGACCACATCAACAACACAAAACCCCAAAACAGAGAAACAAATTTTAAAGAGAAACCTTTCCAGACGATTATTTTCTGGAGTACCATAGACTACTCTATTCATTCCTCCTATGAAGACACAAGCTACATTGCTTATTTTGCAAAAATTAAGGAAAAAATTACATTCTAGGTTCAAATGTATATAGATGGATAGATAAATAGATATTATACATTATTGTAGACATTATATTTATATTGTGTATATTATAATTACAATATTATAATGTACATTATATACATTACATATATGTGAACTTATGAAGCCTTCTCTCTCTTTTCTTTCTTTTTTTTTTTTTTTGGTACTTATTATTGAACTTTGGTCCTTGTGTTTGAGAGGCAGGTGGCACAACTACCGAGCTAAACCCCCGGCCCACAAAGTTATTTTAAGTCACACATTTTTTCTTTTCGGGATCAGAGATCTAACTCAGAACCTTGTGCTTGCGAAGCAGGAACACTGACGCTGAGCTAAATTCCCAACCCCTAAGTTAAACATTTTAAGATGCATTTTAAGTTACATATTGCAATTTCAAAAAATAGTAAAATGAAAATGGTACAAATGAGGAAAAATATGTCCACAACACATTTCTTGAATAATCAGTAATTTGCAAAAGTTTAGACAATAACCAGTTGTTAATCTAGGCTTACATTAATATAGAAATGTACATATAAGGTGTCATGTGCTAATACATAGTTGCAATAATTAAATGTATTGAGTCACTAGGAAAGGTTTTCTGACCTATATAAGAAACATTTTGACAAAGTTTTCAAAATATTGGACTTTATACGCTATTACTCAGAAAATTACAAATTATTCAGATTAACAGTAAATTCAAACAATATTTTGACTTGGAAAGTCCTGTGTTATGAATCCTGAGATATGTGTGATTTCTAATTTTATCTGAGCATTGTTCAGAAATAAATTGCCCCTTTTAATTAGGGCTGTTTTCACTAATAATCTGTGATCTAAAATATTTTATCAATAATGTTAGTATATTTTCCAGATTTTACCTGAAGGGTATATTAAAGAATTGTTTAGAGAAAATTTCTCAGTTTCTTAGTCAAACAAGGTAAATAAATGTGTTGTAAAACTCAACAGAGAGTGACAAGTTACTAACAAGTTGACTTGTCAGTGGTGTATATTATCACATTGTAGTTGATGTTCTTTCATAATCAATATAAAAAAAAAAAAAATTAGACACACCCTGAGAAAACTCTTCCAGGTTTGTTACTGCTGGTAAGAAATTATATTTATTAGGCCCCATTATCTAAATTAGCGGGGTAAAAAATACCCTCAATGGTGCTTTATGAAGTTGCTTTACCTAGATTAGAGATACTTTCAGTTGTTTCCTATTAAGAAAATATTAATTTTCTTTTTTAGAGCTTCAGCAATTTGAATATCAGGCAAACAAACCTGTAAATATGTCATCAATCAAATCTCAGAATCCTATGAAGTGTCTTAGATTTTGTAAATATTACTTAGAAAACTTGTATTAATTTGCCTCTGCTCTAATTAAACAGCTCAAAACATGACATTTGCTTTTGTATGAAAAATTTAGAATTACCTAATTTTATAAAAACAAGCTAGGCAGAAATAATTGGGGCAAAAGAAACATCGATTTCTAGATAAGCTAGACAAAAATCCATTTATATGTAATCACAAAAAGTATAACATTTTTAAATTTCAGAATTTGTGTAAATACAAATTCCATTAAAAAAAAAAGCAAAACACTCACGGTACCTGCTCTCTGCCTGGTTACTGTGTCCTTGCTACTGAGCTAGAGACTATGACTCCACCCACGTATGTGTAGCCTAAGAACTCAACTTGGCATTGACTCAGTAGAATGACTCGGTAGTTACAGCATTATAATGATTGCACTAAGCTGTCTACTATATAATGACCTTCATCGATCTGTTCTATGTATAAAACATGTAAAAGCACAGTAAGGGATATGAGGAAAAGCAGATAAAGCAAAAAAGGAAAATAAGTGTATGGTAACGAAATTTTAGTAAATATTTCATGATGAAATCATTTCCTTTTGATATTTTGTTCCAATTTTCATGCTTGTATTTTTGCATTTAAGTAATATATTCATTTAAAACTTCATGTTTAATGGATGCAAAGTAATATTAAATTGATTTAATTTTAATTCAAAAGTCTCTATGCTTCCCTATTTTATGGAAATAAAAACATAATGACAAATGCCACAAATAAAATAAATAAATAAGCTCTGTTAAGGTGAAAAATTACTATTAACTCCAGTGAAAAATGAGAACAGCATTTTATTGTGCCTAATTGTTTTATTATGTGATGTGTTCAGTTTAACGTGCATTGCTTTGATTGTGATGTAGACCTTAAGAGAAAAATGAAAAAAAATTGAACTCAAAATAAATATTAAATTATAATAAAATGCTATTAATGTTCTCAAAGTCAGTTATAGAATATTGATTATGAGGCATTTTATTTTCTAAAATCAATTATGGGTATACATTGCTTGAAGTTTAAAATGATACCTGCTTTTATCTAGTTTAGGAAATTTAAACTTTGAAGTAGGAGTATTAGAAATTCAAGCTATTTTACTTTGAAAAAATTGTAGAGACCTTGTTTGTTACATCTGAACACAAGGGATAAGGACTTTCTGTCACAACCATTGCCCAATCTAACTTTACTATTAATAGTATTTTTCAGAGCCTCCTGTTTTATATTGGTTTGTTTCATGTTTGATATATTGTGTGCAAAAATTCAATCTTTCCTGGATTTTTTTAGGGGTTACTTAAGAACTATTTTAAAAGAATGTTCATTTTTTCTTTTTTTTTTTTTTTTTTTTTTTTTTTTTTTTTTTTTGGTACCAGGGATTGAACTCGGGTCCTTGCGCTTGTGAGGCAGGCCACTGAACCGCTGAGCTAAATCCCTGGCTCTAACAATGTCTTTCGGTTTAAAGATCCTGTACATGAATTTGAATTGCAGTGCTTTATTGATAAACAACAATGATAAGAGCTGGGAATGTAGCTCAGTTGTCGAACCCTTGATTTATATGTAAAAGACCCTAAATTCAATCCTCAGCACTATGAAAGAAAAAGAAAAGAAGAAAGGTAGATGAGAGAGAAGCAGGGAGAGACAGAAGAAGGTAGTGATATATCAGTCAAGTTCCTTAATCATCCCACACTTTAACGATACAAACCTGTAAAATTAAAATAATTTTTATTCACCTAAGCACAAATCTAAGACTGCTTTCTACAATTGTTTGACGTGTCATTAGTGCTCCAAGGACTGGAAAACCTATACAATATATATGAATGCCATTTCATACCATGTCTGATACATAATTTGGAAAGACTAGCACAAACAGTTGCCATTCAGATCATGTAATTTCTTTTCTCAAGCACTAAGAACAGGATAGAATTATTTGTAATGGTCATTATGGTTCTTAATATTCATTTTTAAAGTTTTACCATTTACCTTTTTGTCAGGTCCATGTAATAAAAATTATTGTCTCAAACTTGTTAGAATCGTATCACACATGGCCATGGATTTTACATACATTATTCTATCTGATAATCATAGGAACCCTAAAGACTTGGTTTTATTCTCTTGTATAGATGAAGATTTCAGCTTCAGTGAAGTTATTAAAATTGCAGACACTTTAGCATACTGGAAAATTTAATATCCAGAAATGTCTGACTCTAAACAGGATACTCTCAACAGTTATCTGAAGTTATGTGTAAAATGGAAAATTGGAGTCAGTCTACTTTTCTGGCATCGTATGTATCATTATTTAAAATTATGTATTTGTTTTTCTGTTCTTGTTACTATCTTCTGAACTTGTCTTTAAGCTCCCTGAAAGCAGGAACTGTATTGTAGTTTACTCCCTTGTGCTTAATGTGTGTTATATGTATATAGTGCATATAGGAAATTCATGTCTATTAGATAAATATATACACTAATAATTTTCAGATGAGGCAGATCTGAGAATAGTATATTTTCCAGCACTCTAAAAGTACGGTACAATCTTTGTGCTTCAACTTAAATTTTAAGAACTCCAGTAAATGTAAGATATTTAAGTCTTCCGAACCAAATTAGCCTTGGCTTTTCCACTCAAAGATAATTGATGGGTAGGCTAGAGATTCTCAAGTACCACAGGCACACGTAGCTATCATTAGGAAGAACAAAAGGGAAGTATCAACAGGGCTTTTGTAGGTACAATTATCATATTTACAAAGCTGTGATATAAAAAATATTTTCCTGAATATAGTAAACCAAAGTAGTGCATTGATATTTAAAATCCAAGAGAATTAGAATATTCTGATGTTTGCAAGATACAATGATCCATTAATGTAGCTGTGGTGAACTCCTAGAAATTTGTATGTTGGCTCTTTTTCATTGGAACATCTTGACTGAATTCAGGTACAAGAAATAAACTTTAGCAGATCCAGGAAACATCTGCAGCAGCCACAAATTGAAAAGCAATTTTTACATGAAATGGTTTCTTAAAGTTTGTAATGTTCTATTTTGTAATTACCAGCTTTGTGTGGGAACCACTGTTATTGACATCTTTTACTGCAAAGAAAATGGGAAATAATTTGCTTTTTAATTTTTCACAGCCCTCCTTCTCTTTCACCTTAAGCCCATCACAGTTAATATCATCACAGGAAGAGTTGGGAAAAGCCAAGTACTTCTCATTGTTAAATTAACAATCATTTATACTTTTCTTGTGAGTTGATCAACACTTACGTTTTGAGGCTGGGGATTTAGCTCAGCAGTTCGGCGGCCTGCCTTGCAAGCGCAAGGACCCCAAAAAATTTGTGTTTTGGGTGTATCCATCTAAATACAAATATAATTTATGCAAATCAATTTCACTTGACTTGCATGTGTACACCTGTCACATGTAAAATAATTCCAATAGAATTGTAAAACTTGCATTTAGTATTCAGTTTAACTTAGAATCATCTATTAATATATTTCTTTATGTTAAAGTATAGCAACAGAATATTCATTTTGAAAGGAAAGATTTATTTATTTAAGAACATATGGTAAATTGGTCACTGTAAGATTCTGCCTCAATTTGAGCACAATGATTTGCTTTTAAAAAATATGAGTCATTAATTGAAACTTTATAGTACTTTGTGCTCTATAACTTCAAAAAACAAAAGAAAATGTGATAATCACAAAATAATGCACTGCTCAAAGATTATTTTTAAATAAATATTTGATTATTAATTCAATTGCCTGTGTTGTGCATTCTGGACATGTTAAAATAAAGGGAAACCTTACAGGATAATTTTTACTGACATAATTAGTTCCTAAGGAAAATAAGGACAATTTAAAGTATTCATATCTAAATAAATTGGAACTGGGACCCTGTTAAGTTACATCTATAAATAAAATGGTTAGTGCAAGAGTATGAAATCAGTGTACAGGTAGTGTTTAGTACATAGCCACATAGCCAGATAATATTTATTTTTATAGCCTTGAATTTGCATTTCTGGAAATGAGGGAGTTAATATGCATTGTTTAGAAATACTTTTCTATTTGATGTGTAAATTATTTAGAACTTTTCAGTCATTCTCTAAGAAAAATTTTCATGACATTCCTTGCATTTGAAAATTGATTGTTTTTTAATTTTCAGATGAAGCATAATACATACTTGGTAGGGATAAAGAATACATGTGCTTATGAGAAGGCTAAAATGGACCCAGAAATGCATAGATTTTTACCAACATTTTAGTATATTTAAAACAAATGCTTCCTATACAAATGTTTTATTCCTTTTTTTTCTTTTAATTGGAATCCCATTTTCAGGGCCTTTAGTTTTTTCTTTATCACTGAAAACTTGTTAAATTAAAAACCATTCATACAGTAGTTTGCTAACACCTATTCTAAGACGCATCATGACAAAAAAGTCATTTTGACTGCTGAATTTCTAGTCACAATCATCTCAGCACTAAAAGATGTTGTTGTTCAAAAACATTATACTGTGTGTCAGTAAATCAGGAAATGAGAAAGTTTTGTCTGTTGCTAGAGAGCAATTTGAGGTGACAATAAAAAACACAGAACGTTTTAAAAATGTTTTCTCAAATTTCAGAATACAAAGGATGATCAAAATATGTGTAAGATTAAATAAAAATATTACAGAAAGTACACTTTCCATTATTCCCTTTCAAAATACTTCTTGCTTTCAACACACTTATCCCATTTTTCTTGCCACATTTGAAGCAGTTAAGGAAGTCCTCCTTTACGTCTTTACAAGGTTTGATTACTTCCAGATGCTTTCACATTGATTTTCTTTCTGTTTAGGATTCTGAAGCTCTTACGAACAAACTGACCAAATTATAAGAAAAATTTTATTCAAAGTTCATATTTTTTTTTTCAGTATAGGAGATTGCACTCAGGACGTTGTGCTTGCAAGGAAGAGGCAGCACCATTGAGCTAAATCCCTGGCCCTGTAGTTCATATATTTGTTTTTATTTTTTTCAGCTTTAATTGAGTTTGTTGGTACATTTTAGGGATACAGTACAGTTACATTCATTGTTGGGATCTTGTACCTCTACATGACAAGTCTTGATCATTTATTTAAAGGGAGAATTTATAGAGGTTATGCTTTATTTTCCTGTGAAAGCATTCATCCAAAATTAAAAATAAAATAAAACTCAACTTTTAATGTTTCCTGATGATAAAATCAATGTTTACAATGTTTATGATACTGAAGTATACTATTATAAATTATAAATTTTCTATACTTAATGTGAATGGGTACAGTGCTGTTCAGAGATATAAGGTAGTAAATCATAGATATATATAGTAAATTCTAAAACAACCAATAAAAATAGCAAAATGAAATATTAGAGCTAATACTGCAACAAGGAATATAACAATACATCAAAAATAATCAATATAAAATGACATTAAAAAGGAAAAAAATGAATAAGAAATAGAACAAATAGATAACAAAAGGCAAGATAGGATGTTTAAACTTAGTGTTATAATCACATTAGATGTAGATAGTATCAATGCCCCTTAAAAAAGGTATAACTTTCCAAAAACAATAAGAAGCAATACATAATTAATATACAGTTTACAAGATGTGTACTTTAAGTATAAAGACACAGAGAGCTAAAAAGTGAAAAGTTAGAAAATATGCAGTCTGTTAAAATAGTAAAAGAAAGCTAGAGTGTGTATAGGAATAGCACACAAAGTAGAGTTCAGTACAAGACATGTTGTCAGGAATAAAAGATGACATTTATACACCAAGCTGCAAGTGATGTGAAGTAAAAGCTCATAGGTTTAAAAGTAAAATGAAATTCAGTATGGATATAGACAACTTAAACACATAAGCAAGTAAACACAATTGATCATAAGAAGCACAATACCTAATATGTCATTAGCTAATATTCTTCTTTAACGCATCTGGTACATATACAAAAGCAGATCATTCTCTGAGTTAGAAAATACTACTTTTAAAAATTTAACACACAGAGTATGTGCTTTAATCACAACAGAATTAAATTAGAGAATAATAACAGAATGACATCTAGAAAATCTTCAAATATTAATAAGCTATGTGCCACATTTTAATACAACCCATGTATCAAAGAAACAAAATGGAAAATTATAAATTAATATGAACTGAATGAAAACACAATATATTAAAATGTATGGAATACCTCAGATCAGTATTTTAAGAGATTTTTGTCATAAAATCCTTGTTAGCAAGTTAAAGAATTCTCAACATGTAAGGAAAACAATTTCTTAATGAATTAATTGGAGAGAAAACAAAGTTAGTAAAAACAAAAGAAAATGGAATATTTTTGCAGAAAGGAAATGAATTACCAGAACAAATAGCAAAAAGGTAATACTCTTTGGTCCCTTGATGAATTCACCCATTTTTTCAGATATATAAAAGCCTCTATGATGTGGATCGAGAAAAAAAATTCCAGGAATTAAGTGACATAGCAACAGATTCATAAGAATGTTAATAGTAAACTATCATAATAAATGTAATATCTATAAATTTAACTGCCTTATGAAATTTTAAAGAATATACTTAATAAGAAGAAAAGAATATGTCTTATTCTGAGGTAAATATTCATTTTGCAAAAAGAGACTAAGTAACCAAAACCCAATAAATCCAAATATTATAAATAAAATTATAGCAAATGGAATCTAGCATTGCTATTCACAGATTTATAAACTATGGTTAACTCTATGAAATGTGACCAGAAACATAGGTGAATGTTTTAAAAATTTGTTACAGTGAAAAAAATATCATTAACCTTCCTAAAAATATTCCACTTTGGTTTGAACACACTTATCCCAATATTATTGTTACTTCCTGAAGCAATTCTGGAAGTCCTCTTTCATGAGTGTCTTTAGTTTCTTTGTCATGCTGTTTCGATATTCTGCATCAATTCATAACATTTATCTTTCACAGTCACTGTGACTTTGGGGTAGAACCACAAGTGTCACAGTGCCAGATCTGATGCATAAAATAGAAGAACATACATGTTATTATTTTTCACAACCTTGTCTGTTCTCTTGGATGGCACTCAGCAACAGCATTCCCCAAACTTTTGGTCGCACCTCCTAAAGCCATATATATTTATGTGTGTGTGTGTGTGTGTGTGTGTGTGTGTGTGTGTATACTTGAAATATGAGTAAACCTCAACCAATTGATATATGGGGGTATGAAGAGAAAGGAAATGCAAGTATAGATACATTGTTTTGAATGCTATCATTGTGACTCAAGTTTTTTTGAGATACGTAAATAAATGTGTGGCTTGCACAGCTATTAAACTGATTTCCATTTAATAATAAACTGCACTACCTTGAGTTTATTCCTTGAAAATTCACAAAATCATTATTTTTATTTGCAGATTAGAATAATAATTATTTATGTCTATACCTCAGGGCTATTTGGAGAAGTTAATGAAATAATAACAATTAAATCACTTTGAAAATTATTAAGAAATTTACTAAGGTGAGGATTTGAATAAAGTCTATGGTGCTATTACTAAGGATAATTAGGAGCAGCTAAAGCTACACTAACTTTTACCAAGTGAGCCACTGTATTTCTTGCACAAAATATAAGTTCAATAAATGCTGTCTGTTTTTCTTGTAAATCTTTTTTTTTTCATCAACACAGCTACTTCTTTAATTTTAAGCATATGAAAAATTAGGGATCAAGTTATAACATAAACACAGGAAACTCTAAAAAGCAGATTATTACTACAGTGATGAGCTAAACTAAACAGATGCAATTGATCCTTGGTATTTGCAGGGACTGAATAAATTCTGAAAATCTATTCAAGTTCCTTTATATAAAATTGTGGATGTTGCACAAAAATCTATGTTCAATCTTCTATAACTTTAAATCATCAGTATGTTACTTTTATAAATGTAATGTACATTACATGTACAATTTGTACATATTAAGTACAAATATATTTTTAAAGAAATATTTTTCAAAATGTATATATAGGGCCAATATAATTAAATCATATTGAAAGCATATGAAAAACAAAATACCATAATTTTACATTGATAAGTACATATTAAATTCAATTTTAACTCGATAAAATTCAATTTGCTTCTTTTAGAATATTTTCCAAAATGTAGTACCTAATACCCATTAAAAGGATCTGTGCCATGGTACTAAATATTTAATAGAAATAATGGTTTGAAAAGGAACATAACAAGTTCCTATAAACACATAATCCTATATTAAAAGAGCTTGTGAAAACCAGAGAATTCATGAGTGATTATGTTTCTCAAAACTGAAAAATCTTTATGTATCCTATCAAAAAATAACTGTTTTAGACCTTTCTACCAGTGAAGATCCTTATGGGAGTTTCACAGCAAAAATGGGATAAAATATAGTCAATACAAATCTTTGAAGAATATCTACAAAAACATTATACTTTTCTATAAAGGAAAGCACAAAATATATGTTCAATAAGTATACTGTGCTTTTGTCATGAATCTTTCTCCCTTAATATAGATCACCAGTTTAATTTTAAAATAAAGATAAATGAATTTAGAAGTTATACATTAGCAAAAAGAGGTAAATGTTAGTAAAGTAATATATACTAGACCTAATTTACTGCACAGAATTCAAGTGTGTTCAATTGCAAGTTTGTTCCTCCAATGAATATCTCTTTGCAGACAGGTAGTTGTACTGCAGCAAGAAAGTGTACAGTGGCTGGAAAATTCAGGGTCATATAACTTTCAAAATTTTCATCCTGTCCATACCAGTTTTGTACACTCCAAAATGAGAGATTGAATAAGCATAACTATGCTAATGCACGTTCATGCACTTGCTTACCTATGAAGACAGTGCTGATAACAAATTCTTATCCCCATATTGGAGATGAGGAAACCAAGAGTCAGATACAGTAGCATTTAGTATAAATTTTACTGAAAAAAGAATGACCATTATTTCAAAATGAACAAAAATCATGTTTTATGCCGATTATCATGCTTTTCTTCCAAGAAAAAAAAAGTATCTTTTCATATGAGTGTTATATCACATACGTATTACTGCAATACAAGCAAAATGTAAGTACCACACACATAAAAAAAGATAAAGCACCAAAGAGTTTAAAGAATGACATCTTGTTACCTCTTATTTTTGTTTATGTCGGTGACAGATGAGTGTGAAGAAGGATTTGAATGAATTAGAGGATAGAATTAGAGCAGCTGAACCAGCATGAATACCTTTTCAGAGGCAGAAAATTTGTTATTTTGCTTTTTGAGGAAGGGCTAACTCATTCATTTTGTTAGAAAACTGCTTATGTTTAAGGGAGATATTTGGGATAAGATTAGAAATGTAGCTTAGGGGTGAAAATGTACAAGATTATGCATGCCCAGGCTAATGAGCTCAAGCTAATTTATATGGGAAGCAATAAAGTTTTTAAAGGCTGACATAATTCGGGGTGCTTTGTAACAAGGTGAATCTAGCTTCAGTGACTTGGATGTATTGAACGGAAAGCACTGGATGAAGGGAGAAAAATAAAATAGTTATTGGAACTATACAATCTGGGGAAAAATAGAATATGACAGAGCAATTTAAAAATAGTTAAAACTGATGTGAAAGATGTCACAGATGTAGAATTGTCAAGATGTAACAGGTGCAGTGTGTGAGGATGAATGCAGTTTCCAAAGAAACTTTCAAAAATTGGTGTTGCATGAGGCAGAAAGCAATGGTGATACTGACATAAATTGGTTCCCTATATACCTGGAAATACTAGCAAGTTATCCAGAGAAACAAGACTACATAAATGTTAATATTTATTTGGACCTCAGAAATAGAAGCAGTTCACACCAGTGCAATTCCCAGGACAGAGTAAAAACTTAAATAAGTCTAGTGATAAATTATTAACTAGTAAACCAAAACAACATTTAACGGTTTTCCAAAAAACTCAGTTCCTATGAGGTATTGTATTTGTTTTAAACTACTTACAAGTATTTATGTCTATGCTTGGGATATAAGTTGGAATGTAGAATTTATATTTAGAATATATAAATGTGTGTATTTTTGGCTAATTTCTCAATATGTGTAGTGGTGCAGGATTAAAAAAATAATATGTTTGACACTAAAAAGCTTATCTTTAAAAATTAGCTCCACCATAAAAAAGCATCCTCAGAATGTTTGGGAAAAATATTAACATAAAGCAGGAAATAGGTAAATGCTTAGAAAATTTTACACAAACATTAAAATGAATAGGAAATGTAAAGCAACACTGTACTCAGCAGTCAAATACTAGGATACTAATTAAATGATCAAATGAAAATGATCAAACTTTTCAGGATTTCTTCATCTCTCCTGACTATGAGAACATGTTTGAAAACCTTCTCTATTTTTTTTTCATTTGAATGCTGCATTATCATCACATTTAATTACTAAAGCTTTGGAAAATTATTCAGCATGTTAGGCTTGAAACTACCCAGTAGGGTGTCTATTTTTGCATAGAAAATTACTACCTGAGAACACCCAATTTAACCCATTTAACCTAGCATATATACTGAATCAGTGCTTCAGAAATAAACTTTCTTTTAATCTTTTCAGTTCTCTCAGTTGATAAAACAAGTGAGGGAAGTAGCTTAACTTAACATGTTTTAAAAAGAATATTCTGCAGGTGAATGAAAAAAAAAAAAACTTCCTGGACACTTTATTATGCATTCTATTTTTTATTCCTAAGAGAGCTCTAGCATTTACCCAAAATGGTATTTCCCTTTCAGGTGTGCATCACAACACTGTGAAGGAAAGATGGCATTTCCAGACAAGCCTTTCATCCTGTGACAGCTGAATTATTCTCTTCCAAATATGCTAAAACAACAGATTTTCATTTTGTTCAAGGACTTACGTCATCGTTAAAAAGCATTTCAGAATTTGATCCAGTCATCAAAAATGTGGAAGTAGGAGAGAAAAGAAACATTGAGGTACTAGTGTCACACCATCTCTAAAACAGGATTTAAACCTTTGAAAAGCATGTGCGATTACAGCGAACCTTCTCACTGTAAACAACAAAGCCAAGGTCTTACAAATACATGGAGTAGGCAGTTTATGGGATGTGATTAGAGGGGCAAGCCAGATGCTTCTATCTAAAAATATCTCTCTGCCTGTTACCTTTGGAATTCATTCCTCTGCATCTTGGAGTCTTTTTGATCACTAAGAGACCCCCCATTAAAATGTAAATACTGCTGGGAGATACACAGCCTTAATCTTTATCAACTATCATCGTAGCTGACTAGTTGGAAGGAAACAAGAAACAGAATAAAGATTTCAAAAAAACGAGTAGAGGAACAAGATAAAGGAGAAAGGGATACTGACAGGAAAGAGAAGCGCCAAGAACGGGAACTTCTCAATTTCACAGTTTTACCTGGAATCAGTTCTAAGTAAATGGGCATATATGAAAGAAAACAAGCAAACAAACAAACAACCCTGCAAAACACAAACAAGTTTTTAAGCTCAGGATTAAAATGATGCTTAAGCAACTTTGAACAGGAAACCAGCAGATAGAAATGTTGCTGGACTCTGAAATCTACATTCCTTACCAACGTATTCTCTTTTAAAAATGACTACAGGGAAGTTAGTTTTCTCACTAAACAAGATTATCCCAAAATGGAAAATAATGCTGCCTAGCAAAGGACTTTTGTAAGTAATAAATGTGAAGATGTATAGTGATGAAAATAATGATTGTAAAGCAACATGAGGTTCAACTATAGCTAAAATTTAGTATCCTCTAATTTAATTTACAAAAATTCCCTCAGAAGCTGGTGGTTTTGTTTCCTGTATCAGAAATTTCATACAGCAATGGATTAAGACCAGAAGGAAGATTCGAATCCAAACTGCCCCATCCAAGTACTAAGCAGGCTAAAGGCTGCACTGCTCTGAAATCAGAAAAGTTCAGGTTTGTTCAGGGTGATATGGTCATAGACTTGAATCCAGGTTCTATCATTCACTGGCTGTGAGATTAATTCAGCCTTTAGAAATATCAATTTTCTCATCTGTAATATCATTCTTGTTAAACTATATTATGCAGAAATCTTAAAAAGTTTGACATAATTTATGAAAATATCAAGGACTGTGAAACAGTGCAGGTTGTCTATAAAGGGTATTTGTCTAATATTTTTAAATTTTAATATTATTAAGTAAAAATATTAGCCTTTATTCCTGGAAACTATTGCTGTCTCTTTATATATAGTCCTTGAATATTATTTACGGAAGTGATTTCCCCCATAATGCTTAAAAATTTTGAGCAGGAAAAGTAAAAAAACTAAAACAGGTAACCATAGGCATCTCTTCACAGAAGAGATGTTAAAAATCTATGAAGTCAGCCTTGCCAGTTCCCTGACAAGGCAAATAAACATTCAAGACAGGTGATCATGTGGACATTTTAAAATGATAAAAACCACATGAATGCTTAAAATTGACTACTTAACAATGAACAGCTTTGCTTCCACGAGCTATCTATCCATCTGTCAAATGGCATTGGACAGGTTTCCCTTTGTGTATCTATTTTTTCTCTGTACTATGGACAGCTGGTTGAATGTGAATTTTCTATCATATACACTTAACCTTTGGCTTCTAAGCAAGGAAAATATTGAATTTTATCATTTAATTTATTTTTCTCAATGTTTCCCAGGTGAAATGTAAATAAAGTGAAGATAAATAGAAACAATGTAAGTATACAAAGAAGAAAAGTGTCTCAGAATACCCAGGAATTAAAGGTGTCTCTGGAAGATGAAGTGAAGGGAATGCGCTTCTCTGAGCCATATCAGAAAGAGTGGATAATGACATAATTGGAACTCTAACTTTAAAAGAGAATTAAGCAGCAGTTGCAAATGAAATTGTCATTAAAATCTGATTTTTCAATGTATAATCAACCTGTCTGATTACTTTAAATGCTGGAAGTGTGAACTGCAAGGAAGAGAACAAAAAAGAGTAGTCTGAGCAAAATGTTCTCCCCTGCCCCTCCCATGCCACTGCCTCCTTACAGTCTGTACTCCTCCGTGAGATATCCCAAGGAAAGAGGACAGAATTCCTGGTGCTATCTACATCAGCCTCACTGAAATTTCTAGAGCATTTGTTTAAACAGAGAGTAATTTGGAGGTTACAGGGTCCTGAAAATAAGCTTAATTTCCCAATTCCTTTTTATATGTAGATACGCTTTCTATCTTCTAAGTGCCTGCAGGGATCTAGCTGTTTAAAAGAAAATTTCAAAGGCGAAGGTGAATTTGTATGTTAATCCACTCCCTATAAAAGAAACATGGGCTGTGTTGTAATTTTCATCTGCTAGTAGGGATGATTTTACTGAAGTAGGGGTGAGCATCTGTGGTAAATTAAACAAGCTGGCTTTACCAAAGGCCTGGCAACTCAAGCCTGTAGTGAATTGTTTCTCTGAATTTTGCTGCAACTTCACTTACATCTGTAGGGATGAACACCTCATGCGCTTATGCACAGTCTAGTTTCTCCTTCATGAACTAGCAGGGTGCTGACAGTGCACGGTAGGATATAAACTCTTCTCCAGCAAAAGCACAATGTATTGTGCAAGGCACCTCGGGCAGTAATTGATACGAATCTTGCTTCTCTATATTTATGGAGTGAGGTCCAAAGTCCCTCATCAACACCGACGCTGTTCTAATTATTCAAGCCAATATCCCCCACATGAGTGTTACTAAACAGCCTCCCAAACATGTTTAAAAAGTTAGCACAGTTTAATGGCTTGTTCCAAATACATGAAAGTACCAGGGCTGTTGCAGGTGCTCTTGGCTGAGTTTCTGTTTTTGTGTCCTATTTTTCAGATTCATCTAATGAAAAATAAACTCGTCCTCACAAAAGAGTGCAACGGTGAACTGAGAGAGTAGGCATGGGGTGAGACTGAAGAAATGTAAAGTATTAAATCGAAGGTCACAGATTTAAAAGCTGTTCGTTCTGCACCGTAACCTACAACGCATCTTGTCTGCTAATCTCCCAGTGTGAAGGCAGGAAGCAGCACGAGATGCTGCCACGTTTATGATTTCTTTTCTCAGGTACTGGAGATTGAATCAAGGACCTTCTCCCTGAGCTACAACTCAAGCCATCATCATCATCATCATCATCATCATTTTTTTTTTTTAATTTAGAGAGACAGGGTCTTGCTAAGTTGCCTGGTCAGGTCTCTAATTTGTGACCCTTCAACCTCAGCCTCCCCGAATGCTATGATTACAGGTAAACACTGCACCAACATGCCCAGAAGATTAATTCTTTTGAGGAAAAAAGAACTTAAAAGCAGAACTTGTGTGAATAAACATACACATATAATGCATGCTGAATACATTAGTTTGTACAAAGATCCACTTGTATATAAAACCATCCATATGTGAGAGTATGTTTTTAAAAAAAATTTACCTAAAAATATTAACATTGAACCATATGTCAGAATGCCGTATTTATTTACTATGCATGCTTTTAAGTCAAATGCCTAGATTGAATTGGTCTCTTCATGGCCAGGGCCCATTACATCTGGAAAAAGTATGTGCTCAAAAATACTTATTCAATGAGTACAGAACGTCCACAATTTCTCTTAATCATGAGACTATTCATTGCAATATTTATTTTGCTTCTTATACATATACACACAGACTTTTTTTCAAAAAATTTCTTAGTAAGTTGCATACTGAGTATACTTATTACAAAAATGTTATGCACCAATAACTATTTTTTTAACTAACTATTTTTCTAACTACAGCAATAACTTTTTTTTGCATTTATCTTTTCCTCATCACAATTCTATTCTGTACACTGCATTAATGATGAAGAGCAGATACTACCAGTAAATACTGCTGGGTCCTCATGTCCTTGATCAACAAACTAGATCTGTATACATTTTTGAAGTAATTGTGCCTAGTATACCTAGTATTTATATTTTCTCCTTGGCTTCAGAATTCTACTCAGGGAGATTGCATTAAACAGAAGATGAGGAACTAAATCATAGAAGACCAAGAAAAATGTACTCTGCTTCCTTCTGAGTTACTGTATAAACTAACAGTTATCTTTCCTTTACCTTTACTGTGTGCTCCTAAATGGGATAGAGTGATTCTGCAGTTCAACAAAGCAACTAAAATTTCAGGGACACGTGACAACCAGGATGCTTCATAGCAGGGAGCTAAATTTGACCAGAGCACAGTATTGAGTGATAAAACCTTCAGTTATGTAGGCCCAAAGTCAAAAATAATGGGAGTTGGCAGCAACATCTACCAACTTTCAGGAGCTGCTGCAACCGTGAAATAACACAATTTTTTTTAACTTTATTTACTACTTCATAATTGCTGTTAGCTCATGCCTTAAGACACTATGACACTCTTTCAACAGATATAAAGATAATGATATATGTCTGTACAGGCATGACTTCAAATACATTATGTACACTTGCCTATATATATTTATACCTTAAAATGTATACACTTGTAAATATGCTTTCATATAGGTACACAATTTTATACGTACAAACTCCACATGTACAATTTCATCATATCTCTGAAGAGAAAGACTACTTTCCTCACCCCATCTGTACAGCCAAGATGAATTAAGGCCTGTGCACAAGGCCACCTGGCTGGTGATCACAGAAATGGTGATTCAAAGTTTGGCCCACTTCTCTGCACTTACAATATTGCTTTTGACACATTTTTAGCCTAAATATTACATAGAATTAAAGTACTAGAGTTTTTTTATGGGTTGCTGCAAGAGAAGTGTTAATTTTAATTATCACTGATAGGTCAAGGGTGCTTGAGAATGGCAACAGAAGGAACTTGGATCCTCCACAAGTGTCTTGGATGGAAACTGTGAACTACAGATTACTGCAGGTTTTGGCTGACAGACCCTGCTCATGGCACAACTGGTAAAACGAAACTGTACTTCCTGTCTCTCATGGACCAAAGACATTTCCCACCTTCCTGCTAAAGTGCATTTTCCTTCAGATTAAATGTCTTAAATCAAAACCATGATTACCTATTCGTTCTCAATACTATGTCATTGACTATTGATTATCTGCTGATTATCTTCAGGCTTCTTTCCAAGCTAAAACCATATGAAAATTTGGAAAACAGAGGGAATTAAAATTCTCCAGTAGAGCTTTGATATCGGTCAACGTAATGTTGGTCATTCAGTTCTATTTCTGGATATCCAGGGATCTTAAACTTGCTTTCCTAATGAGTAAGCTCATTAACTAGAACACTAAAATTGTTAGAATTCTAAGGAATAATTATAAAGATATAAACAAGGAGAATTAGCTGAGATATACCCCTCTAAAATAGGTTTGGAGCCAGAACCATTCATCAAAATGTACCATAACAATCTTAGCACATACTGAGAGTTTTTAATGTTCATCAAGCACCATATATACTTAAACATAAGGCAACATTTTCCCAGGAAATATTAGCCAGAGCTAAGGTTGTCATATAACATTAGGCTTTTAAGGGTTATTTCATTTTATGAGCCCTATTTAAAGAAGACAGACGCATATCTAAGAATATGTACCAGTGCCTGTTTTGAATGTTTAGAAGTCAATCAATAAAAAAATGATAAAGTGTTTAATACAGTTTAATAGCTAGTTTAGCAAATAATTACCTTGGCTTCATAACTAGCTTATTAACATTTTTGGCTTTGTTACCATAGCTCAGTGAGTTATCTCCTGTTAACCTACAAAAGTCCCTAACAGTAGGAAATGCTCAAAAGGCATTTACTGATTAAATGAATGGCGTTGCTATATGGATACTTGTGTCCTGAAATATGAATTTCTGGAGAGACTATCAACTTCAAATACTACTATTTCTTAAATAACTGAAAAACAGAGGTGACTTATTGAGTGACTATTAATGAATAAGATACTTATGATGATGATGAAGAAATTGTTTTTTAAAAAGTTGCTACGATGTAATAGCAAAAAAAACCAACCCCTATAATTATAATTGAAGTAGTATAGAATAGTATAGACAGAACTTGACTATTATATCCCTAAATGGTAAACCTGAAAATAGACAATCACTGTTGTCTTCTATATCTCAAGAAAGCAGGGGTGTTTTTCCTTTAAGGTACTATTTTATTCCAATTTATGATGAATTTGAAGCTTTGAATTCTAACTTCATGTCTCTTTAGACTGAATTTTCTGTTTCCATGGAGTCTACACATAAGGGTTGGTTTTGATTCACCTTAATATATATCATTGAAATGTAGCACCCAGAGTTTAATATAACAACACTTTGTAGTTAGATACAGCATACAGTGAGGTTTTTATCTCCCTTATTTTGGAAGTTGCATGCTGACTAAAGTACCTTAAAATTGCATTTGCACTTTGGCAGTCACATCACACTATGGACTAACATTAAGACTTCCTGCAACTAAAATCCCAACATCTTTCTGACATGTGCTGATAAGCTACATAATCCTCCAACCATGCTTATATAGGAAACTGCAATGAACTCTATTTTTACCGTTACTTTTGTCCAGCTTACAAGATAGCCTTGGAACAAAGTACTACACTTCCAAGTTTTACATTACCTGCAAATATGATGCCTATTAGGAATCTGTGACCTCACTGTAATTTTGGACAGAGAAAGCAAATATAGATGCAAAATCATGAAGTAAAAGAAGGTCCTATTTTAAAAGAAGGTCATGTTAAATACTTCAGAAACGTTGCCATCAACTTAATTGTGTCCCCCTTCCTGAAAACTTCATATATTAATTTGATATCTGGACCTGGATTTTGAGAAATAATTAGGTTTAGATGAGATGATGAAAATGTGCTTTTGATGGATTAGTCCCCATATGAGAAGAGACACTAGAGAGTTTTCTTTCTTTCTGCCACTGCTAAGACAAAACAGGAAGTCATCCATCTGCAAGCCAGAAAGAGAGCCCTCATATGAATCTAATCAGACAAGTATCCTCCTCTTACGATTGTAGACACAAGAATTGTGCTAAGATTTAAATTATTTTGTTTAAGTTAAATAAGCTATGTTATTTTGTTATGTTAGCCCAAGCCAAATAATATGAAATTAAAATACAAATGGCGTGGTTAGTAAAGCTTCAATTACCTTAGTTTTCATGATGAATTAAAATGATAAGATTCATGAGATAGATATAATTATATATCACCTAATTGGAGAATTTGGTCTCAAAAAATGAGAAATATAACTGATGTTTCAAAGGTGAATAACTATGCATAAAACTATATGCAAGATTAAAAGACTTTCTGTTTGAAGGCAGAAGAAATAAAATCAATAAAACACTAAATCTGACTTTCATGGAGTGTGATGATGTGACTGTGTTGAAACCCAGAAAATAATGCGTAAAGAGTGGCATTTTACTGTCACCCAAAAGAGATCGGAGAGCTCAGAGGCAGCCCTGACAGAGTCTCCCTGATCTGCTCCTGATCACCTACCTGTCTCTCGCCCCTTATTCACTTTCACAGTGAGTCAGAGCAAGTACAATTTCTCTTGCCCAAAACTATCCATAGAAACTAGAGTTCCTAATTCTCCAAAGCAATCCATAAAAACTAGAATTATTATCCTAACACTTCTCTGCTTTTCTCTTTCAGATTTCTCCATGGATAAGTTCTCTGACCACAGAAGACCTCGGTAAAACTGAGAGGCCAAGGAAATATGAATATTCTGCTGAATTTCCCCATTTAGTCTCTCACATGCTATCAGGTCATACTTAGAGTTTTTAATGTTCATCAAGCACCTTATATACTTAAATATAAGGCAACAATTTCCCAAGAAATATTAGTCGTTTTGTCCAATCACATTTCTCCATAGCTGTCTCTAGTTCATTGTACAAAAGAACACAGCAAACACTTTGCTATGTGTCTTCGGGTCTTTATTCTGACAGCTAATATGACACATACAATTACAATTCAATAAATTTGCTATGCTTTTCTTTTGCTACCTTGTCTTTGTGATAGCGGTATTGATTATGACTCTAATGATGGGGGTAAAATAATATCATCCCTTTTGCCTTTATAATTGAAAGAGAGCAAATCACTGAAAGGAAAGTAGTTGATAAAGTGAAAATCCTAGATATTGAGTAGTAGACATGGAGTGCTTAGAAACAGAGATTAAACATGGGTTGGATGAAAATTATAGAATGCAATGATTACTTTTACAGATTGGGACAAATAAAGTCAAAGAAAGTAGGAACAGTTCACAGTGGTCAAATATAGTCTAAGAGTAGCAGTGACATAGGATTAATTATCCACTTTTTTCAAGGCACATCTAAAGTTTTGTGCGGCTAGAAATAAAAACACACTGAACTAGGGAATCCGTAACATTGATTTAAGCAGTTTTAATTTTAAAACATATAATGTGTGATAAAAATACAATGAGTGTTTAAATTAAAAATATTTATCACAGTAAAAGACATTGCCATTGATTCCTTCCAAAGAAACTCCCATTACCTTTGAAATCAACTTATCCTATTCTTTTTGCCTCTTTAAAAGCAGTTCTAGAAGTCCTCTTTCATGAATGTATTTAGTTGCACAGTGGTGACTAACTCGATGTCTTAATCAGAAAATTTAACTTTCATGTCATTTTGATTTTGGAGCGCAGCCAGAGTCACAAGTTTATAGATCTGGTGAATGAGGTGGATGAAGACACATTCTATTTTTGTTGTTGTTGTTGTTGTTGTTGTTCCTTTGTTTGTGTGCTTTTGGTACTGGGGATCAAACTCAGGGACCTTCCACGTGAGGGGCAGGCATTGGAACCACTGAGCTAAATCCCTGGCTCATGCGGTAATTTTTTTTTTTTTTTGAGTCTTTTTTCCATTGGATGGCACTGGGCAGCAGCATTCACAAAACATCTAACCAAACTTTGGAAAAATATGAAAGAGAGCTTCCAGAACTGTTTTTAGAAGTAGGTAGAATGATGGGAGGAGTGTGTTTGAAGCTAGGGGGAGTACTCTGAGGAGGACTAGTTATGAAGTGACTTTTATTTTCATCATTTTCAAAAATTTAAATATTTACTGCATATTTTGATCACCTTTTATATACTACACAGCAGTTAATCGTTTTAGGACTCATGTTTGTTTTCTGATTTGTAAGCTATCACAAAAATATATCTCCATTCATTTTTCTACCCTTGGAAGTACAGGCTATTCATTGATGCTTTTTTTTTTTTTTT
>NW_022900918.1:4556193-4558487 GCF_012274545.1 Fukomys damarensis
TTCATTGATGCTTTTTTTTTTTTTTTTAAGTTTTGTTCTTTTATTTTTTCATGAAATGAGCTAGATCTTCTGAGAGCATTTCTATCTTAGGAACAGAGCTTTGCTGCTGTTTTTAAGCTAAGTTAAACATACATAGGAGTTCTCCCCATTTCCATTGAAGTGTCACTCAGTTTAGTACCCACGCTAGCGAGGAGGTGGTTCTCTCTACAGAGATTCACGATGCTGTGTTTTATACTTAGACACTTTTCTCAGAAATGAAGTATTTAAATTTCCCATCTTATTTGTGTAACCATAGTTTTTTGAAAACTTGCTGTTGCTTCTACACTAAATTCAATGTTTATTGTTTTTCTTTTCTCCCATTTTTAGGACCTAAATTTGAAATGATCACTTAAAAATATTTTATTTGATGGGAAGTCAGAACATATTAAAGTAAGAACATATGAGTACACAGGTTGGTATACTTTTAAGCAACAGATTTATAACTGCAAGAGTGCACAAATTTCAGGAATTATTCACAAGTTAGTTCTAAAGATCATGACAGAAAACCTATTTTAATACCGTTATTAAGTGTAAATACACTTAACTTGATGGGAACAGTTTATCTTTTCCTTAGTCACTGAACACTCGGAAGCAGTTAACTCCTGGACAACCTAGAGTTAGAAACCTCAATACCTGAAACAGTAAAAATAGTCCAGTTCAACGTTAAGAAAAAACTACATAAGCCCCTAATTTAGTGATGTGCTGTAGTTGATTTCCTTAAATAAATACAGTATTATTTTATTAAGAATCAAATGTTAAAAATAGAATTAAGGGCAAAGTTTTAAAAATCAGTTGATCAGATATAAAACAATTTTTAAAACCTCTAAATGTATATTACAAAAAAAAGATGAAAATCAGCCTTAAAATTACAAAAAGATGCCATCTTTATATAAAACCAGTAGGAAATTTATGACACACAGTTAATGCAGCTATTTGTCTGTTCAAAAGGAAAAAGAAAAAGGAAAAAAAAAAAGCACTTAAAGTCTTCAGCTCACATTTTTTTTGTTCATTTCTTACTGATTGGATTTTGTATTCGTTTTTTTCTTGTCAGATGACTAGATAATGGTAAAGAGGATAAGCAGATATTTGTTCATCCCTGCCGCATTCAGGGATGAATTTTCAGCTGGAAAAGAATGAATTTTCAGCTGGGGAATTAGTTGGTTTTATCTTTTCTTTATCTCACAGTTTATGGTTTGTATTGTGTTTCCATAGATAGTTGTAGTTGTGGCCACACTGACATTGATGACCTTGGGACTTAACTTTCCTCATGTTCTTTTTTGCTGTCCTCCCTGGGCCACCTTTGGCAGTGGGGCTCCTGTGGAATTGCTGTTCATAACCTCAGTACGTGCTCTCTCCTGCTGTTCTGCCATATTCCCTTCTGCCCTGGTTATGCGTGCCCTCTGTCACTTCCCCTGCACAGAAGGATTAGAATACACAGGGTATCTGCAAGAAGTGCTGTGTGAATTTTTAGCTGTGGTAGGGACAGTGCTGATGGGTCCGGCATCCTGAGCACTCTCCAAACTTTTCTTCTTTTTCCCACTTTTAATAGAGTGATAATTTTAAACCAGAACTCCTAATACTTGTGCACACTTCAATGACAACATGATAAGGTCATGAAATTATTAGGATGCTTCTGTATGTACAAGAGTTAATTTTTTTTTAGCTGTGATTTAGTACGGCACGTCCATGTCTACATTTCTCTGCACTGTGAATGGTGCCATGTATGATCTGTAAGAGTTTGTGTAAGTGAATTTTGATAAATTTTAACTTTTTATAATATATTTGCTTGCTTTGGGTAGTAATGGTAAAATAAACTATCCCATACCTGTATTGTATGAATTAATGATATGCCAAATGTTTTCCTATCTCTAGCTTATAAAGTTCTGTTTTAATAAACTGACATAAATTTTAAAAAGTAAACTGAGCATATGTATATTGTCACAGTTCAAAATAATATTTTTAAGGTTGAAATGTACTTACTAGAAAGAGATTTTGACAGTAGGAAAAATAACACAAATTATTAAAAAATTATCTGAAAATTGACTTGCACGCGATTAAAATCACTCTTTTTAGTTTTACAACTGAATTGCAATCAAAACACTTCTGGTGACCTCGTTTCACTTAAAAATACATTTACTTATAAACCGAGCTTTTGGTTATCAGCCAAAATTAGATGTCAGTGTTTCTATCAACATCTTTCACTTGATCTTAGCCAAAGGTCAAGAAGCCATTAGCACTTTTTTTTTTTTTTTTTT
>NW_022900918.1:4558578-4598842 GCF_012274545.1 Fukomys damarensis
TTTTTTTTTTTTTTTTTTTTTTGGTACTGGGGATCAAACTCTGGACCTTGCGCTTGCAAGGCAGGCAGCTGTAACACTGAGTTAAATTCCAAGCCCCTCTATGAACATTTTATAGAAGAAATGTAAAAGAAAATAAACACAAAATAATTATTTTAATTTTAAACAATAACATATAACTAAAAATTTCCAAACAGTGGCATGTTACCTTACGTGAATCAGAGCACTTTGTTGACTGTCATGGACCGTACATCTAGATTTGTTTTATCTACTTTATTTCCTCCAGTAATTTTGCAAATTTTATAAAGTATTTATGAAAAGAATTCAGTCATTCCACTGAATTTCAAAGGCCACAGTTTGTCCATGGGAAAAATTAGTTTTCTGTTAATTAAATTTCGCCCAAGAAATAACAAAGGTCACTGTCACCTTTTTATTTTTTCTTTAGATTTTATTTGAAATAGTAAAGATGAGCAATATTTCTTTAAAAGCCATAATATTCTAGTCACTAATGTTGCAATTACTACTTTAGTGGAATTTATAATTGAAAATTGAAGAAAAGAGAAAATAGCAACATTTGTAACAGTTTTAACATACTGTATAGAATAAAGAAAATGTTTTGCAAAGGGAAATAGGATACCTAATGCAAAGTATATTAGTAACATTAAATTAGCAAATAATATTTTTAAAACTTTGTTAAAATTTTTCATTTATCAAAAAGTGCATATATTTCACCATACCTATCTTTCTATGGCAGATTAATCTAGATTAATCAACTGTCAAAATAACAAAAACATTGCATAATCACTTTATTGTCATCATTAAAAAGTAGTAGCTGGAGAGAATTCATTTAAATGGATATGTCTACATCTGTCTACCATACCTTTGGGCATATTTATTTACTTTTATTAATTTTTCTGCTGATTTATGTTGTTAGCAAAACTGTGCACAAATTAATAAAAACAAATGAATGATATGCAAAAAACAAGAGTTTGATTATTGGGCCATGAAGAAACTCACATTTTCAGAAGAGAAATTTTCCATATAAATCTTTAAATTATGCTTGCTTTTTATGTATATGCAATATTTTATATTTGCTACTTTGTTTAGTTCTCTTTTATAAATACCTATTCAGGACCTAGGTTTAAATTCAATGTGAATTTAATTAAAGTGTTTTTTAAAAATTGCTACGTACATGATCACAGTGAAACACACACTAATATACTAGACTGATAAAGTGTGCATCTTGTTCCCATGGCCAGGAAGTCTCAAACTAGCTTTCCCATTTTTTCTAGGAATGTATAGATGATATGACATTTTCAAAAAAATCTTATAAATACATTTTTAGGAAAATGTAACAAAATGTGAAAATTCGAAATGTACATTAGTCTTCTTTTAAAGTATGCTAAAACACAATATAATAAGACAGTGTACAGTGCACACAGGAGTCTACTTTGATAATTTAAAATTACTGTATCTATCTTGTCTACACTACCAATTATGAGTAAATATTTCATTATTAATAAAAAGGTATAATATATTAAATATTTATTAGGGGTAAGTTTTTATTTATACTCCGCATTCAATAAAACATTAAAATTGTAATGATACAAAAACTCCTAGTAAGGCTATGTATACATTTTAGACTTTATATTGAAAGAATTATACATTATCTCTTCTGTTGATAACTCATAAGTTTTATAGCTGCACAAAATGAACAAGTAGTGCAGACAGCAGCAGCTCCTACTCAAAAAACCAATGGCAACATGAATTCTTTTATGGAAAATAGGGTAAGCAGAGGTAAGACAGAAAGAACCTAGTAATCTTAACAAACACAAAAAACATAAGGAAAATGAGTTGTTATCATAGCACATTGTAGCACAGAGAGGTATAGAAGTGCGAAAACAATTTTAAAAATATATCCTTCTTCAGCTGGTACATTCGCTGGCTTAGTGGGCTATCCTCAAATTTTCTCCTTGAAATTTCTCTTTCTCTCTCTCTCTCTCAAATGTTTTTTGTTCCAAGGCAATACAGACCTACTGTGCATTTTTTCTGCTTCAATTTATTTGTGTCACAATATATAAATTTAAATTATCTATGAGATGCTTTTGTGGGCAATTCCAAAATTATCTTCTGGGTTTCTAACAGATCTTCAGGATAATATTTTTCTTTTAAACTTTTGAGTTCTTTCTTGGCAAAATGTCCGTTCAGTTTCAGAATGATGGACAAGTGGCCTTTACAAAAATATCCCTTCAATTTTCAGGAACAAGTATTTACAAATAAATAGTCTTCTGAGGTAGAAGTGTAACTGTTAAGCTCAAGGTCAATTAATGTTGTAATATTTTTTGAGTGAAAGATCTGGAACTCATGTAAACTCAAGGGCCCTGAAAAATTATACAGTGGTTTCTGCCGAAATTCAACAACTACAAATATAAATTGATATATACCATTTTATCACCTGCTAGAAATAATGCACGAAATAATTAGAGCAAGAAACTTTCTGCACAGTTTGTAAAATATTTAAATGTTTCTTTTTAGCAATGAGAGGAATAAAACACTTGAAATCCTACAGACATTGTAAAATGTCCTAACATTCAGAAGGGAAATAATGCACACTATAAAATAAAATCATTATGTTGCTATTCAACACATAAAATGGAAAACTCAAGTTTATCTCTTGCTGGACCTTTTTAATTCTAAAATCTACTTCAATCAATATGCTGAAATTGGAAAACGCTTTCATATAAAACCTTTAACTATGCAAGCCAGTTTAGCCCTTTATTGAACTATTAAGAGAGCTTATTCTTTTTAAAAGCCTACTCAAAATAATCTCACCATGTTTACAAAAAACTACATAAACCTTACCATGGACATCTAGACATCCGTTCTTCCTTCAGGCATTTCCCTTCCCCCAGGCTTCTCCCTTGATTTATCCAATTTCCTACTTTCTTCGCTAGCATTTCTGTGCCACTTTTTCTCACCATTCCATATGCTTAGGAAGTTTTCCAGATTGCACTCTTCGAGCTTTGCAGCCTCTTCCATACACCCCAAAAAGCAACTTGCTTAAACATTCTCATCATGACCTTTCACAAATCTCCATTTCTCCTATTTATATGAAAATGTCTTATTTCATTTTCACCTCAGGGCAGTCACACCTGAGATCAGAAATTTATTATTAATTGATTGCAGAAGGCTCCATAATTTATTTATAGTATTGCTTATGAATGGATGATTATTTTTAATCACAGCAACTCATTATGTCCTCATAAGACAGTAAAGGTGAGAACATTACCATATTAATAGAATAAGTTCTGATATGTCAGATAGAGTTGATATATTAAAGAGAATTAAAATCTTTTCAATTTAGAAATGTGAAAAGAGATGTAAATTTTTACGCAAAATGTATTTCAGATACATACATGCTTAAACATACATGTCAATACCCAATATAATTACAAATGGAAATTGGAAATTCAAGGTAAATGAGTGCTTTCCAAATTTGAGAATTAAAGTCAGGTTATCTAAATTCTTTGGAAATTACTGTCTTGCTACTTTATTAAATGAGTAAGAAAATAATTGACTTGCATGCTATGCTTTAAGCACTATGTATCATATATGTTTACATAGTTTATCTTATTTCTTGATGTGGGGAGTAGAAGCTTTAAGAAAGAGAAGGACAAGACCCTCTGGCATGGTACATATTGATACTCAGAGTCTTGGGGATGTTTTTGGATTTCTGAGCTTCAGTTTTCTCTTAGCAAATACAGGTAGTAGTGACTGCCCTGCTATCCCACTTGTGTAAGATGTTTCAAGGGTCGAATGGATTAAATTAAATTACTTTTTTATATCAAGTGAAAGTACTAATCTAATTAAGAAACAAGTGATGCAACAGGAAGCATGAGTGATAAAAACAATTCCAAAGTTTAATACAGCTGAAGTCAAGTACAAAAGCATAAAGCACTTTCTCAGTATGCTGCTGTATATGCTGGCTAGGAGTTAGACATTTCATAGGGGCTGTCAATACGGAGGGCTTTCTTGGGGAAATAAAATCATTCACTAGGAAATACTAAGGTATACTTCCTAGAAAGAGCAGAAACAAAAATAAAAGTTTCATCAAAGCAATAGAAAGATTTAAGTATTATCTTCAGGGCCTATAAGTTTAAGATAAAAAAATTTAAGCTGTCTTCGTGTTGAGATGGAAATAATTCCCAATAATTTTAGAGTCTGGAGTCTTTTGCTGCAAGGTCAGGATGGCACGACTGTGTTCATGGCCGTAGTGGCATATTCAGTAGATTTTTTTAGAAACAAACTCAGTGAAAAGGTGAGAGAATGAGACAGAAACTGCGAAAAAAACATTTAAGAACTTGGAAAAGTCATCAGTAAAGAGTTGGTAGTAAAATCGAATCAGGAGTTATGAGCTGGTAAAATGGAATGGCAAAGGGCAACATGATTAAGCATAAGTCACCTATAGCCTGATACCCAAATATATGAACAAAGACACAGAAGAAATGCAAACTTTAATGCCTAAAATTTAAAAGATCAATACAAAAGTAAAGTAATAAGACTGAAGGACTATATCAAATTAGGTCCTGCCCTGACAACAGAAAGATGAGGGTTAATGTCCTGGGTTACCTATACATTTTCAAAGATGAGAGATTACAAGTTACATTGGAAAAACTACTCAAAGTAGGTGTATGTGTCTAAATCCTATAATAATGAAGAAAACAAATAGTTCCTTTAGGTATCCATATATGTGCCCTTATTTCATTGATAGGTATAATTATTTATGATGATATCAAATTAATGCAGTTGTTTAAAGGAGAACTGCCCAATATTACCTCGGCTTGCTACTGTAGCTATTTACATTTCAGTTAATAAAAATGAACAAAATTTAAAAGCTAGTTTCTCATCTGCATGTCAAATTTTAAATACTCAAAAACCATATATTGCTATCATACTGCTCTGCAGAAGTTAAAGAATATTTCCATCATTGTAGAAAGTTCTTTAGGATTTAACGTAATATAATTTTGAGGCGTAAATGCTTATTTTATTCATGATAGAAGTCATAGATAAGGTGAATAACTATAACACTAAATGCAATATTGAAAACAAAGACTGAATATGAAGAAAATGCAACATTTTCAAAAAATATAATCAAACTAAATAATTTTGACATCAATGATTTAATGTAATAATTTCAATTTTACATATTAAAACTTATTATATAATTTTACATTTATGGGAAAATAAGAGGATTTAGAATGAGTTGGATATCCCTTTATTACACCCTGGAACATACTGCTATTTTTCAATTCATGTCATTTAATGATCTATGTTTATCTATTTTGTGGCACTGGTAGCTCGACT
Source organism: Fukomys damarensis (assembly GCF_012274545.1). NCBI lineage: Eukaryota > Metazoa > Chordata > Mammalia > Rodentia > Bathyergidae > Fukomys > Fukomys damarensis. The sequence goes on from NW_022900918.1 coordinate 4,563,940, forward strand.
GCATTCAGTACATGTTTATGGTTTGAGGGAGTCTCTCATCCAGTTCTAACAGAAGATCATTCAGCATCTGCTTCAACACTTACTTTGGCAAGAGATTTACCACCTCATAAGGGAAAGCGTTCCATTTTTAACAGTTCAGTTTAGAAAGAAGTTACTTCGTTACAGAAAATCCAAATTTACCTGCTTATATAACCTTCATTAATCTTATGTTTTGTAAGAAAAAGTTTAAAGGAATAAGTTTATTTTTTCCTCCATTCTAAAGTCTTTGACATACAGGTAACTAACACTTAACCTACTAGAGTAGTTGTCCTCATATGGGACCATTTCCAGATATTTCTTTGTCCTTTTCTAATTTTACAATATCCTATAAAATGCAATGTCCCAAACTTCACATTATCTGATCAGTACACTACCTTCCCATGGTTTTATCCAGTATTCTTCTATTAATGATGCCCAGCATTCCATTAGCTTTTCTTGGCATTCTCCTTAGAGAATGACTCATAACCCACTTGCAATCATCTAAGAGTCCCTAAGTCCTTATGATGTGGTGTTGTCAAATTATGACTCCTTCATCCTTGATTCTTTTTTCTTGGTTTCTTGTATCTGAGTCCAGAACTTTATTTCATGCTGATGGCTTAAGTATATTATTTCCATCAGTCAAGATTTTCTACACTTTGATTCAGTCAGTCTTGTAGTGCATTAGCTATCGATTCAACTTTGTGTTACATACAAATATGGTAAGCTGAACCTATATGTCTATGTCAAAGTCTAATTAAAAATAGTCCAAGGACAAATGCCAGTATACAACACCAGAAACTTCCTTCTAAAATGATATCCACACAATGACATTTTGACATTTTCTATATTTTAGAAACCATGTATTTACAATATATAACTCTTCAACAGCCCATTTAGATAAATTATCCCCATTTCATAGAGAAAATGCCCTCAAAGTGACTTAATGCACCTTAAGTAGACACCACCAGAGCAGGATCGCCAACTGACACCATCTCCCTTCAAACCTATTACCACATCACACAAAGTCTCCTTTCAAGTACAGTTGGATTTACTTCACTCTAACACTGGGAACATATTTCTCTGTTCTGTCCACTGAAATGTAATAAAGAGTATTAAAAGACATAGAATTATAATTTATTTCCACATATTCAGTAAATTGCTAATCATTATTTCAACATTAAAAATAAACTTTGTCCATTACTCTTGTTACTATGAATACTTCTTACTGATTCTATTTTTTAAATGTTTGTAACATTCCTGATTTTCAGTCTTATATTTTAGTGTGAAGCAGTATCAAACCCACCAATCATTATTTTTGTAAAGCTATCATTTAAACATCCTCTCCAAAAAGGTACATGATATGTCTAGAAACTTCCCATGTCAACATTTATTGCCTTTTATTACTTTCAGAGGCATTGTCTTAGTCACTTTTTTGTTCCTGAGACACAACGCCTGACACCTACAATTTAAAGGAAAAGTAGTGTATTTGGGCTCATAATTTAGTCCATAGTTGGCTGGCTCCCAACAGAAATGGAATAATGGAAGGGCTGCCTTAGAGGAAAGCTGCCCAGGTGGAAGCAGTCAGAGAAAGGGAGGTGACAAGGAGGGAGGTGCACCCTTCTAGGTCCGCTCCTAGTGACACGTCTCTCTGACTCCTTCAATACACTGAGCCCCTGACCCCAGAAATGGATTAATCCACTGATAAATTCTGCTTTCCCATGATAATAAACTGAATTACAATAGTCCAAAGCTTGTGTTCAGAATGAAACGTTATCAAGAAAACAGAATATTGTACTCTTGAATTTCAATAGCATGATTAAGAAATTTAAATTTGACTTTCTTGCTGAATACATTTCTGAGTGAATTATGACCAAAGACCTAAATTAAATACCCTCTCTTGAGTATCTATCATTTACCAGTAACAAGAATTGATTATTTTACTTTATAAAATTTGTTGCCAAATAATTCAGAAATATTTATGCTTTGACCAAAAGCATCAAAAGTAGATTTTTATCAAAATTTTACTTTCACAGATAGATACTGGATCAATTATAGGAGCTAAACTTATTTTACCAGTTAACAGATTTTCTTCATTTGAATAAATGTGAAATGTGATATATATTCATTCTTGAGACATAATTAGCTAGATGTTATTTTTTGAGAGTGAAAGTTTACAGCAAAAGTCATTTCCAGAAATGTCACAGGTCTTACAATAATCATATTAATAATAACCATATTTTGGTCCTTGGATATAAGTCCAAAGTATGTGCATATATGTGCACTATTCATATATTATTCTAGATGGATTTCTCCTTTTATTTTTTACAATTGTAAATCCAAAGTCTTTGAAAGAATAAGAAATGGAAAAGCAAGCCTGTCTTAGATATTCTTTTAAAGGGAAACTAGCTTTTCTCACACCTAGAGAAGTTGTTCCAGGTTGATTCTTTTGAAACTCTGATTAGAATTTCAAAAAATCTACATGCATAACACTAGGGATAGTGTGATGATTATTATGCTCACATAATTTTCACAGCAGAAGAACTTAAAAAATAATTTGTTGAAATGTGTAGTATGATGTGGGCTTACATGCATTCTGAGAATAACAGGCATATGAGTCACATCTTTGGCAACCCGAAGAAAAAATTAAGAAGTTAAAAAATAAAATGCTTAGCATTACTTCTAACATGCAACCAGCTTTCTTCCCCTAAGTTCTCATTCTACATCATTTTCTGTGCACGAGACTGATTTCAACATTTCCACAGGGCAATAGGAGTGTTTTTGGCAATGAGGTTTATATTACTCCCTAACCCACTCTCTTCTCCATTAGATGACCAGTCCCTGAGGGCACTGATTTCCTTACAAAAAAGAAAAAAGAAAAAGAAAAGAAAAGGAAAAGAAAGGGGGAAAAAGTCAGCTTGTACTAAGTCCTTATGTTTAGCCCATAATGGTCAATGTCAGAATAATGGTTTACTCGGTGTAATTGTTTGACCATCTTATCCATGCAGATCACTGAGCAATTGTGTCAGACATACAAATCAGAGACATTGATCAAAGGCCAAGTTGTCCAGATTTGCATTTGTACATAAGCTAAGTTTTCTAATTACAGTACTGCACCTTTGTACAAGTTGTATGCATGTTTTGTATTCTCTTCCATTTTTAAATGGCAGTACAACATTGTGGAATTGTCATCTCACACTTTGTAGCAAGATTCACTGATGGCCAGTGGCAAGAACTGTCAGGATACTTTCATAGAGTACAACATTGTATATCACAAAGGATGCACAATTTTGTTATTCATATGTGTAATCATCCATGGACTAAGAATAACAGTGGTCTTATTATGCAAACAGCAGTCCATAATATGCAAATGAATATAAACAAAACCAAACACAAAACTCCAGAATAATGTTTACTGATGTGTCCTTAAAAATCCCTTTCATAAAACCATATTTTTCCTGTCTTCTGAAAAACATTAAGTAAGATCAAGAATGAATGCATGAAAAAGTTTATGCTTTCCCTCTTGCATTTTTGAAAAGGAACCACAATAAAATCTTACTCTGATTATTTGATTTATATTCTCCTAAGGCTATTACTGCCTCCTGGCATTATTATATAATTGTATAAGGTTTATATGGTGTCTCTTTTAATTGCTTAAACTAATTTATTCAATGAGTGCAAATCTAACATACATTGGAACAGGCAGCCCATAAATCCCATCATTTAACTGTGTCCTTGAACATGTGTTGTCCTGATGAAGAGTAGAAACAAAACGAGAATAATAAAATAAGAGAACCTGTTCAAATACTGTAATAAAATAAGAGAACCTGTTCAAATACTGCATCCCAGAGACAGGATCTCTAAAGATATTTTAGTTAAAGGAAGGAAACATTAAAAGCTCCTTGCTTTTTCATATTTTCGTGAGCATCATTCTATTTATATTAGAGTTAAGAATTTAAGCTAGTTTTATAGAATGGTGTGCTATCCAAAAGATAAAATTGGATAATTAAATATTGTTTTAATGTAATCAATACTGCTATAACTGTTTTAGGTGTATAACCTCCATTTAGTAAAAATATTTTAATACCAAAGAAAGTTGGGATTGTACAACTATTTATTTTATGATCTTACTTATGCTGTTCCACACTGATTATAGAGAAATACTCCTGAATGTATTCTTTGCACACACATGCACATAAGGACTCATACCACATGCAAGAAATCAAACTACTTACACAAGGTAATTGCTCTAGTTCTTAGGAGCACATTAATAAATATATATTAAAATATTTGGTATTAAACAGTGTTACCATTTTTAACTAAACATGAGTATATTCATAGATAAAATATTGGTTGTTAAAACATTCAAGACATTTACTATAAAATCCAGAAAAAAGTAATAATTTTCTTTCAAAACTGTTTTATCTATATATACTGCTTATTCATTTGTGGGCATTTTTGTACTTTGCACTATAACAGTGTTGAATGCTGAAAGACAACATGGATTAATTCATATGAAATATGTGTTCTCAGTCATTCCTCAATTTAAGAAGTGAATTTTGCTCCCGCTGCATCAAAACTTTGTGTGATTATTTTGCTTTTGGATACTGGGGATTGAACTCAGAGTCTTCACAGTTAGCCTAATTTAACAGCTAATTTTTTTTTTTTTTTATCTTGAGACAAGGCTCTCCCAAACTTGCCCAGGCTGGGTTTGAAAATTCACCTGCCCAAGTACAAAGAGTATCCAGGTTAAAAGTACATATCACCAAGACCACTTGCTTAATACTTCTTGGTTCATTTTTTTTTCTTCCTCAAAACACTGGAGAATATTTTAAAGTAAGTCCTAAATAACTATTTGTGGCTCACTTTTTCAGATGTATGTCAGTTTCTAAGTATATCTATTTGAAATCCTGGCTCACTATTTCATTTTTGTTTCACAAGTATGTTTTGACACATTTCTAATCTTTATTATGTTGATAGAGAAACTCGGAAACTGGTTTTTGAAGAGTCTCAAGACCTACTCAAATCCCTGGAAATTCTAATCAAAATAAACTCTGACTCATACCAGTACGTGTCTTGCCTTTCTTCCCTTAAAGTATAACAACGTTGTAAGACACAGAAGTAAAGTTAAGGTAGAAAACCAGTCACTGTTTGTTTTTTTGTTTTGTTTTGTTTTGCTTTGGTTTTGGTTTTGGGCTTTTTCTGTCCATGTTGTTTTTATAGAAATTCCTGTAATATCATATCCTGTTTAATCAACTATACAGATACAACTAGATGTTATTATATTGTAAGACTGCTGCCTTGCTCCCTTTAAATTCAGGTTCTTACTCATTGAATTATAGGATCAGTGGAAGAACTAGCCCTTTGAATAGCTCCACATTTTGTTCTTGTGAATTTTATAGTGTACATTCCTTGTATCTAGCACTTCAGCACTAACTTCTTTTTCTAAATACCAATACTCTCATACTAAATATTACAAAGCCATGTGAAATACTGTTTTAGTTTTTCAGAAATCTAGAGATTTACTTTTATTATTTTATCGTTCCTCATTGTATAAATCGATACAAGCAAAACCAATAGCAAACCACCAATTAGCAAGTAACCACACCATGATACTTTAATTATAAGAGAAGCACATGAAACTGAATTGTGTTCCATGTTCAACTACAAAAAGAGAAGAAAGACTCTATCAATGGTCCACAGAAGGGTGGAAAGGAAAGAGTGATATTGGAAATTCTCAAAAAGAATAAAAGAGGTTATTAAGATGGTGGTGTGTTTTGATGGTTTCAAATTATATTGATCCTACAGATAAACTTATTTTATGTACCTACTCATTTTAAGTGTATTTGTGTATTTTCATTTTTACCCAGTCTATCAAGGTATGATACTTTGATGAAATTCAACATTAATATTAGAGGGATGATCGACCAACTGATTTTAAATGTCTTTTATGTTTTTATTTTTATATTGCTTCTTATTGTATCAGAAACAACATCAATTAGTTTTACAAGTATAAAATTATTATAAGAAAAAATATGCCATTTTCTTGATGTTTGTTTTTATTTTAATTAATTAATTAATTTATTTATTTATATTTTTTTGGTACCAGGGATTGAACTCGGGTCCTTGCGCTTGCAAGGCAGACCACCGAACCACTGAGCTAAATCCCCGGCCCCTGATGTTTGTTTTTATTTTAATTAATTAATTAATTTATTTATTTATATTTTTTTGGTACCAGGGATTGAACTCGGGTCCTTGCGCTTGCAAGGCAGACCACCGAACCACTGAGCTAAATCCCCGGCCCCTGATGTTTGTTTTTATTGTGTTCATTTGAAAAGAGATGCATGTATACTTGCTGAGGATATATTTAGTTGAACATCAGAACTTTTTTATTTCATTTTACAGCATTATGGAAACTGGAACATTACATACTACAACAAAGCAAACTTGTGATTAAGGATACTATCACCCACCCTTCTGTGTTATAAAATTTCAACTCTTCCTTCTTCCCATATACATTATCTACATTTTGTGGATGCTTTGCGTTTACCTCAGACAGTAGCATATGACCACACAGACCCTGGCAATTGGATAAGTATCATCCATGCATTATATCCATAAGATGAGTTTGTGTCTTGCCTTTAGTTAAAAAGATGCTTGAGATTCACACTTTTCTTGCATCACAAGGAGTCATCTGAACTACCCCCTGGGAAGTATGCTGCCCATTTTGGAGGATATTGATAAGAAGTAGCTACAAAGGACCATGGGACAGAAAATCCCAGTTGGTTTCCTAAGCCAATCATATTGTTTTCCTTTCTCTTTAGTTATAACCCCTATTCAGAGTCATGTCAAGGCCTTCGTTGTTTAAATTTCAGTTTTAAACAATAGGCTTGAGATAAAGGCGGCTTAACTCCATCTGAACAAAAGCTGAATTACACAAGAAGCAAGAAAATGGGAAAATTATAGTCTAGAGGTGAGGGTGAGACATATTTAACATCCCATTTTTAACTCCTGAAAGCATTTTTCTACATAATAGTTATGCATTAGTAACATTCTATAGAACTATTTCTTGAGGTGATTTATAGGCAAATTGTTTGTGGGGTAGATTATGCACCTACTTCTTAACACATTGTCTCTGTAGTACAATATCCTTCTAGTTTCAAACAATTGACCTTCACCACACATTTTCGAAACAAAACCCTCTTATAAATGGTAAATTGCATATATAAAAATTTTTTCAGGTCTTATGCCAATTAGCAGTAGAAAGCTGCTTTCTAGTGAAATTTTGTATTGTGAAGTTTAATTATGAACGACTGAACATGAAGTACAATGTGAACTATTCACCTTCTCTGCAGCAGTGTTATGACATAACCTGGTTTCAGTAAGACAGCTTTAACCACATAGTACTTAAATGACTTCTGATATGACACTAATAAGAGCCTGTCTCATGTTAGAGATACTTAGGCTTTTCCTCCTTTGTTTATTTTGAGAATATTAATCATGGTACTAAACTAATAAAAGAAAATTGTAGGTTTAAAATTTCCATTAGAAAGTCCATATCTTCACCATGAGCTTACTTGACTAATTCCTACAAAACATCTTTGTCTATCCCGGTGGCATTTATAGCAAACAAGTAAGATATGGCTAAGCCATGCTTCAGAAAACAAAACAATACAGTATCTCAAATAATAAGCTTTAACATTCTGAATCACTTTAATAGCATAGGATTTTCTAAATTGAAAAGATTTAAATAAACTGTATAATATTTTGAGAGGGAGAAATACTCTAATATTTTATTATTTCAATGGATTTTTTCTGTTAGGATAGGAATTAATATTTCTGGTTATCCTTCACAAAACACTATCTTCTAGATAGACATGGTTTATCTAAGTGCTTTAGTTAGGCATCTTTTTTGGATAATTGAATCTAATTTTTCAGTAGCTTAATCTAAAAATCGTATCATGAAGTAGAGTTTTTTATATTAAAAAGTTGAGGTATATTAAGTAAGTTGCCTAAGTGCTCTCAGTTAGTGAAATAAGGCACTATTAAGAGCACATCATTTTAACCATTTTGCTGATATAGGATAGCAACTGTTCAGGAAATTGGGAACCATTTCTGAGAATTTCAAAACCTCTAGTCATTTCTGAACATTGCTCCTTAGAGCAATGATAAAGAGATGTAGGTAGATAAAGGGACAAAGAAATGGAAGAATCACTTCACACTCATTTCTGTATTCATTAAAGTTCGCATTTAGCTAACCTTTATCAAGTGTGCACTATGTGCCAAAACAGCAGCAACAACAACAAAAGAAACAGATGCTGGGAATATAAAAACAATGTACCTGACCTTGGGAAGAAATAGGAAAAATTGCAACAAGACATGGTAAGAGGTAATATATTTACATAACAAGTGCTATGGTATCATCCTGGTCCAAAGGCAACTAACTCTGTAATGATAGATACGTAATATATATCTAAATAAAACTGTGTGACAATCAGTGTGATATAGCTAATTACATGAAGCAGATTATAAGAGGTAGATTTTTTGAAAAAGCTAAAGAGCTGAGACTGGTAAAGATAAATGAGGCATTATGGAAATATTCCTTTTGAGAGATGACTCATGTACACAGTGAAAGAAGGGGTATTACTATGTGCTTTGAGGAAAAACGTGCAATGTGACTGCTGCTCAGTATCTGTTTCAGTCATTCCTAATGGGTCCCTTTCAATCCTAATCTTCTCTCATTTACAACTTGGTTTTCAATTACAACCCTTTATTTGTGTATTTATTTGTTCTGAATATTGGAAGGAAAATGTTCAGTATTTCTCTTAAGGAAATAGTAGATACCGTGTATCTACATGGTCATTTATAAGTCGTCAATTTAGGTAACTATGAGCTCTAGATGTATATAAATTTATACTAGGCATCTCTTCTAAGGGTAGGATCTGAGAGGACTGTACATGAGCTCTTTAAAACTCATTCACTCTATGGCATCTTTAGTTCTTCAATTTTTTCCAGTAATATAATTCTTTGAGTTTCAAAACATTTTTCATGAATAAACTGCAGATACTCCTCTGCGAAAAAACACACCACACACCCCTATGCACTTCATTTTATTGGAAGAAGCATATCAGGTAAATGCAACAAAGCTCAAGACCAATATGGAGAAGAGGAGTCAATATTTAGGCAAGGCAGGCAGTGCTAAGGTTGAAGAAGGTCTCTCAAGCTAGAAGTCAAGGAAAGTAGGAAAACCAAATACAAGCTGTAATTTGTCATTTGTATGACCTATATCTAGTCCAGGATATTACATTTTATCTATAATCAACAGTAAAAAGACAGATCTTATGTTTGGGGGAGTTAAGAGAATTGATTTTGCCCTTTCTTACCATATTTCCATTATATAAGTCTGGAGACAAAAGACAAAATCATGGAATTAGACATCTCTTTTGGAAATTTGAACCTATTTTATTTGTGTATTTTACTGAAACATTTCCCTAATTTTAAAAGTGACTTCCTTTCCATCCAAAGTGATGGAACTACCTAGTTGTCATGCATGAATGACTTTCTCTATTCACCAGAAATCTATATAGGCTTAGCTTGTATCAATTTATCATGCTATTAATAAATCTTTGTGATCACTCTACTCTCTAGGTAATACTTAAAGCAATAAATATTGTTTTGATCCTCTTGAGCAGTATACATTCTGGGTTAGAATATATGCCATTTAGGTGTTTGACACTTGGGACATCTTGTCTAATTTTCATAGAAAAAAGAAAAATCTGTCTTGCAAGATGTTTAGAGTACAGTAATGACAGTAGTTAAGCCAATTTCACAAGCATTGCATCCTGAATCATGGGCTGGAGTATAAATGAGACCATATGGCTGGAGCATCATAGCAGCAGGATAACATGGCAGTGCCCAGATCCCAGCTGTAGGCACACAAAGAAAGTTTTGATGCTGATATCCATATCCCTTCTCATCAACAACAAAAAGTGTGAGGACTACTTAAGATTCTGTTGTCTTAAAGGCTTTATTAAATTATTGCCCAATGTAGGAAAGAGCTATTATTGTCTACATATGTTTGCCAGAATCATGGAGCTTATCAATTCTGGGTTTCCTAGCAGGTGTCTCTTTAAGTGCTTATTCTAAATGGAACACAACTGGGAGACATCAAAAAGGGCACTGTTGACAACTGTCATAGCAGGCTCCAGCGTGAATGGGAACTGGGCAGAAGGTCTCTCTCCAGAGCACCTCAGATTATCCTAATTGTAGCAACATTTCCACTAGGAACTCAGCTTCTAGCAGAAAGAAGTGCTGGGAAATAGTGCTTCTAGTGCAATCTGATCTCCTCATTGGAAATGCTCCATACCACCAGATTTACCATGGAGAGTAGCAATCATCTGATACAAAGAACCCTTATTTTAAAAGCAAAATTGCAAAATTTGAAGGATGCCCATTACTCAAGCATATGTTGATAATCGTAAGTGAGATTATGGCAATTATCCGTTAACACTTATAGTACACTTTAAGTACTCTAAAGTTTTTTCATAGCCTAAATGCAAAGAAACCTCTGAAAATTGTCTTAAATTTTCATTAAAAGAATATATGAAAGATTAACTTACCAGAATTAGAAGCGATATTTTAGATACATAGGTGCAAGTTGTTGATGTTTTTTTCTCTGTTTGGGATTCTTATTATTTTCGGCATGGTATTGCTGCTCTTGATATTGATGTCATTGATCATGATAGATCAGGAGAATTATTTGTAGGAGGAGTCTATTTAAATCATTATTTTCAGATTGCTCTCACAAGATATTTAAGGTAAAGTACCTCCCAAAAATCAAATATGGAGAGAAAACTGACTTCCTCCTTTCTCAGCATTATCCATATGTAAAACAAAAATTATTTCTATTTCTGCATAATTATAAGAAAACAGATACTATTATTGAGGATTTTACATTACAGGCTTTTGAGAGGCACCTATTGTACAGATATTTGTTTATAAAATAAAATTTCTATGAAAAATTAAATGAGTTCTTCCTATACTTTTTCTCTACAATCTATAAAATATACTTATCAATTCCTTTTGATTAGAAGTTTGTGGATCAATTAGATGTTCACACACTGATTGCTTTCAATTCATCTTAAATTGACTAATCTATTGCTTGAATGTGTGTGTATATACACACACACACACACATATTTATACATGTAAACACATATATGGTTATAAGGGCCCAAACATAAAGTACGTTTTCATGTATAAAGAATAATAAATATTTCCTTTATTCTCATTGTGAATATCTAGACTTGTTTTAGTTTGGAGAGAATGATGACTTTTTTTTTTTTTTTTTTTGCTTTTTTGAGACAGGGTCTCTCTATGTAGTTGAGACTGACCTGGAACTCACTAGGCAGCCCAGGCTGGTCTTGAAGTCATAGTAATCCTCCTGCCTCAGCCTCCTGAGTGCTGGGATTACAGGCATGAGCCACCATGTCTGGCATGAGAATGATGACTTTTTAACAATGACGGAAATATCTTCTTTCTAATGAAAGTTGATATAACCATCTACGTTCTAGTGCCGCCCTCCCTTTCTTCTGCCCCATACTTTCTCAGACCTTTTCTCTGAATCTTCAGCACTTCAATTTATGAGAACATTCCAACAACCCACACGTAGACTGCATTCACTCCCATTTTAAGACAGCACACACTCACACATCTAACCATCCCCACCTACACATGTGCCATTTCTGTACAACCCAAGTCTAAGTCCACTTCCTCAAAATAAGACAAGGTAGTCTTATAAAGGAAAATTAAATGAGGTACTCCATTACTTAAAAAGGATTCCCACTTAAAATAAGGAAAATATTTATGACCTTACTTAATATATGTATTCTCACAGATTTTAATCTGTTCGATCTCAACACTCTCTTTTGGAAATCTTCTAGACCTTAATTTAAATATTACTTTTTTATTTTGAGGCAACGTCTTGACTCAAACTGGAATCTGCCTGTGATCCTCCTGCCTCAGACCTCCAGGGTCTGGAATAGGCAGGGCCATCATACCTAGTTTGGCTGCTTTCTGTGTTGAGCTTTTGCATAATATTTGGCATTCAATAGGTACTTACTAAATATTTGCTAAATAAAATCTTTTAGAAATATCTTGTAAGTAGTAGAGAGCATTAAGGTAAGCATCAATAAAACCTTTAACAAAATGAACAACAACAAAAAAGTGCAAAAATACACATGCTGGATCCAAGCTGTTTTAGGAGGGGAGATTGAATCTCTCACCCTTTTCCCTCTCGCTGGTCTCCTTTTCCTCTTTGTCTCTATCTAGCTCTGCTCACTCTGCTCCTTATTTTCTGGTACTCTCCTGCCTATTTCATTCTTGCCTACCTCATTCTCCTTCACTTAACTACTGACTGCTGAAACTTTTCACGGCTCAGGTCTGAGTAATTCTTTTTGTTTTTCTCAGAGTGATATATTCCCCTTGTTATCAGACTCACTTCTAGTGGATTAGATGGGCTGGAGAGGATGGTGACTGTTTGAAAATTCCCAGTTTGGGAACATGAGCAACTAAAGGAAATATATCCAGAAAAATCAGAACTGCACAACATGTATGAAAGAAAATATGGGTATATTTTTGGATATAAGAATTACATTACAATGCAATAATTGCTTATAAAGTGAGGACCTAAGACTAGAAGCAGCCTTCTCTTCTTTGATTAAATTTATACACCATATAAAAGCTGTCCTCAAGCCTTATCACTCCAAGCCTTCCTCAATGAGTTTCCTCCACTCACTCATGCCCGCTCTCAACTTCCCATCCTCAGAAATGCCTTGAATGACATCTGGCACCTCTGCAGACTGGTCTACTAAGTGTATCACTCACCCAAAAGCCTGTGTTGTGAAGGGTCAGTGAGTCCATATGGGTTACACAGAAATTTTAGGAAAAGAGAAAGGTACAACCACATTCTTCAATTGCTCTTGCAACGTTTTTTTTTTTTTAATTTCAAATAAAATTATTTTACAAACTATTTTTTAAAAGCAACACGAATTTCTGGTCTTCACTTACATCTGAAATTTACTTTTGTTCACTTGTTTTCAAGGGTGAAATTTTCATTAGCCTTTGAATTTGAAGAAATTGTAAGAGAAAAAAGCTTAGTGGGGAAAAAGAAAGTAATTTGTATTTTTCAATTTAAATATATATGGATGGTCTGAGAAAGAGGCAAATCACCAATAGAAAGTCCTATTTAAAGCACTTAGGAAAGATGATTTTGTTCTATTCTTCCATTCTTTCTTCTTTAAGTTCATTATTGTACCTCTTACACATGCCACTCCAAGTAATTTCTCTATATTCTCCTTTAAATTTATTTAAATTATGCTGTATTTTTAATATTTTCCATTTCAATGATATATTTTTGAAGACCATAACTTTGAGATCAGATAAATTTGGGTTTTAAATCTTTCCAGAAGTTAGCCTCCTCGTTTTTAAAATGGCAACAGTAATAACGACCTCACAATTGACAGGCTTGAGTGACGTCTTAGGAGCACTTGGAAATCATCAGTTTTATGATTAGGGGTTTACAGTGTTTTACTTACTATATTTATCTTTTCTTGCTTTCAGTTTCTTTTGCATGAATAAAGAGTACAAATGCCTAAATTGATGAAAGTAAATAAAGTCACAGCATTTAGTTTATTTCAATTTCTTTGTTAGTACTAAAGGAAATATTTCTTAAAAGAAGGCTTTTGGTCACATTGCTATTCAGGATGTATGTGAGATTTTGTAGTGCACGGCAATTTATATGTGTACAAAATGCCTTGGCATATGTGTATGTGTGTGTGAATGGACCAAACATTAACATTTATCTTTAAAAATGTACCCCCAATTCTGCACATGGTCTTAAAAATAGAGAAAATTGTGACCTGAAAAAATCCCCTTGGTCACTACTGGCATTTCAGTTTTCAAATAGAGTATTTTGCAATATGTATACATCTTTGAAGATAGAAAATAATTTTCAAAGCAAGAATGTATCTTCAAATTGTGTAAAAAATTTACCACACTCTAGATTCAGGGAAAAAAATGTCATTTAATCAGTTGTATTCACTGACTCCCTATATATACATATGTATGACTTATATTAATATTATATATATTTTGTCATAAAGAATACTTTAAATATAAATGAAAATAAAATGATGAGACTGTCATTTAAGCTTTTTCTGGATACCCTACTATCGAATTTTAAGCATCCTCTAAATAGCATGAGCCATAAATTATTTTTTTATTGTTCCGTGCTCATGTTTAACTTTATATTTAACCACAATTAAGTATAGTTTGCTTCCTAATTTAAAATTTTTCTCTTTCTTTCACTTGAACTGTATTTTATAAAGGCTTTTTGATTTGCTGTATTTTAAAAAAGAATGCTTTTCAAAAGATAATATGTAATAAAATTTAAATGGCTGTTTTGTTCCTTAATTAAATTTGCACTACCTTTCACCAGTAGGCCCTGAACTAGGTCTTAATGAATTGTGAGGCAGAGGCTGGATGAGACAGCATAAAAGGCTACTCCATGGTTGCAGGTTCACCCACTGTGGTCAAACAGCCAGGTCTCCACTGTAACCCTTGGTTCTGCTGCTTTAGCACCAGGAGACTTACTTAACACCTGTCACACTTACTAGCAAAGTACAAATTGGGAGTGAAAACATAGGATTGTTGTCAGAACTCAAGCAAGGAAATTCAGGTAAATCAGTGAGAGCCCATGGAAATCCATAAATATTTGTGTATTTATATCTATAGTCCATTCTCAATCCAGCAATCCTGATGATGTTTCTCAAACAGTGGACCCACAAGTTATAGCAGCCTAACGTACAAACAACTTGGGTTATGATCATAATTTTAGTTTTAACTTATGTTGAAACTCTTTTTTGGGGGGGGTACCTGTGATCGAAATCAGGTCCTTGCGCTTGGCAGGCAGGTGGGAGGAACCACTGAGCTAAATACCGGGCGGTCAAACTCTTGAATTACAACCTGAATGCCAGCGGCTTCTACTTCCAAATGGTCTCAGATACAGATTTAACCCTTGATGAATTCTGGAAGGAACATTTCAACAACCCTTCCTGTGTGAGGTTAATTGAGAAATCCTGGGCCAATGTTTCTCTAAGCACACTGAGATCTGCCTGTATATAAGAGAGACTTTGAAGGCTGTGTAAGGGAACCTGAGCCTTCACTGACCAACTTGAGTTACAAACAACCCTCAGGACCAACTGAGTTCATAAATCAAGGGTTCTTTGTATTTATATTACATTGCTTTTTGATTACTTGTTCTAAAACAGCTCCGTTTCAATGCAATCTGAAGTCTGCATATGAGTCTTGTGTTGTTCTCACTCATGTTCTGATCTCTACAGACTCTAACCTCAACTCAGGATATTCTGTTAATTTTCCCTTTCTAGTTTTTATGAATAACCAAAGCACTCCCGATTTGGGTCATGGTACTCATATTTTCC
Organism: Fukomys damarensis; assembly: GCF_012274545.1. Classification (NCBI taxonomy): domain Eukaryota; kingdom Metazoa; phylum Chordata; class Mammalia; order Rodentia; family Bathyergidae; genus Fukomys; species Fukomys damarensis. The sequence goes on from NW_022900918.1 coordinate 4,579,455, forward strand.
CCTAAATTTTGAGTATTTCCACCAGTTCCCTAAACATTTCTTCACATTAGTTGAGTATTTACTTTTCCTCTTTCTCATTTCTGTTGTGACTTCAAATTTCACTTTATCAAAAAGTCTTTAAACATTTAATCCACATTTGCACCCATTATCCTGTCCATCATACATTTATTGTCCTTTATTTTTGTAATAGAACATAAAATGATGGACATGCTATTTATTTTTTTATATGTTTATTAGTTGTCCCTTCATTAGAATAAGAAGTTAAGGAAGAATGGTATTCTTTTTTCTGTTTGGTCATAATGTTTTATATACTGCATATGGAGGATTCAGTAAATATTTTCTGGACTGATACATCAATCTGGTGGCATTAAACTTTTAGAAATTCTAAAGCCGTCACTTATACAAGCTCAAACAAACAAAAAAATCAATAAAATACAGCTGTATTCTCTTTTTGCTTTTTTTGTTTGTTTGGAGACAGGGTCTAGTTATGTAGTTCATGCTGCCTGGAACTTACTATGTAGGTCAGGCTGGCCTCAAATTATGGCAATCTTCTGACCTCAGCCTCCTGAGTGCTGAGATTATACGTGTGTGCAACCATAGACAGCTAGGGATTTGTTTTATAAATGTGTTTTTAAAAACCTCCATGAAAACATAAAATAAAAACCTCCATGATAAAACATAATATTTACAGTTTTGTAATAAATGTCTTTAACAAGAATTATATGTTGTATCTGTTGTAATAATGACATTTAGCAAATCAAAGTTATTAAAAATGATAGAAAGTATAATATTACTATATTCAATATTAAATACAATACTACTGATATTAAACATTTTCTACATTTTTTATTTGAACAAAATGTGAAAATTCCCAATCTTTTAAAATATAATTCATAAAATGTTGCTGAGTACTATGATAATAAAATATAACCCTCACTATCATTTTTACTTCATAATAACATAGAGCTGAAGGATGGTAATTGAAATTTTTTCAAAATATAAAGTATATATCCATTGAAATTTATACGACATTTTAATCAGAAACAGCACAAAAGTAATTTCCCTACATAAAATCTCACTGTAATTGTAATTCTGATTATTTTTCATATTTTGAATAAGTTGCATCATTAGAGTTGATATTTTTGTACATCACACATTGTCAGAGTTCAGAATAAACAACCCCATCCCTGGATTTAAAAGTGATCACTGACTTCCTAGCCAATCTATATAATCATATTTGCCCAGTGGTCAGTCAGTTTAAAGTCAGGTGCAAAACCTAGCCTAATCCAGTTGACACAAGGTATTCCCTGGATATCAGCTGAAGTTTCAGGAAAAGCCAATGAACAAATTGGTGCAAAGAAAGGGGAGCCTAAGCATTGTGCAGGGTGTTCCAGGTAGTGTGTTGGATGTGAGCGTAAGAATTTTGGAAGGAATTGTGCTTTAATAGGGAAACCAGTCATAAAATGGATCAGGTTAAAACAAAGCAAAGATGAACCCAGGAAATGGCAAAAAAAAAATTGAGCAGAATTCCTGATTAAGTCACGATTGAAGGCTGAAGTTATCACAATATGAGAGCCAAATAATTTTTTTACAATAGTGTGAGTTTGTTTTTACTTTGTCACAATCTAAGACTTTTTATGGGTTTTCCATATAGGTGCACTTCAAAAGTTGTAGTGCTACTTTAGACTAACACAGACAGTAATTCTGACAGAGCAAACATAATACAGACAGAAGGAAATCTATAGAATTTGTTTCTTCCAACCTACCTTGTTATCTTATAGTCATTCAGAAGTAGTAAAAAATAAATCACACCAAGTGTTTTCATTTTGTTGTTGTTTGTTTTGTTTTGTTTCATATTTTGGTACCTGTGATCAAACTCAGGACCTTGAACTTGTAAGGCAGGCGCAGTGCCACTCAGCTAAATTCTCAGCCTATGTCACACTTTTTTTTAATGGTGTCATTTTTTATTCCTGTAAGGTCTTTTTTTTTCTTAAATGCTAAAGATTGTGATCAGAGAGAGATGTTACTACATTTAAAGGAAAATATATCAAAATATTAAATATTTTGGAGAATGAAATTTACAGATTACTTAAAATGACAGAAATGTTTGTTTTCCTTCAGTATTTAGACAGGTTAAAAAAGAAACAAATTATTTTCCTATTCATGAAAAAAGTGAGTGTATAAAAGTTGAGGCATTTATGTGAGCAAATTTATGGAAAAAAAGAAAATAGATAATTAGGTAAATATAAATAGTCTTTGGATTATTCACTACTTACTTTATACTTTTCAAAAGGTAATTGGAAACTGATTGCATTCTCAGAATGACTAGAGATACAGCAGATGGCTTTTAAAATATTCTCAAATTAAAACCTAAGTTTAGTGTGTGCTCTGGCAAAAGAAATCATAAGATTTCATGTATATATTCACTCTTGTTTTCACTGATGTAATCCAGTGAAAATAAATATGACATTGTATAGAAAAGCCACTTTTGGTGTGTATTCTAATTAAAAACAACTTAAGCAAGAAACAAACATTCATAATTGGAGATTTCCTGCATATAATTTACATACCTCTTTTGTGTATTTCCATTGTAACAATACATTCTCAAACTAAGTAATAAAATTTAAATTCTATGAAGATAGATGCAAATACATTTGTAACTTTATTAGATGTGAGACTAAATTTGTAACTTTATAGAATATGATACTAAAATTGAGGAAACTTTTTTTAGTTACTCAGAATCCACATATTATACTAATAACAAGAAAATAAGTGATTAATGTACTGTATAAATGATTGGAAGAGTTTTTGCCAACTATTAGGATTGTTTTAAGAATAATTTGTATCATTCATCAAAATCTTTATAAAAATTGGCATATGCTATTAAGAGATCTATAGTCCCATTTTCAAGCACTTTTCCACCTCTTGTGCTAGTAAGAGCTTTGTATTCACTGGAGGGAAACATGGCCTGAGCCACTGAAAATGTTCATTCTGGAGTATTTCCTATCAATGTTTGACATGGGACAAATCATTGAAATCATTTAAGCTTTGGCTTCCACATTTGCAAGAGAGGAAGTATTTGGATATAATCAATGTGAAGATTTTTTAAACACTGCAATTTTAAAATGAATCACATGGTTATATAAAATGGAATATTACTCAGCCATAAAGAACGAGAAAATAGATTCATTCATAGGAAAATGGATACATATTGAAGATATACTCCTAAATGAAATAAATAAGTCACATACGTGTAAATACCGAATAGTTTCCCTGGTGTGAATAATCTGAAATAATACATAAGATCCTAATAAGATTACTGACATTTAGAAATGGGAAGAAAGGAGCTAAAGGTGTAGGGAAGGTGGGATGGGTAGGTACTTGTCACTTGTCATGTAGAGGGACAAGATCCCAACAATGAATGTAACTGTACTGTATCCCTAAAATGTACCAATGAACTCAATTAAAGCTGAAAAAAAAACTGAATCACATGTTGGTTGGACTCAAGAAAATAAATAATAAAAATAAAATCCATCTATGTAAGTCAACTAAGGGAATAATTTAACTATAGTTAAATTTTACCATCAAAATGTTCTCTACTAAATAACATCAACTGTTTTTAATGAAATAAAAATTATAATAATTTCATACAGTAGAATAATTATTTTTTTCTATCTTTAAACAATAATTAAATTTAAGGTTTTTTCTATGTGGTTTTTGAGGGTTGATTTAAAGGTTGTCTTGTCCACCTCCAGTCTTCCTGGTCCCACTGTAGTGGCTACTGCTCATTCTCCCAAATTGCCAAGAAATTTCTCCCCCGGATTATTCTCATTTGCCATATTTTCTGAGTAAAAATCTTCTTTTAATAATTATGTAGTTCATTGACATCTCAGTTTTACCTTTATATTCTCAAAAGAAGTATATCCAACTGATAAAATAGTTATTTTGTATTATAGTCTTTACTATTTCTCAGGTTTATTTTTATATTCTGTTTATGTGATTGTTATGTGATTAAATCGTTTAGATTTTATATGCAGTTACTTACTGACTTTTTGGAAATCTTGAAAAGAATGTGTGTCTTCTTTACTACAGTTCTAAGACCAGCCCTGATCAATAATGCTTGTCCTTATTGAAGAAATGCATTTGGGCATTTAAAACAATAGAAAAACATAAAATTACCAAAACATTAGTAAAAGTTAACTTACTTACAACTATCTATTATGATTGTTTCACAGTTAAGTTGATCTCATAATTTAACCTAATAGGACAGCCATTTTAGTGCATTTAAATATAGTTAAGTATATATATATATATATATATATATTGTATATATATACACACACATGTATATATGTATATATATATATGTGTATACAGACACACACATACATATATATTACATTTTTTTCCTCAAAGATTATTTGAAATTTCATGTGTAACAAGCCTAGAGTTCTTTCTTAGACTATAGAACCTGACTATAGGAAGGTTCATAGGCTATAGTTTTGTTTTGATTTCTCCCAACCACAGTATAACTTATTTGGATGGCTTTACTTATAAAGATGCTCAGTAACTGTGCTATTCAAATTCTATAAAAATAAGTGAATGACTGACAGCATCCTTCAACTAGAAAAGTAACTAAGTTAGAAAAGTAGATATTTAGTTGTATATATGTATATTGTATAATGAATATCGTGGTTGGAGTGTGTCATGCTTTTTATTTCTTATTTTATTTATTTATTTGGTACCGGGGATTGAACTTTGGTCCTTGTGCTTGAGAGGCAGAGGCAGCCCTGAGCTAAATCCCCAGCTCTCATGCTCTTTAGTTTCAATGCAGTGCTGCACTCTGCACACAATCTGTGAGAAAAAATTCAGGGAAAATGATCCTTGCCTAACCACAAATGCTTACTGGTCAATAGTCACTACATCCAATCTCTTAGTTTGAATGTGATCTAAAACTACATAAATTTACAGTGTCTATTTTATTGTAAGTTCTCTTCATCACATCCATCAAATGGAAGCAAGAATTTCCTTATTTTTCTTATGAATAAATAATCGTGAAAAAACAAATGCAACTGAATAATATATCCTTTATTTGGAGCACAGAATAGAGGATAATTTGATTACTTTAAAATGCCATTTTGGAAATGAAGTCCAAATACTAAGTAATTAGCCCACTGACAAATTTAATGCTGAAAGGAATGACATTTAGGTGCATATTTTTATTCTGGGAATTTGAATTAACTAAGCATCTTTTAAATTTTTCTGTAGTGACCTTCAATAGCAATTTTCCAACAGCTTTTTAAGAATATTAAAACTAAGATGGTTTGGGATGCATAAAAATATGTAGTAAGATATTTTCAAATTCACTAAACATTAACCTAATTTAAATGCACTAAGCATTAACATAAACTGTTCCACCGGATGATTTGTTTTAGTCTCACAATTATATAAAGTATTCCAAATTAACTTCAAAAACACACATAATTAAATGATATAGAGGGGAAAAAAAGCTGTTAAACAATAGAAATAACATGATTTTTAATTGTAGTATGTATACTATATAGTAAACCAGGCATGTACCATTTATATTAGATAACAATACACAGTGATACAGGTAGGAAACTGAGAAAATATTTTAAACTTAATTATCAGCCAAGGCTAATTATCAGATGGTACTGGAAATGGCAGAGATTTTGATTTTTAATTTCTACACTTCAATTTTACTTAAGTATATTACAATGGTGTGTATTGGTTTTGTAATTTAGAAACTAAATTTCAAATATGTCTGATTTATATATTTGGTGTTTCAATATTATTCAAAGTATGCTTTATAATATGTACATTTTGAGCCTCTTAGAAATTTGAAAGTAATTTAATTATCCCAAGGCTAAATTGTGGTATTTTTCTGCAACAGCCATGTGAAATGTCTACAAACCCAGCTATCCTGCTTGCTTATAAACACTAGAGGACCCTGGTGTGATCAGTGGCATCATTACATTACTGCTTAATAGCACATACTGTTGATACATTAATTGCTTTATTGACTCTTTTAAAAGTTTACAACCTCATCTGCATTCCAATTTGACCTTGTTTTGCACTTTTCTAGAGCATCACTTCAACAACCTACATAATGTGTATTATACTAATAAATTCACAAAATGAAAAGAGTCAGATAATATGCACCTCAATTTTTTTAATAAACTAAATCATTGTTAGGCAGGATTTATTTTGCAAAGAATCACATAATCTCAAAATTGTGATGCTACAGCTTTATGATTGTAAGAGATGCTACACATTTTCTGTACTTTTCTTTTAAATAATAATTACCAGCTGAAAAGGCTTGACTATACATTTATAATGTGAATAAAGAGAAGTGGCTGTAAAGCTTTAAATGAATGTTTTATTTAAAAATTCCAAATAAATTAAGAATGTGCTCCATGAAACTGAATTTTTCTTTCAAAAATATTTGAATGTGAAAATTTTATTTCCAAAGTCTGAGTAAAGTCCTGCACTTTTCTATAAATTAAAACTGGAGAATACACACACACACACACACACACACACACACACACAGAGAAACACAAATATACATAGTATATTTAAGATATATACTAAAGCCACGATATTTGCTAGATATAAATAACATTCTGCATCTCAAAGACAACCTCCTAACACAAAGTCTGATATTCATAATGAATCTCACATGCACCACTTTCTGAAGTCTCTCATTCCCATTTTACCTTCAAACTCTAAGAAAAACAAATTTAAAACACCTCATGTAATGCATTCTTTCCTAGATGCCAGTAAGAAAGCTTGTAAATTTTGTGTTCAAAAAAGAAGTTGGACAAGACACAAAAGGATGACAGAGATATTTGAGATATTTATTGAATTTTCATTATTGAAGAATGCTACTCTATTACAGTGCACTGAGTGCTCAAAGATGGTTTAGAAAGTGGAATGCAAATAATATTTTCCCTATGTACTCTAAGTGAAAGAACTGAGAAAGAATACAAATGAAAAAAATGAGGACAGAATTACTGTGAATTAGAATTTCAGGTACAGATCCCAAAGGGACAATCATCTAGATCCTTTATAGACTAGGAGATGAATGCCCAGGATCATTAGATGACTTATCCACAGCTTTAGCATAAGTAGTAAAGAAGTGGTGATCACAACTTTATCGAAAACTTTGTGACTGATTGTGATTCCAGAGGAGATTATATGGAGACAATCTGAACAAACAATATACAATGTAAAAGACATTCTCACGGATGACAAACTTGGTTAAGTACAGTGCATTGACACTGATTAGATAACGTGTGAGTGAGGAGGAATTTTAGGGAAGAGTAATTAAAAATCTTTGTTACCCAATCATGATGAATAAGTATTGGTGTAAATATTGGATGTGTTAGAAATCATCAACTGATTGTGATTATCATTTGAAATACATAAAGCATAGAACAATTAGCATGTGAAATATTTTTAAATTCACTAGTTTATGGATATTACTTGTTAATTTATCTAAAAGTTTTTTCCATATTTGCCAGCCAAAATCCTTCATGATCTAATAAAACCAATCATAGCTGTCTTAGTAAAGAGCTCCTATGTACTGAGTCCAGCTGTTAGATGCCCACCATGTCCTCTTTCTTTGTTTTCATGACCTCGCCAATCTTGAGAAGAATAGACAAGTTCCTCAATACAGAGATTACAGCCATTAAATAGAGTACCATACAATTTTATTTTTCCAATGGTTTGCTTCCTATGAGTTTACAAATACATTTATTTGGGCAACAGAATAAAATTTATCCCTCTACTAATTTTATCAAGTAATGAATGCCACTTCCTGATTGTAGAAATAGCACTTTATGAAATTACTCCATGCCCTTAAGTCTTTTTTTATTCAACCTCTTTACCAGAAAGACTTTCATCTCAGCTTCAGTTCTAAATCACTTTATTCATGAATAATGAACTAACAATCTTGTGTACTTCTGAATTATTTTAGATATCTAAATTATGGTTAAAATTTACATTCGCACTTCATGTGACAGAGTGTCTAATTGACTATGCACTTGGTATAGCAGCCACTTCCTCAGACTCTCACAGAATATTAAAGAACAGAATAAAGCTTTAGCACAATGCGGACATAACAAATTGAGCAAGAAGGGCTACATTTTTACCTGCATTGTACAGCAATTCAAAATTACTGTGCTGCTAGAAACCTCGGCTATCTTCTTTGGAAAAAAAAAAAGAAGAAGAAGAAAACACTCTGAACTATCACATTTCAAAGACTGGCAAAAATAAATTTATCAGGCCATAGCATTACCACAAATGTATCAGTAATTTTTACAGCTAAAGAGATATTAATTATTTTAGATGGAAAATATATTGTTGGTTTATTTTTTATTGTTTTCTTATTTTGAATTCGTGTAACTATTTGCAAAGTTTTTAACTCTTTAGCATATTTTGGTAATAGTCCAGTAAAGGCCTTCATGAAATTAGTAGCTAAAAGGAAGGAGGTTTAAAATAATATTCTTGTGTATGTCTCTATTATGAGACATAATGGAATAAAGTTCGGCAACTCAGAATATTTTAAATAATTATAAAGAACCAACCCCAAGCTATGGCCAGGCTGATGAAAAGTCAAGAGTAACAGTATTTGACAAGACAACCCATCATCTCCAACTTTCCCTGAGAAGGACATAACATTTGTGACATGTAATCTAATGCAAGAACCAAAAGCAATCAGTATCAAGAGCAAATTTAGTGACAAATCAAATTGATGGCAATTTCTCACACATTCAAGGAGAATACACATTTCTGAAGAGGGAGGATGCCTGTATAATTGATTCTAATAAAATACTAAGTTTTATGTTTATTTATATTTTATATATTAATTTTAAATTAAATAACTAATGTATTTCCCCCTTCCGTCTCCTATTTGGTCTTAACTTTGACAAAAATCTCATTTTTTTATTGCACAGAATTATTTTTTTCTAGACAACAGAAAGTTTACTCCAGGGGCTATCTAAGGAATATTGTTACCTAATCAAGTTTGGATTTCTTGTGATTGTTTAAGGTTGATTTTCTTTTCTAGAGACTTAGATGAAGATTAACAATATTAGTGTCATTTTCAGTATGCTATTTACTTCAATTTTCCAGCTATCTATGTCATTGGGACGCAAGTTTATTTATATGTTCTTCTCATTTTTCTATGAGAAGATTCTGTGGATCATGTTTTTTATTTATAATTTATCTCTACCTATATAGGAGAATCAAGATAGAACCCCAATACATGAGATGTAGCTTTAATTTTCCAAGAACATACTATTATTAAGTATCTAAACACTACAAGAAGAAAAGGGCTGAGGAAGCACATTTTTCCCATTGCAGTGGACAAGAGCAAGCTTAATAATCTTTTGAAGTACATAATCATATATTTAAAGACAAAATGTATGATTAATACTATTTTATTAAAATCAACTGTCTCCTGTATATGTTATTTAAAGGATAAATTCTCAGGCATATATAGAAATATATCTTCCTAAACATAATATTTATATCATAGGAAACTTTAAAATAAACTACTTTCTTTAGCTATATATTACTTATAAGCATAATTTTAGCTTACTCCTCTTTTAAAAACTTGGCTTTTTTTCAGTTTTTCATAAATTATTTATTATTATATCTTAACTTGATTAACATTCTCACCTGAACTCAAGTCTGCAAAATAACATTACATAAACATAAATAATGAGGTTGAGATGAAAACAAATAAAAAATAAAACTCAACAAAAATTAAAATAAGTTGTCTCAGAAGTAAATTGAAGAAAATAATAGTGCTTCCATGAAAGATTATCTAGTTTCACTCGCATGAATACACACGGAAACAAAGGAGAGGAAAAGGTGATGTAAAATTGCTAGGGGATATCCCTTTGTTATTAGAATCTCAGGCTCAATGTTTCACAATGAATGAAAAGACAGATTATTATATTAAAGTATTTGTGTTTAGTACCGTATTTATAAGTTGTTGAGTTTTAAAATCTGCATTTAATGGAATAAACATTTTTCCTAATGTATACTATATTAAAATAATGCTCAGCAATCTCTGCACAAATGTATGACTCCATTGATGGAGCAGCGAGCAGATTACGATGTGAGAATTCAGAAGAAAGCAGGAAAATACCCTCTAAACCAAACAACCGCTTCCATCATCTCTGATACTCTAATTCATCAACTATGGTCTGAACCATTTTGTGCTTTACTTCCTATTGTTGTAGTGGGGATTTAATGGAGGCAATGTCCTCTCATTGTCTCAACAACAGGAAAGGAATCTACCTTGGTATTAGAAAAACTATGTATTCCCTCCAGGAAGAGTGTAGCAATTTCAAATACATACTAAACTTTCAGAAATATATTTGTTTTCCTTGGCAGTGAGCCAACCTGACTTTTGACTAAGCAATGGTCTTCTTGACTGGTTTGTGACATAAATGTATTTACTCTTTAATATACTCTTTCCACATTCCTCTTGAAAAATGAGTTCTTTTAATGGCAGAGCTTTTCTTAATTTCTGTTTCCACTTCACAACTCCCTGACATTCTTAGATGATTATAGTGGGTGGTACAAAAATACTGGCTAATTAATGACTAATTCTAGATGTACAACCCAGAGCAAGCCTGAACTAGTCATACCAGCAGACTTAACTCATTAAGATGCCTGCCTCAAAAGACAAAAAAACAGCACAGCAGGGAAAAATAGTCCAGTGAATTTCAATATTCAACAGAAGGATCTTTTGCAATAGGGAAATGGTTCAAGTGAACAAGGACTAGGAGTGAGAAGGAGAGGAAGGCAAAATAAGAAGAATAAAGAGATGACATGCACAGGCATATATTAACCCAGACTAATATAAACATTTTATGCCATAATATGAGCTAAGATAAGTAATATCAACAAGCACAGAAATCACAAAAAAAAGATAAAGCAAAAAGAGGAGGAGGGCAGAGATGGAAGAAAAGGGTTTAACAAAAGAGAAGCAAGTTGTAAATGTACATATAACCACTCCCCAACATGACTGTACACTGTATGAATTATAAACGTGCACTGATAAAAACTATCTAAAGTATATCATTGCCTATTGTCTTTCTAAGCAGAGCTATAATGTAGTAAAAGTAAATCAGCGCTACCATGCAGTAAAAGTCACTGCACATTTAAATCTAAGAAATGCATCAAGGAAGAAAACGTGTTTAAATGTGTTTTATATTAAAGGAGGAATGTGTTTTGTATTTCATACTAAAGAAGGGAAATATTTTAAAATTGAGCCAATAAAATTTAGTTCTTAGATTACATGAACTGTAGAGGGGATGACAAATAATTTCAGTCTTCATGAAATAACTTCCTCATGAATCAGAGGTATTGCTAACATAAGTTATTATTTAATAAAGATTCTCAAAATAATTTCTTACTAAAATACTTAATTAGTGTCTAGTCCATCATGTAACACGTAGCAGTCATATGGGAAATGTTTATTTAAAAAGAAAGCTGGCTTGGTGTTGGATGCCTGCAATATCAACATTAGAAAGGTGAAGGAGAAATATTTTGAATTTGAATTGAGCCTGGGCTTGGCATATAGCAAGACCCTGTCTCAAGCACTATATAAATGTATACAATGATTAACCGGGGAAAATAATTTTATTTTCTTAAATCATACTGGATACTGAATATGAAATATATACCACATCAATCATTCTATCTGTATTTATGTACAGCGATTTCTTTAATCTTGATTTCATTGGAGAGAATTCAGAGTAATTCCCTACATAGACATTGTAAAGTATAATCTAAGGCATGCCTATGAGGTTACAGCAGGAATTTCACGGGGTAAAATATTTAGTATCATGATTTAAGCAATTAATGGAAAGTAAGTAATTTATCTGATTTGTTCTGAATTTCATATGCGTGAATGAGCAGGAATAAGGAGACTGTATTAGCAGCTAGTCCTTCCTCACACACTGGCTTAAAATGCGAGAGAAACTGGAAAACTAGAAAGTGCGGAAGGAAGTAATTAATGTTAGTAAGCTGTGATGTAACTTGGTGGAAATCTGATTTCGAAAATAACTATCAAAATTATATATAGTATAATTATATGTACAGAACTTTCAATGTCCTGAGATAAAACAGATAAGAATTCTATAACTGTTCTATTGAATTAAGTCGTCGTAGAATCTATAGACAAATTGAATTTACTGATGGATTGACCAATTGATTGATAAATATTCTATGGCACATGTTCCAGCATAGATCTAGTTGGCGATACCGAAATGATGGTAATTCTTTAACAGAGAATTTAGCCCAAGGGATTGCTACTCAGGTTCTGGAAAATTAAGGTTACCAGTAAAAAGATCAGGATAGGGAAGAAAGAGAAAAGAAAGGCCCAGTATAACATAGTTATAAAATATTGTGAGAAAGATCAAACATTTATACAATTTAGGAAGCAAAGAGAAGATTCAGGGTTATCAGAAGTTAGCAATCTGGCAGAGGGGCCCCTAGGATTCTGACTCAAATTTTTGAAAGAGGACAGCACTTAGCTCTACTCGGCAACTCCACCAGGGTATAGGGAGATTTACCCCACAAATTTAAAAAGAAACCAGCACTGCAAACTAAGAATGGCTGCTGTCAGGACCAAGTGTCATTGCCTGAGTGATTTGGAAAGGAAGGATGAAGCCAGTTTCTTCTCCCTAGACGCTGTATCCCGTTAGAGTTCTCCATTGGCCGAACCTAACAGCGAGGGAGGCGATAAAAGAATACACAGTTCACAGAGCCCCAGTCCAAGTATTTCAAACCTGTGGAGTCTGGAACTGACAAAACCAGTGTAATAGCAGGCACCGAAATTTAATCAAGGAAATTAAGAAGTGATCATTGATAAGATTGTTTTGGTTTTTTTTTTTCATTTTAAATCGTAATATTGCTTCTCTGTGAAAAAACTAGAGCTGAGGTACTGACTGCAGAAAGAGCACTGGGCCTGTTTCAGAGGCTGGATGATAGAGGACTTCTGAGAGCAGTAGCAAAGAGGAAATATTCAAAGCTCAATTTTGTCATCTGATCTCCCTTTTCGAGACTCCTTTGAAAAGAATCACTTCCTCTATGATTCAGTGATATTATGTGCAAAACTGCTCTGACTTTTCATCCCTCTCTGTACTGTGTGAGTGTGTGTGTGTGTGTGTGTGTGTGTGTGTGTGTGTGTGTGTGCATATAGGCTGAAACCACAGAGGACCTGGCTATATTTGGTATGCCTCATCTATCAAGGGATGGTTAATCTGTGCATTCATCTTTTAAAACTAATAATGAATTTCTAAAACCTTTTAAACGGGCTTAAGTTTTGTAATCCATTTATTGAACATGCCTGCAATGAAAAATTAATTATTAAACAAGAGCCTTGGGAAGACATCAGTGGCCTTGTCACCCATGTGCTAGATTGATAACTTGTCAGTTTCCAGACCAGGGAGGGCCCTGACAACTCCCAAATTTAAACCTGGAAGGAAAATGTTAAGCATGTCATGGCATGAGTCACAGTTTTAATTTATTTTTTATTAAATATTAGATAGAATAAATTCACCCATGCCTCTCAAACACAGCCTGATTAAATGAGCTGGCACTCTTTCAAATGTAAAGACTGGTTACGGCTTCTCAAGGGCATCCAAGATGCTGAAGCATAAGACAACGGTAAATACAAAGGCAAAAGAGGTGGACAGTGATATATTCACACACACCACAGGCGAAGTGAGGTTTTTTGAAAATGCTGAGGCTAACAAAACAAGTGCAGCACGTTCCAAAGATGGCAAATGCATCTGAAGTCAGAGGCTGTGCTTGAGAACTGGCGCATAAAAGTGTCCACCACGAAAGTGGGTGGGGAGTCTGAGAAACAGAAGGAGCAATTTCCTATTTGAAAAATCTATAACAAATTTTTCCAATTGTACATTGTTGGCTTAGGTTTGGATATTAAGAGAATTGTTCAATATTTATGTTAGTTCTGCCCTTTAATTTTACAAAGTTAGTGTGTGTGTGTGTGTGTGTGTGTGTGTGTGTGTGTGTGTGAGACTCGAAAGAAAGACAGAACATCTGTAATATCATGTTCCTCCCTGTAGCAAATACTGGAGCTTCTTGAACCCTTCTTCCAAGCAGAGACCTATGTCATTCTACAAAATGACTGGAAAATAGTTCACATCAAATAACACTTGACCAGGTCAGAGAGAACAAATCACCCATATTACTGCTATTAGAAAACCCTCTGGCATACTAAGTTCAAAATTTAATAGCCAAATAAGCAAAATAATGACTTATATAGGCCAGAGTGAGCCACAATATTTGAAAATAATAGATATGGAACATCTTCACAATATATTACTTTTCAGTATATTTTCCTCATTGTTTCAGGAATTATTTGCTATTTACTAAGCTAATGAGCTAAATGCGAAGGATGATGCACATACAAACAACACCTATCTAACCTTGCAGAGCTTATTATTTAATAAGAAGATAAAGGAGAAAATTCTGTTCTGTCCATGAGAGGCCCGAGAAACGTGTTAGGAGAAGTAAAGTGTGTGGAGCTCAGAGATAGTGGGTCAGGACATTTTGCTAAATGTTACTACTTACAGCCAACTGGGATGCATTTTTAAATGGTCACAGGTTTCTGTCCTTGTGAGTTTATATTCAACTACACACAGGCAAATAATGTTTCGTAGACATAATAAATCAGTAGATTATAAGGCATGTTAAAACACTCGTGTCTAGAGAAGCAATGAGAAAGCAGGGGAGGCTATCGGTGTCATACGTTGCAACTGAGTCACAGCAATTTTAGGGAGGGTGAATGAGAGAGGCTCAGGGGAAACCGACAGTTCAACAAAATTTAAAGATTTTTAATAAGCAATTCGTATAGGACAAGGTGTTTTAAAGAATGAAGTAATATCAAAAATTATAATTCATGCTAATGTTTATCCTCAGAGCTAGTAAACATTGACAATCTCCTTGGATACTATGGAACAGATGTCTAATCAAATGCACAGTATTGTGAAATTATGAATACACACCTTTGTTCAAATGTGAATGGGTGTCTTTCGCTGTAAAATGCCCTAAAATCATGAAGAAAAAGCTAAAAAGTTAAATCAATGCCTTATTCTCAATTGGAAAGTAAAGAATTTTACAGAAGTCAAAGTTTAAGTTTCCAGAGACAAAAGGGTGTAGTAGGTTGCAGTATCAGATGTGTTTCAAAGTGGTGCATGAATTGGATTACAGGTAGAAGAGACTGGTGATAAGAAGAGTCACCAATGGATTCAATATCTTTAAAGGATAATAAAACCTTACTCTCCATTTATCATATTGGAATTTGAAAATTGGGACATAAGGAAACTTTTCCATCCATGTGCGTAATATTTTATTTACTTCACATTCCGGTTTAGACTTAAAATTTTCCAACAAAATACTCAAGTGTTCAAAGGTGAACCTTTTGGAAAGTGATTACATCTTGAAAACCTCATAGGCAGGCCCTGTTCAGAATGGAGACTCAATGGAGGTATAATGTATAAGAGCATATACTTGTCCTGGGGGTCTACCTTCTCTCTCTGCTTCCTGGGCACTATAGATTTAGCAAATTTCCTCTGTCCTGCTCTTTCATCAAGTGATTTGTTCCTTGGAGGAGGCACCATAGAATGAACCTAATAAAACTGTGCACCAAAATAAAGCTCTGCTCTTTTAAATTGCTGTTGTAGGAGCTTTATCTCAGAGTTGATAAAGTAACGAGTATGCCTGCAAAGAAGGAAGGTAAGGAGCAAGGGAGGAAAGTAGGTAGGAAGGAAAAAGGAAGGGAAGGAAAGAAGGAGGAAAGGAAAAAAATCTGAATCAGATTGCACAAAATATTAAAAGCAAAATAAGGATGAAACTAGATAGTTTTTATTCTCACACCACTCATAAATCAATCACAGATGCATATAGTATATTTTTATAAAAAATGATATACTGATAATACAAAATGATATGCAACATTTTGAACTTGAAAGTTAAATAGATTAGGTAGCCAGAAAAGACCTTTGAAATAAAGAAATATTAATTCAGTTTCAAGCCCAACAACAAGATGATGGATAAAGAAAATGTGTTTGCTCTTCTAAATAAAATGGAGTACTACTCAGTCACAAAGAATGAGAAATTAGAGACATTTATAGATAAATGGATGCACATTTAATTGATACTCAAGTGGCATAAATAGGGTGCATATGTGTAGACAGAATAGCTTCTCTAGTGCAAGCAACTGAAAGAGTAAGTAAGGACTAAAAGATATAATGGATAATGTGAAATAGGAAGAAAGGTGCAAAATGGGAAGGGGAAGTGGGAGGGCAGGGGAAAAGAAAGAAGGGAATGGAATTAGCGTGAGAAAAAGAAAAAATGGAAACAAAGTCATTGTAGATAGGGAGGGGTGGAGGGGTAGAAGGGAGGGCAGGGGAATGGGGAAAAAATAAGAACCAAGATGGATTATGCAAAGGTGCAAATTTCCAATGATGCACGTCATTACATGGTATACCTTAAATGCACCAAAAACTTAATTAAAAAAAAAAAGAATAGCAGGTGCTCATTGGTGAAAAAAGAATGTGCCAGGGTTTGAGTGAAGAATCAAGATATTTAAGAAATGATAATTTAGCAATAATTATTTTAAGGAATATCCGCTTTTAAAGAAAATCTATAGTAATATCTGAACTAATAGAGTTACTCCCTCAGGTGTCTACATGAATGCATCTTGATTTAAATTTCAACAAAGTTCTAATAACAGTTTTAACTAATTTTTTATTCTTCTTAGTTACCTGAGAGCCAAACTCTCATATTTCTACTGTCTAATGTGATTCTCATTTGCATATATGCAATCATGTTCAATATAGTCTCCAATTAAACCCATACTTTTCCATCATTCCACAAATTTTCTTTTCCTATTTCAGTTTGTGAGATAATCATTTCTTCACCCTAACAATTGCCAAACTAAAACAAAGCATAATACACGTCCCTTCTCTCCATAGCTAACCAGATCCACTTCTAATCACATGACAATCACAAAGGTTTAGCACTGGTTTGTGAAATATCTCTTATAACAACACCCTATACTCAATTCTCAGTTCAAATTCCCAACAATTGCCCACTTAGGTGTTTTAAGTAAAAAACCCAGTTATTCTTCTTCTGTTTACATCATATTAGTCTTCAGTCCATTTTTTTTTTTATTGTTGACCATTTGGTCTCTATCCAATGTCAAATAAAGAAAGAAAAAAGCTCATATTATTAAGGTTATAATACAAGGAAGCAAAAGGCAACAAAATAATCAACAAATCAAAGAATGTAACATAAACCAAGATAAACCATCCAGTCCTTAAAAAAAGACAGTCCTTCAAAGCAGAAACCAGTCCTCACCATCCTACTTTGTTAACAATTTCCATAGGGAGTTGCCCTTTAGAAAACTGTTTCCTTTGCAAACTGGATTTTTTCCTACCTTTCCATCTTCACTAAGATTATAGTTTTTATTCATTTGTACTTAGTCTGACAAACTCCTACTTCCTTCAGACCGAGTTCATATGTCATTTAAGCTCTAAATGAAACTAATTTAACCCGAGATGTCACGCAAGGTTGGGAGACAGGTTTCAGTCTGCAGCACACTGTAGAAATGCTCATAAAGATGAAGGAAGCAAAGACGAACATGGAAGGCAGATAAACAAACGCATAGTCCTAAGAACTATGCCTTAAAATTCTATAGCTCTTTTACTTTCAAACTGAGCAAATTCAATGGCTATAGTAATATGTAATTTAACTTTATATCAATTCTGTCATTCCTTTTCTTCAATCATATTTCTGCGAAAATAAATTTTATGAGGAAAAGAATCAACAACTCTTTGTAGAGAAAGAAGCTAACAACATTATTATTTTTAATCCATGTTAAAATGTGGATTTCAGTATTACCTCAAGAACAATTACTTTATTCACAATATTTTTAAAGAAGTGTAAATTAAAGAACAAATATTAAAATATATTCTTAAATTTAAAACTATTGAATTTCCTGATGCTTCCAAAGTGACAAAGTCATTTTTATAAAATCATTTATGGTGCTACTAATTTGTACTTACTGAGTACTTAGCATGAGCTTGTCAGTTTCCTAAGTACTTAACATCCTTTCCTCATTTACAAAATGACAAATGTCATTACAAAATGACAGTTGTGACAGCAATTACGACTACTTACATTTTACAAAAGATTAAACTAAGATTAAGAAAGTCAAATTATCTTGCTGAAGTCACATAGCTAATAAGTCCAACACATTTGGATCTTTTTTTAATCGAATGCTTATTTTCTAACTATAGAGCTAATAAATTAGTTGTTATAATCACCTTACACAAATAAAAGTGGGAAATTCAATGTCTGAACAAATTTTCAAATGCAGTGTGCTTGTGTTGACCACACTGATGTATAAAATGGTGAAATATTTTCAAAAGTGTGCACATTTAAAACTGTGCAATAAAAGATATTTTTGAATCTTCTAATTATGTCCTTGAAAGTTATGTCAACAGTCATAAAGGTATATGGATGGGAGCTATGCTCTGCTGCTGCTGGGAGTGCAGTTTGTTTTATTTTCCTTGCTTACATACAAGGATGGAAAGAAATCCCAAAATGGGAAAAGCAGTGGTTTGTTCCCTGGCTGGCATGGTCTGAGAATGCTCTTGGTACAGCATTCTAAGTACCTAGGAGAGAATGTCAATCCCCTTGGTTTAATTAGGACCAGAGTTGTTTGGCTGTGACTGAAAGCTAGAGAGAGAGCAGCAGGAGATGTTAGAAGTAGATGTAATAGACGGGCTGTGTTCTCCTCATCGGGCAGAGGGGACAGGGGAGTCCCTTGTGGTAACAGTGAATCTTAGGTACTCAGCTGAAGTACAGACTTTCTGGAGACAACTCTTTTATCATTCCAAAAACTTGAATGCATTTGACAAACTAACCCTTTTTATGTTTTGCTTCTTAATGTACTAATTTTAATTTCTAGCAGTAGAGATGACTGCCATAAATCTCCTAAGAGTCTAGTAATTCTCAGGAAGTTCTTTTCTAGCTAATTTATGATGCTTCAAGTTCTTGCTCAGAAGTGAGCACTACTATAACATATATTGTTTGGTAAATAGGTAGCTATTTAGGTAAGTAATGCTAATAAAATGTGCCCCTTGTTCCCAGTTGTTATATTAACAGGAACAAAATAGTTAATGGTATAAAAATAAACTAGTTTAGATTCCTCTGTCGAATGTTTTTTACTTCAAAATTTCTTGAAGTGAATTATTATTATTATTATTATTTTTTTTTTTTTTTTTTTTTTACCAGGGATTTAACTC
>NW_022900918.1:4598860-4709264 GCF_012274545.1 Fukomys damarensis
TACCAGGGATTGAACTCCAGTCCTTGCACTTGCAAGGCAGGACACTGAACCTCTGAGCTAAATCCCTGGCCCCTTGAGGTGAAGATTTAAAAGATTCAAAATATTGATTTTATGTGAAACTACTCTATGAAATGCTGAAACATGACAACAGAATAATCATAAAGAAAAAAATTATCATTAAATATTTAATTTTCAATGTCAATGAACTAAAATATAAACTTAGGTTCCTTGGGAAGGATTTTGAAGCTATGTTTTGTTTGTTTGTTTGTTTTGTTTTGTTTGGTACCAGGATTGAACCCTGGATCTTGTGCTTGAGAGGTAGGCAGTGGAACCGCTGAGCTAAATCCCCAGCCTTAAAGCTGCTTACAATAAATTTATATGCTGTTCAATATTTCCTTTATTCAACTCAAACACAACTATCTACAATAGAATTGTCAAGTGTTATATCAAAATGCTTATTTCAGTATAAAATACTTTGTAGTAAAATGCTTACTATCCAGTTGTGTACACACATTTTTATACCAAGAATAATCATCAAATATTTTTAAAATTAATTTTATTGGTACATTTTAGATATATATATAAGAATCTCTTTTTTCCAGCTTTAATTGAGTGTATTGGTACATTTTAGGGATACAGTACAGGTACATTCATTGTAAGAATCTCATTCATCACAGGGAATTTGTACTTGTACCCAGTATATCTAGATTATTCTTCTTTCCTCAATCATCTCTCTTCCTTTCAAGCTCTCTTCACCTCCTCTTCATTTATAAATGCTTTCTTTCCATTTTTCCTTCTATTTTCTTTTTTCCTTTCTAGTTTTCTAATTTTTGAGTCATTATTTTTCTCTAAAATCAATTTATAACTAATCATGCATGTAAAACATCCAGTTCTTGAAATTTGTTTTAACTACAAATTTTTGCAAAGTACTAATTATTACTTCTTTATTTTCACTTAAAACTAGTAATATACTAGATCTCACTACTCATAAATTAATTTTCAATGAAATTGTTCCCTTTCCTATGAAACTGTTTAATTTATAAACTTTATTTTTTATATATTTACAATGTGTCTGTAGTTTTAATTATCAGATTTATTAAGCTATTGGCTCCATTTGGGAATGCTATGAACTATGTTGGAAAGTGACATATTGACCTGGCCTTTAATTATTAGATTATCATAAAGTAATGGGAAAAAACGTGACAAAAAACCTGAGAAATAATAAATAGTGAGATTGTAATGGATGCTTACTCTCTTTTGTAATAAAGTGAATACAATTTAAAGTGTAAAAAATGATTAGACTATCTCATCATTTATTTTCAGCCATCTATATTTGGGCCTTTCGAAAGTTCCTTTGTAAATGGAGAATATTTTACTGTTTTCACTATTAAATATGAAAACTACATTTATATGGAGATGGACTGGCCTTGACCAGACTAATTTCCATAGTCTCTGAATCAACCTGAATGACTGGCTTTCTTTGGGGGGTCCTTTCACAAGTATACCCACATACTTACAAATAGCAAGGGCTGACGATTTAGAAAACTGTGTACACAGCATATATACTTCTCATCAAATTAAGCTATATTTTGAAATAAACTTTATAACTAAAGTCCTTCAAGAAAGATATTAGATGAATACTAAATATCCTTTTTGTCAAAGAAAAAAGTTCACATTCTGGTCCCTAATATTGGACTTTGAACAACAGTTCAAACTTAAGCAATGCTTTTTAAAAAGAAAGGAATTATGAAATGGGAAGAAAGGGGCTAAAGGTGTAGGGAAGGTGGGATGGGTAGGGGAAGGGTAATAAGGGAAAAGAAAAAAATGTGAGATAATGAAAAGAAGGAAATCAGGGACAAGGGGAAAACATGAGAACCAAGACCTGTCATGTAAAGGTACAGGATCCCAACAATGAATGCAACTGTACTATATCCCTAAAATGTACCAATAAACTCAATTAAAGCTGAAAAAAAGAAAGGAATAAAAATGTAAAAAATAGATTCAGTGTATTTAAAACTCCATTTTACACTGTAATTATTATCATAATTATTATCATATTGTCACCGTATTGTTTTAAAGAATTATAATTACA
Source organism: Fukomys damarensis (assembly GCF_012274545.1). Taxonomy (NCBI): domain Eukaryota; kingdom Metazoa; phylum Chordata; class Mammalia; order Rodentia; family Bathyergidae; genus Fukomys; species Fukomys damarensis. Next base: position 4,600,953 of record NW_022900918.1, read on the forward strand.
GAAGTTTGTTTTCATACTTTAATCTTCCATCCATGAGTATGTTTCTTAATTGATATAGCCAAGATACTTCACTCGCTAGTCTATCTATTATAACCATAAAATTAAATAACACTTTATTGGTACTACTTTAGTGATTGCTACTCATTATTAGAGGATAGCATAAGGAGAAAGAAACTTTATTTAAAAAATAGTCTCTTAGAAACTTGTAATATCTGTCACGAGTTCTCCATCCTGTTAGTCTCCAGGGAAGGCAGATGGATGTGCCCATTTCCATAAGCAGGGGAGATCTAACAGACCTGGCCAAGCCTCTGCTAAATCTTCTCTATAGTCCCATTAGTTTTGATGAAGTTCTTTGAGAAACTGAAAAGAGAAAAGTGCCTGTGAAAAAATGTTCTTATGCTGTAGTGTGATGTTATCAGGACCCTGAGTATGTCACAGAGGGAAAAACTGACTTTATAGATACAGACACTGACATAGATACAGAATATATCTATCTATATCTATCTATCTATAGATAGATATAGATATATATATATATATATATATAGAGAGAGAGAGAGAGAGAGAGAATATATGCTTAGTGTGATTGTATGGTTAGGAGACTTTAGAGATTAAAAACCCTTTCACAATATTCTACATTTATTAAATCTTTTAAATAATCACACAAATTACTGGTTTCTAAAACTGAAAAATTTGCATTTTGGTATGAGTGTTTTGTTACAAAAATATATTTTAAAAGTGCTTCAAAAGTTTTGGGCAATAAGTTGACTGTAGACTTCTATGTCCTGGTGTTGGAATCCAGGTTCTTTTAATTGGTAATTTATTTGTAACTTTGGAGATGTTTAATTATTTGTGTTTAAAATTCTGTAGCATAAGGTTGATGAGAAATTGTAATAAACACATGGGATTGGGGAGATGATTATGTAATATTGTGGCTAGGATTCTTGTCATACCTGACATATAATACAGAAAAAATACTTTTGTCATGAAGAAGAAGAAGAAGAAGAAGAAGAAGAAGAAGAAGAAGAAGAAGAAGATGATGATGATGATGATGATGATGTGTCCAACTAATGTTTAAATCAGTTTTTTCTATTTTTTAATGTCAAAATCTAAGAGAGAAAAGGACTAATAGACCTGGTTTATCTAGCAATAAATATTTCTTTCCAAATTATTTGTGGGGTGCTTTACCTCCAACATTAAAGAATGTTCCCCTGGGAAAAGATAACACTCTTGTGTATGTGTTTCCTATTTAAAACCTTACTGGAAGCCAAGCATATTGGTTAACACCTGTAGTCCAAGCTACTTGAGAGACTAAAGCACAAGGATTTCGAGTTCAAGGCCAGACTGGGCAACATAGCAAGACCTTGTTGCAAAGGAGAATAAAAAAAAGGCTGGGGATACAGCTCAGGGGTCGAGCACTTTCCTGGCAACTTCGGGGTCCTAGATTCTATCTCTCGTACTGAAAAACAATGTATTAAAATTTTACAGGAAATGCAGAAAGACGAAGGCAAACAGAGTCACAAATATTCCCTTTCCATTTGCCTTTCCCACTAAGTAGAAGTCCCACATATTTAAAAGTAAGATCTCTTTGAAATATTACAGTATAAGAAGAATGGAAGGGAGGAGAAGCTGATTTTGTGAAGTATTCTTCTATTATTTGCCTTTTTAAAAACTTGATTTTTCTATTCTGAAGTTTTGGGTAAGTGTGCTTGGTCAGCCATTTGCTACACAAAAATACGTTCTGTGCAGCCCTCTCAGTACATTTTACAGCACAACATTTTTCTACCCCTGCATATACAGTCACACTTTAAATTTTTACTTTCCTCATGCATTCTGCATCACATTCCCGTGCAATGGATCCTGTGCTTCCTATGTCGCCAAACTCCTCTTCAGGCTATGATTCCTTCTGCAGTGGGAATCGTGTTAATTTAAACTGTGATAATATGAGTAGGTGCACTCAAGCATGGGTTCCATGAGAACATGCACATCCTGATTTCCAAAGTATGTGATTGAATCTGGTTAGGTGATAATTGCTTCCCTTGGTGAAAGCAAACAGTAAGTAAGGTATTTCGTCATCCTTTAAGTAATATCATCTTGCTTATTTCACAGGTATTTAATAATGCTCTATATCCAGGATGCCCTTAGAGAGAGGTTATTCGATAAATCTAAAGAGCTCTAGTAGGCATCATTAAAAGATAGGATTAAAATTGGATTCTACATGGAGAAACACAGCCATAAATTTAGTTCTGGCCCTGTGATAGCAAGGTTTACTTGAAGCACGGAGGACGGGGGATGAACTCTTGTACACTATACCCAAGCGGGAGAAAAACGGAGTGTGTGGCTCTAGTAGTCTCCGTCACTGATTCTGAATCCTATATGAAATCATCACAATTACCTGGGGAATTTATTAAAAATACCTTTTCCCTAGTTCCACTTCCTAAAGACACCGTTGATAAGATCTGGGCGTAGATATATTTAGCCATCTTTGGGGATTTTTGCGGACCTTTCCACACTAGCCTCTGGAAGATGCCTTGACAATAAGCAAGAAAGACTAGTGGAGGCATATATTTAAAAACAGAGAGGATTTTTAGCTTTATAAGTTGGATTAATGTCACTGATTCCACAAAAGCATGTTGAAATCATTTATTTGGTTACAATTTTCATTTATTGCGTTGTTACATTATAAATATTACTATATATCATATTTTATTAACATATATAATTTTAGAAATACAGCATATTTAAGATATAAATAATGACTTATTTATGATCTTTGCAAGTATAAATTATTTATTTTAAGAGGGCTTTTAACTGCTTTTTAAATATATAATACAGAATTCAATTTCAAAGGGAAATTATATTATTTGCAAGGAAATTTTCTAAAGAAAAGTTAATATATATAAACTTATTTTGGCCTCCAGTGCCTTTAACATTATTACCCATATGTGAGTATATTATACTAAAATATTTCAGAGAACAGAAAAATTTATTCTGAAATACTATTTTTCTCGAAAAAAAATCATCTGTATAAAATGGCAGCAGTGGGCAATCCTAAAAAAAACTTCTTAAATCAATGGTACCTAATAGTTGAACTGGGTAAATATATTTTAAAATATCAATGCAATTTACCACTTTAAACATTCTACATAAGGACCCGAGTTCAATCCCCGGTACTAAAAAACAAAAAAACAATCTACAGCTATCAAAGTAATAATAGCAGAATGTAGAAACGTTTAGTAATATCTTAAGTTCAATTTTTAGTAAAAAGTAAGATTGAGTTCTATATATCAAGTTAATAAGTATAAATGTACTTATGCATATGTATAAAAATAAAAAGAAAAGTTAAAAATTAAGATACGATAGTGAGATCATGGAGGTAAGATGCTCAATTTTTATAATGTTAAGTTCACTAATAAATACTTAATGGACTTAGAGCTTTAAATTATCTATAAAGAAACAGGCATTGTTTTGTTAGAAATTCTTTTGAGTTTGTTATTTGTGTCATCACTGAAAGCACTTCCTTCTAGCTGTCCTGCACAGTTGAGATAATGGGACATAGAGAATGAGGAATATACAACTTCCCTTCACTCAGTCAGCACAAAGTACCTAGCCATCTACAATATCCATTGTGTGCCCTGGAATTTTAATGAGAATTCTGATGCACATCTAAGTGATGTCCACTGTTGGAAAGTGTTGATCAGCAACTTGTGTGACCAATCTTTGTGTCCTTGACTCTTTTATTCAGGTGTATTTCCTAACATATAGAACAGCCAATTAGGGAATAGTGGAGGTAGTAAGCTGTACATTAACTTTACATTATTAAAGATAGAATGCTATTATGTAACCACTTTTAGAAGAGCTAGTGTATGGAAAATGTTTTTAGTCTTTTGTGATTGTGCCCAAAGGGAAGGCTTTTAACTTCATATTAGTATCAAAAAAGAAATTCCAATATATTTAGTATGCATATACCAAAAAGAATAAATATAATAGATGTATTAAATTTAGAAGTCCCAATTAAGATTGAATATAATAGCACAGATTTTAGAATAAGTGAGTGAAACAAAAGTGTAATACTATGGAACAGAATCATGAAAAGCTCCCAACAAATATCATTTCTGTTTACATTCTTTGTAGCAGTGAAAATTGCTAGAGCCTATTTGGAGTTACTAGTAAGTAAAAAGCACTATATCCAACAGTAGAATTTCTTTTAAGCATTAGCAACCCACTGGGAAAAGAGCTGTATCACATTTCTTTTCTATGCCAACAATCTGCAAGGAGAAATGTACAATCTATAAAATTGTTGGTTTATTTTTGGGGGAGGAGAAGATTGTGTTTTATCTTTCATTGTTAAACAGGATACATACTAACTCTATATTTCCGATCCTGGCATTCCAGCCTCAGTCATCTTTGCTCCAATGGCTAGCACATAATCTATATTTAGATATCTCCTTAATATGAGCCATTATTCAAAACAGAATACTTCATGCCTTTCTGTATCTACCAACCTCATCTTCTCCTTCCATCAAACGACCTTTCCTTACATTCCCTATAAATCCAGCCTCCTTCTTAAAGCCTATAGATCTATCCAGCCTTCAGCTATTCTACCTAGTCAATTCTCCTTTTCTTAGGTATTTTTATGAATTAATCACATACTTATCAATATGACTGCATTATCAATTAGCTATCTTCTAAATTTGCTAATACTAAATACTTGACCATGCACCTAAACCCTTTCAATTCAGTGCCTAACATGTCTTCACTGTCAACAACTCAGATGCTGTCTTCGAAGGCAGTGATAATCAGACTTTAGTGTACATCTTGGTGACCTAGCCTTGCGGAAACACAGTCTACTGGGCTTAGAGTTTCTAAATCAGGATGTTTAGAGTTAAGGCTTCAAATTTAACTTTCTAACAAGTTCCTATATGAAATTGAGGCTGCTGGTCTTTGGGCCAGACTTTGATGATGACTATCCAAACAGACAGTTCTAAACACATCTAGAATTCAGAGCTGTCCATAATCGGAAGTGACCCTATTCGTGTCATTATATTTAGTACATATTTCTCTTGCTCAATAGATGTAGAATTGTAATGAAGGTAACACCTAACCTTCAAGTCCTCTCATTTGCAAAGTCTTCTCAGAGGGCCTTCTAGTTAATTTGTAATTTTTATTTAAAGAGAGAGAAGTATGTGTACTGCAAGTTACACAAAGCCTTATCCTCCCCTGCTTCAAAGCATGTAGGATTTTTAATTGAGTTAATGGAACATTAAACTCTTCTTCATTTATGTGCCTTGTTTGCTGCACTTACTTATTAGGTCCTTTCACCCTCACCCTGCACTTGGATTTCTTCCTTCACAGATTGCACCCATGTTTGACTTTTAAGCCCATTTATTTTCTATGCTAATGTAGTTCATTTTGGATTGACTGCCAACTACCTGATATAGCTATTAGTTCTTCATATGTGTTTCGCTTTAAAGAGACTAAATAGGAAATCCTTTTGTATATTGCTTTGCTAAGCTACATATTTACCAATTAATTGATGTTACACAAATGTGAAGAACAATTTAATCAGGTTAATTAAAGCATCTACTACAACAACAGCAGTTGATATTTATTGAGTGTAACAAAGTGGTAGGCACTGTTCTAAGGGCTTGACATATATTTTTACATTTCAAATTCATATTTTTCCTAAAAGGTATTATTATTATTGTTGTGATGGTTGTCACTGTTTTAAGATAACACTGAACCCTAGAATTTATTTATTCATCAATGAATTTCCCAAAGTCCCTTAGCTAAGATAGGACAGTTTCAAACCCCAAACTGCAAGTGACCAAAGCTGTTATTCTTAATCAGCTAAATTAGAGGCTGTACCCAATATGTTTAAGCCCAATGGATGTGAGAGAGTCTTCAATTATCTTTCTTTGTTGCCTGCAGAACCCTGTGAGTCAGGAAGCTAACTTCACTTAGCTACAGCACAGTGTAGGGCATCATAACACCACAATTCCAAACAGAATAAGTGGATTTAAAAAGATAAGAGAATGATATTAAATAATATCAGAAATGTCATTTTTATAGCCTTCTGACTGATCAAATTCTATCTAACAGATTGTGATGAGTGTATTATTTTGATGAATGCTCTACTGGCCTTAGAATCCCTGGTTAACAGATTTGCCTGTTTTGTTCACAGTATTCTTTCCCTTAGTCTGGAATCTATTTCCCAATTTGTGACAACTCCTCACTCATACGGCCACTTCTTGTTCCCAGCGACAGAAACACACCTCTGGGCATATTTAGTTTTCTATAGAACTTTATCAATTTATACAAAAGTAAATCAAATCCATATCCATCACTTTTGGCAAGAGGGAGAAACCTGTGAATGGAGTCATATGTAGGACTATTTGACATTCATTAAAAAAGCAGAAAGATTGGGAATTTAGTTCTTATACAAGGCAAGTTACTCTTCTATGGACTCAAAAGAATTCCACCGATACTGTAATGTATATTACAATAACCATATGGCTTAGCTGGAGAGTAATATAATTACTTATATCAGCATAAAACTAAAGAAAATTGATATTAAGACATTGTACAAAACATGAATCAAAGCCTACTACTTCTGAGTCTACTTAATATAGTTCCACATCTTTTCATCATATATAACTTTTATGGCTCACTTTAACCATGCTACTCTTTGCATCAACTCTGTGATAAAATAATGTCTGATATAGTTATTCATAAATATTAGTCATTACAGTTGGTGTATATACTATATATTCAAGGTAGTCAAGAGGGAACAGAAAAATCTGTATCTATATCTTGCAATTATTGTAAAATAAAATCCAGTAGAACAATAATATTTTTAAAATACATAGTTAACTATAAAATTATCATTCATTAAGTGCTTTTAATCGACTACAAAAGGGCTGAAGAATTTTTAAAACAAGCACTGTATTTTGATCTTAGAAGACTGAAAGTTTCAAAAAAAATGCTTCTTATTAGATATCTCCTAAATTTGCACCTTCAGGATGACTCCACTACTGAGAAGAATTGTTACTGTGCCAGTAATAAAATATTGTGTACTTTATCCCATCACAGTCATGTAAGAGATAGCTTCCCATTCTAGACATCACTAGAACATGGTAATAAGATATGACACATTTCATTTTTAATTATAGAAACCTCTAAAAGACCAAGCAAATTAAATACAACACTACTGACAAATTAAGTAACTTAGAGTCATGCAGGCTGGTTAGAGAGCTGAATATTGCTGACTGCTCTTCTTGAAATTATTCTACAAAAAATTTTTTCTTTTAAAGAAGTGTTTGCATTTAGACCTTCCCTTCTTTGGAAATAAGGCTGTGTGGCTACTAATATTAACTTAGCTACCCTCTGCTCCTAGTAACCGGGTACCTTTGTTTCAACCCATGCTATTTTTGCTCAACAAAACCAGCATGCTAATTTTTCTTTATAGATTTACAAAGAGAACATATTTTAGTCAAATTATCAATTAGACCATTAAACAGGAATAAATACAGGACCTTGCCTGAAGTAGTTTCCTGCAGAGCATTAGTTTCTTTCATTTCTCCCTCTCTTCCTCTATTCCTTTTTTGCAACCTTCCTTTCTTTTTCACTTTTCTCCTTTTTATTATTTTTTGGTAATGCTGATATCACCATATTGTTTATATAGTTTGTATGTGAAGTATTTTGAAACAATTAAAAGAATTTTAATGATTCTGTTATTTGTTATAGACTCTTAAGCTATTATAAATGAAATGAATTTAACCCATTTAGAAAGTTATAAATGATGACACCCTATGAATATTAACAAATGAATATAGAAAGCCATCACCCATGAGTAATTCATGTGCATCATCTTTTACAGCACCTGGCCTACCTATGGGTCTCAATAACTCTTATCTCTCTAATAGTACTTTTAATAATAGTTGTTTATTAATGACTGAGATTTAAAGGGATATGCTGCAGCGACATTGGCAAAAAGGTGCATAAATATCTGGTAGAATGTTTAAGTGTATGTTTATTACTGGGTAAGCATTAGCAAAAGCGAGAGAATAAGAATAAACCTGGCCATCAGGTTTTCTATAATGAGTCACATTCTTTTTCAGGGTACAACAAGCAAGTTATTACCAACAGTGTTTAATTATTTTTTCTAACTCATCATTGATGCAAGCAAGAAAGAAAAAAGCAAAATAAACCATGAGACCTCAAGATTTCTCCTGCTGAATGAACACTGATAAGAAAATTCTGAATCATTGTTTCACCCAGTTAATACTATTCATGGGCTAATGAACAGAAAGACAACAAATAAATTGAATGGTTAGTGAATCACATTGTTTCTGTCTCATGAACAGCAGAGACATCCTCTAATTCATTCAACTCCTGCCCCATAACTGTGATGGGTCGGACATACTCTTCTACACTAAATTAGGTGATTAATGCTAAAACACTCAAAATAGAAAAATGCTTCCATTTTAATATAAAAAATTAAAACATCAAACTGTAGAAAAATCCTGAAATGTTATCATAAAAATCCTAAAAGATAAATTATAGAGAACCTAGGTGTAAGTTTTCTGGATTTGATATCACTTCAAAAAAATAAAAAAGTCATCCTTTCTAGTCCTGGAGGAGATAATTAGACCCAATTACTAGGTGAAGTCACTGTATTTATTTCAGAAGTAGACAATGTGTCAAAAGTGTGTGTGTGCCATAAAAATTGTGGCATAACAAAATTATGGTTGTCATCACCTAAGTGTTCTTTTTATTAATAGCATTTCTATGATTAGAAAAGTGGTCCATGTATACTATAAAAATTTTAGAGTATCTAGGTAAATATATTAGGAAAACATAAATCACCCATGAAATCAACTCTCAGAAATAACCAGTGCTAAAATTCTATTGTAGATTTCCTCAGATATTTCTTAAGCATATGCTTTCTTTTCAAATACAATCATATAGGTACATGTAGATATATACATTCACAAATACATATACATCCCTCCTAAAATACAGATCATATTTCTGTAGCCTGTTTTGTTAAATTTGTAGCATAAGCATTTTCTACCTCATAATCAAATATTATTTAAAAACATGGCTTTATCTGATAAATGTACCACAAATGTAATAATACGACTGTTTCCACACATCTCTGTATTATAATTAAAACAAAAGTGTATTATTTTTAAAATAACGAAACGTATGTGTTGATCCTATAACCTATGATTTAACCAAAGGCTACACACTCAGTGATCATTCCTCAAATGTTAGACTCATTTATCTCTGATTGTCTTTGTTCATGAATGCTAAAAGAATAAAAGAGGTTAATAGAGTAAATGATGTATTGGCATTAAAAACTATTTTTGGATTGGAGAAAATAGCAGATTTAATATATAAGAATATTGAATTTGACTATGAAAAATCCAAAGTACCAAGAGAGCTAAGAGAGGAAAGGCCATGATGGTAGACACAGACACTAAGGAAACTGACCATCATAAGAAATAGTTTTAGGATCTTCTGCTTGCATGCTGATTGTTAGTGTACACCCCAATGTCCTGACAATCATGCCATTGTTATCTTTATTTACTTGTTCTTCAGAAACATTTGTTTCCTCCTGATTCGAGGGCTTAAAGTTCAGATCAAAATATTTTTGGTTCTGTTCAAATCTGAAACCAGATGGAAATATCTTTTACCTTCAAAAGTTGCTTGCATATAAGCAACTCATGTATCCCTGTTAAAAGGATATAATCTGATATCAATGCAAACTTCAGGCATAAAATTCTTGGTAGATTACTGACCTCAAATAGCTGTTATAAGACTGGATAAAAGTAATATTTTCTTATATTACTGTCACTTCTCTGTAAGCAAAAATCTGGTCATTTGTAAATGAGGCATTGCCATGGGTAGATCCTATATAGTTCTATGCTGGAATCTTTCTTGCCTTTATATGCACACCATCTTTTTTAGTCTGACTATATCCCCTAGAATTTTTATTCATATGCTAAGGAAACAAAAAAAAAAGATATCCTTATTTTTCTCTGCCAGAATATTCCCTGTATTGCTCTGCTTACCTGAAGTCTGAATTTCCCTTGAGAATATCACTTTTTTATCTCAGTACTAGCAAGAACTCTTAATCACATCTACTTGGCTTCCTTTCCCATTTTCTTTAACAAGCTTCTGGGCTACAGCCACTCTACTGAAATTCCCACCCACCTCTCTCTCACACACACATAATCAACACTTCAGCAGTCAACCTATTTCTGTACCACTACTGGACAACTTCTTTTCAGTCCTGTGGGAAGAAGTGCTTCAATTAGTTTAGAACTGTGCTTTTGATGCCATCCATACCTTTCCTATTTCTTTCAGCTTTCCTTTAGGAATGCAATACACTCTTTTCTAAATTTCCTTTGCCCCTATTCACCATTCGAAGGTTGTTAGAGTTAAAATACCCTGCGTGTTGGGAGACTTTTGTGAGACTTCCACATCTTCAAGAAGTTGTATCCTCTTTCATTTTCTTACATTCAAACATTCCTGAACTGTCTTCTTTTGCCTTCATTTTACTGTAACATAGCCATCACCATCACTCCACTATTAATTTGTAGTTCCCTATTCCCAAGAGCAATGTCTGGTCTTCCAAATTGAGTTTTGATTCCAATCATGTTTCCTTGACTTCACTAAAACATTTAACAATAAATCACTTACTTATTGAGATTTTCTTCTAAAATTTGCTTAATATTGTTCACTTCTGACTCATCTTTTACCACACTGTCCTGGTATCTTCATGGCCAGTATTTTGGGGTACTAACTCTCAAACTTTATTCGAATTAAGTCTTTTTCTCTTGATGTCACTCTCCCTGTACTCTACTTGGACAGTTACCTTGGTCTCCGTAGCTCAGTTATCTAAATAATCAAATCAGGGAGAAACTTAAATATAAGGTTTGACTTTTAAATAAAAATTTGAATGCAGGATACAAAAGAGCATAAGATAACTTACAAAAAATATAGCTTGTAAGTTATTCTTTCCCGCTTTTCAGTATTTTTGTATTTGTACAATTATTTCAACATCTGCCCAGTAATTCAGCTTATAAATCATGAAATCATATTTGGTTTATACTTGTTTGTTGCTATTTCTTAATTCATTTCTATCCTACTTTTCTTAACATGATTACAATTATCATTCAAATATGTAGAATAAATTAAACATAAACATATTGATCAGGTTCTAGAAGCTTAACAGCTTTGATGTTATAATGACAGGATTAATTTTTCATTTGCTCTTTAAGTCCTCCTATACATTTTTACCCCAGACTTCTTTTCCAATGATTGTTTCAGAATAGTTTTTCTCTTTATTCCACCCAAACAAAATTCATCTTTCCTCCATCTATAATAGTGTGGCTTATTTTTCATGGTAGTAGTTATAGATCTCAATTCTGTTTTATTATGTCTGTTTCATTTTGTCTACCTCTCCAGTCAAATTAGAATTCCCAAAAGGCAGTGAAAATATAATTCACCTCAAATACTCCTACAATAGAGAATTCGCGTTAAATATTTGGAGCATTAATTAATATTTTAACATGTACTTTTCATGAGTGGGATATGCTATAAGCATTACATAATTTGAGATTAATTCAACAGTAATGTATGCTTTATTATAGCTCGACATTATTAAAATTTAGAGATTGTCTTTTCTTCTAAAGAATTTCAAGAATTTAGTGTCTGCATGACTTCTAATACTCTCTGTGATATTAAGTAAAAAATATGAGTATTTCTCCATAGTTTAGATAAAAAATAAGACTAATAGAGATTAACTTACTTATCACTGTCACAAAACCAATGGGTGATACAACAGGGATTAAAAACACTTACTTCAAATTTCCATTCATTAACATATTCACTCCATGAGGCATTCATTCAATAGCGACTTCCCATCCCTTTATGAGGACAAATGAGATAATGTCTGCAAAACAATTTGAGCTACTCGGGAAAAGCAGGCTATATAATTTAAAAGATGAATTTGATAAATTGGATTCACAAATAAGTGCATTGGCTCAAAGCCTCTGTACAGAGGAAGTGATTGTGTCATTTTCCCCATCATCTTGCCAATTTACCTCAAGCTTTACAATCAGACAAATCTCCTACAGAGCTCAGCAATGAACTTCTAGAAAATGAGATTTGGTCTCAGTCCAGTAAATTTTATTTGTACTTTCCCCATATTCTCTTCAATAGTTCACTGACCCATTACATCACCAAAGTTCCTACTTACCAAAATCAGAATATAAGTACATTTGACTTGTTTCATAGCTAATATTTTAGCAATAATCTCATATAAAATATTGATTTGATAAAAAAGCATTTCCTCTTTCATGTTATTACATTTATGTATAGGTTCTACTTGAGAATTCACTATATAAGCCTTTGGAATGTACTTATTGCACTGGAGTCTTTTTCAATAACAGCACCTACTACATAGGACCCAAGGGCACCTATTAAGTGCTCAATGATATTTTCTACTAGGCATTTTTTTGTCCTCTGAGAGCATTTCTAGCACTCTCAGAAAGGCAATACAATCAATGTACAACCTCCAGTGCTTCTGAACGAAACAGTGTAGATGCTATTGAAATAGCCTTACTGTTGCAGAATAAATGGGAGGAAAGGAGCTAAAGGTGTAGGGAAGGTGTGATACATAGGGGAAGAACAAAAAGGGAAAAGAAAAAAATGTGAGAGAATGAAAAGATGAAAATAAAGTGTTTGTAGATGGGGAGGGGAGGACGGGGTGAAGGGAGGGCAGAGGTAAGGGGAAAAAAATGAGAATCAAGACTTGCCATGTAAAGGTACATGATCCCAACAATGAATGTAACTGTACTGTATCCCTAAATGTACCAATAAACTCAATTAAAAAAAAAAAAAGAAATAGCCTTACTGGATGAAGACGCTGCTGAAAAATGCACACATGTGCATCATACACAGACCAGACAAAGCCATAGCCTGCCTGCCAAAAGTAAGAAAATAGAAGGATTTCATTTGAGGAGAAGCATGATCTGTTGAACAGCAGCAGTACAATTCAATTTGATTTCATAAGTAAACTTTGCTCCAATAAAAAGAATTCTTATAAACCAAAAATGTAATTTAAACAACGCAGTACATTTTAGATTTCTGAACACTCACTCAGGTTCACCTTAACTGAATTTTCAGTTTAGGTAAAGTATACCATCGCTTTGGGAACTCTAAATAAATCTTGCTTTCTAAGCAGCTTACATACACTGACATTCCCTTACACTGTAATGTGCCCCCTTTATCAGGACAGGCTGATAGGAGCAGCAGATGATCACCACGGAGGAGAAGGAGAGGTGACCACCTGTTATCTTCCAGGTGCATTTGAGACCACGGTTACTGATTAAATTTATTTTTAATTTTTGTCTAATTATGAAGTGGAGATCCTATTTTAAACATTTTATTGTTTTAATACTTTTAGAACTTGAATATATGCCAAAGATAAAGTATAACAACTTCCTACAAAACAAATCACAAAGTCTCCAGGAATTTAAGAAAATCATTACTATGAATAGTTTGTGAGAACAGTAGCCACTATTCCTCCAAAATTCATTTCCCATGGTTTGTTACCCAGAGTAAAAACTAGTGTGAAAATGCATACAGTACAGTAAGATGACAAAGGGAGAGATAACATTGATAGATTGGAATATTTTGTTATACTAATTATATTATTTTTGGTAGTTGCTAATCTCTTACCATCCGTAATTTATGAATTAATGTGTATCATAGATGCATATGTATAGGAAAGAATATTGTATACATAGTGTCCTATAATATTTGCTGTTTCAGGTATTTACTAGGGTTCTAAGACTGTAACCTATAAATTGAGTACTGGGAGTAAAACTGTAGTGTACATGGATTTGTCACAGTGACAAAGAAGGTCCAAAATAAGTTTGTAGTAGAAAAAGAAAAATTAAAACCCAATAGTCTCAAACAGATACTCCAGAAAGTGGATACAAATTTACAATTAATGGGGTAGGTTGAGTAAAAGTAATATTTAAGAACCAAAGATATACAACTCAATGGGATTTAAGAACAAATACGTGGACATAGAAACACTTGTATATCCTCCCTCTTTTGGTAGATATCCAACATTTTGTTGTTGTTTTGTTTTGTCTTGTTTGTTTTACAAAGTTTTAGTGATATAAACTGATGTACCTATCAGTAACATGCAATATATTGTTTTTTACACCACCTCCTGATAGCTGAAATGCCTTACAAATTGATCTAATAAATGTTGACTAATTGCTAATTATATGCAGATTATTTTTAAAATAAGGAAAGTTACGTTTGTAAGTAAGAGCATTAGGGTAGTAAATGCACTTGCAATATAGTTAGCAAAAGTCAGAAATGGAATCCCGGCACTTGGGAGGCTGAGGCTGTGAGTTTGAGACCAACCTGAGCTACATAGTGAGTTCCAGGTCATTCTCAACTACATAGTGAGACTCTGTCTTAAAAAAAAAAAAAAAAAAAAAAAAAAAAGTCAGAAATGGGTAAAATTAGATAAAAATGAGAAATTCAGATGGACTTTCAATGAAACAGAATAGATGACTTAAAATGACAATGGAAAAAATGGGCAAATAATGAGCTAATAAATAAATTGAACAAATTTTCCTGTGAAACTACCAAAGGGAAATAAACAAAAAGCGGGATCATCTTATCTCAATGATGGCCAATGTGTGTCTTCTCCTTGGCCGCTCTTTTTGAGTGAGAATGTTTTTCCAAAGTGAATGTGGGTAAGGATAAGTGTTTGGATATGGTGGCACTCAACATGTATTTTCCATTCCTGTCCCAAATGCTTCCTTCTTGTTCATTCTCTATAAGTAATCAGAATCCAAATGCAAATCGTGTTCTTCCCTAAACACTGCAGCTCTCATTTCCTTGTCATTCATTGTAACAAAACTTGTTCTAGTCTCTCTGCCTCTATACCCAGTAATACATTCCGCATACTGATGATTAATTTTCTTTCTGAAATTTCAATATGACTTTGGCGCCCTCTCCTCCCACTCAAAACAACCATTATAAATTCAAAATTAATTTATTTGACAAATAAGATCATTTCTGATCTTAAGACTTTACACAGTCTTTTAACTGGCTCTGCCAAATGATCTACCAATTTTTCACTTTCACCCCAACTACCACTAAGATAATTGTAACTCCTGAACAGCCTCCTTATCCATGCTGTCATTTTCTTACATGTCTTTTTTCCTTTTGACTTCCTTCATAAAACTTCGGTGAAAACCTTACCTTCCTTTGTAAAATGCCAGCTCAAATAGTTTTTCTGGGAGAATTTCCTTAATATACTCTATCCGTTGCTCCTTATTGTTTACAATTTACCTTTCTTTGGGGTAGAGGAGGTACCAGGGATGGAAATCAGGACCTTGGTAGACACATCGCTGCTGAGCTACATCCTTTGCCGGATAGTTTCCTTATTTTTATTGTAATGTTTTAGTGGGGAAAGGCAATACATTTTTTTCATGCATGTGTTCCCAGGACCTAAGCATAATTTTGGTTTTGGTTTTGGTTTTGTACCCAGGATCAAATTCTCGACCTTTCACTTGAGAGGCAAGGCACCACTGAGCTGAATTCCCGGTCCCATAATCTTGTTTTTATTAGTTTCTGAGTAAAAAGTTAAGGATCAAAAAAAAAAAAAAAAAAACCAACAACAACAACAAAAAAACTTCAAATAGGGTAGAGGGTAATGAATAGACAATGATGGAGATCATCTGGAAGGCGGAGGGAGGAGGGCAGAGGGCAGAGGACAGAGAGGAGGCAGGGAGAAACTTCTGAACAGGAGAGAGCAAAGGTTCAGAATTACAGGAGGGGTTACCAGGCACACTCCCAAACAGGAAGCCGGCGATTTCTGTTATAGGGCAGTTAATTAGGGCAAAAAAGTATCTGAAAGAATCTGGACAAGGTGGCTTTTATCTTATGATTTATTGTTTTAAATTCTCTCTCTCTCTCTTTCTCTCTCTCTCTCTCTCTCTCTCTCTCTCTCTGTACTGAGAATCGAACTTGGGACCTTGAGCTTGGGAGGTAGGCAATGGCACCACTGAGCTAAATTCTCGGCCCTACTGTGTTATATTCTCTTTTCGCACCTAAGAATTCTTTAGCTGTAGACAGTTTTTGTGTGTGTGTGTGTGTTTGAGAAACAATGCTTTCCATAAAATTTCTGCAAACAAATCTTTGATTTTCTAATGTTTTATATTTCATGTGAACATGTCAATTTGTCTTTTTATGATAATTTTATGTGTATTTTATATATAATATTTAACTTGTGTGTATATTGTATGTTTCTTTATTCTGAAACGTAAGAACTATATACATCTGTGATAGAAAATAGCTACAGGACAAAGATAAGAAAAACAAAACAAAACAGGCTTCTACCTGATTGTGTGATTCTTATTCCAGTTTGCTCATGCTATATCATGTGTGACTAAAGCCTATGGTGTCTAACCATTTTCAGGCTTTTACCAGCCATTGACAAATTGCAGCCCCACAGAAGTTGGAAAACATTGCCAAACAAAGCTATCTTTGAATTCAATGTTCATTAAAGCTTTGTTGAATTTCTAGGAACTCAAGCAATATTCATTTCTTCCTGGATTAGTAAGCAAGCAATCTCTGGGTGAGGGTAAACTGAGCTCCTGAAAAAGTATCCCCAGAATAGCATATAAATTACAGATATTCCCTTCTTTCCAAACTGATTGCAAAGTGTAAAAGAAAAATCACAAACAGACTGCCCAGCAGGAAAGCAGCTTGAAAAGTCAAAACAGTAAAATATTTAGTTGGCGTGTTTCTTTCCTATACTACCTAAATTCCCACAGGGAAAAATGCCACATAGATTTTAGTCAATAAACAAATATCTGACAAAAGGTCAAATAAATCAATCCATCCTATTGTATTGTATTATAGGCAGAGTAATGAGACTAGAATAACCCTAGCACCAATAACAATGTGTTTGGTTTAAACATGGTTATGTATATGTAATGTTTATGTCAATCATATGGGACTATAGTATACTTTTATTGGGGGCTTTGAAACTACAAATCTGAATATATGAAATTTCTGTCAATGGTTAAAACACCAATAAAATTATGAATTAAAAAATTGAGGTAAATCTGAGACCATTGAAAGAAAATACATGATTAAATGCAAACTTTATAATATACATATCATAACTTGACATTTCTATCATCTTGGTTTTTCTTTCTCTATGTGAAATAATACAAATATATTCTTTTTTTTAACAGCTTCAGTATCCCTTTACATTTCTTGTCATTCAGTGTACAACTTATTCTAAAATGTAGACCTAGTCAAGCTTCAAATTCAAGAAGCAAAGAGACAACTGCTCATTTTATATTGTTATGCTGTACAACAACTAGCAAAGAAGAATAGTATTTTGCTCTACCTAAAAGCCCTCTTTGGAAGATTAAGTGGAATTCTGCACGAACCACTCACCTACCATAGTACCTGAGCACCAGGCACTCAAAAACATTTAATAAATGAATGTAATGGGGGAAAGGAAATCATTAAATACTTGAATGCATACTTACATGACAAGTATTATAGATTTATTTTATTCAAGTACCCATAAAAGTTTTTGAAACTAGAAAAGTACCATTGAAATAAATTACATATATTTTCTCTCGTACCTCTGGGTTTAAAATGTATGTGTCTGTGAATGTACTAAGAACACACAGGTGACATTTTTACACTAATTATAGTGTCATTTTTATAAAAAAAAATTTGTTCACTATATAGTCATAATACACACAGCTATATATATATATTATATATGTAAATGTATAAATTATATGAGTACACATATATGCAGTACATGGATGTTTTACATATTCACCATGTGAAATATTCAAAAATTTAAAGCCGTTAAAATTTATTTAGGAAAAATTAAATTAATTTCTGCATTAGAAACTTCAAATGAAATATTTCTTCACTTGGTAAGAATGATCTAGCCTCTAACTACAAGAGAAAACAAGGAGATGGTCTTTAATTAGGGACTTAGGTGTTGACTCAAAGCCTCTGAAGATTAAGTTATTGTTCCACAGCCCTCACTTCTGAAATAGGAAAATTACATCAAATTACTTTACTACTTTTCTTCTTAAGAACTGTGCATTACTTCATGAGTACCTATTTATCTCAACCTGCTCCACTGGACATTATAAATAACCAAGCCACAATTTCTTTACTGTTTTTTAAGGAAACAGCGTCTTGCACTTCCAGTGTTCAGTCACTTTAATAAAAAGAATCTTTCTAGCAATTCAACGCCCTCAGCTATTTGAAAAACAAAGAGACAGAATTTTCTGTGATTCTCTCTGTATTTACAAATGGTGGTGTTCTTTCCATTAGAGAACGAAAAGAGTATTTCCTGAAGATCAAACATCAAAGACTCCTCTTCTATGTGGAGGCTTCAGGAACAGAGGTGCAATTATTGTCAAAATGTAAACCGATTGTTTAAGATTGGCTGCGTCAGAGCCCTGGATACTGAGTGTGACAGATTCTGCAGGTGTGCAGACTTTTGCCTATTGATACAAATTGAATCTGAAAATAGCAATTTATTCACCAAATCAAACCAATCACTGCAATGCAGTTTTCTCTTTCAGCTTTTATTTTCAACCAACCACTTTAAACCACTTTGAAACACATGTTTTACAGCAACATTTCTTTTTCAGTGAGGGGTTCAGTCATGGAAAACCTTTCTTTTAACCTTTTTTTAGCATTGAGCCTTTCTTTTAGAAGACTATTTACAGTCACACTACTGATTCAACTCAAAAATTACCACCACCTGTTACAAATTAGTGCTCCAGTCCCCACAATACTTTTTCTCTTTTCCGTCATTTGCTTTTCTTACACATTAAAAAAAGAAAGTAATATCCTTTGTTACAAAACTTCAGAACTTTAAAGACATATCAGAAATTCTACAGTAAAACTCCCTCTGTATATACTAACATAATCAAATTCCGGGAAACAGAAAAGCACAAAAATAAGCATATTTTTAAGCAAATCTTTTTTATTTTAATACTCAAAGTGATGCTTAGTAGTAAAGTCAAGAATTTGAAATAAGTAAATAAAAGACAGTTTGCCTGAAGGAGAGCAAACAGCAAATTACTCTAAATTTGTATCAAAGACTGGACGAGTAAGTGGATACTCTTGAAGTTTTGAAGACACACGTTCCTGGCATTTGACCAGCATTTCCAAAGCTCCTAGCAAAAGAGACTTACTATGGCTAGCTCACAGGTTGTTCCCATGACTATGAACAAACATTCAAAAGTGGGGGAGATACTTAAATAGTTGGGAAACAACTAAAAACAAACAAGTTGGAAAAGGGAGAACACATATATAAATATAATTAATTTTAAGCCAGGATATATTAGGAAGAATATTAAAAGAGAAAATTCATTACATTATTTTATAACAGATCATACTGTACTTTGTGTTCTATTTTATAAGGTGTTCATCTATAAGAGAAGGAAAAATGAAGAAAAAAAGAAAAATAATATGAGGTTAAGTTATAGTAAGACTAGTAGCTAGGGTTGCCATAAACTTTTTTCATGTCTCAGGATTTCAGGAATGAAACCTGCATACCTCTGTGTGCCTAGTTGATTAGGGCATTTGTCTTCGATCAGTACATTCTAGTTTAAGCAGACAATGAGAAAACATTTGGTGATGTAGATCAAAATATGCAAAGCTTTACAATCCACTGAAAACTTAAATTAGCAAAGTTTAACCAAAAACAGATGATCCCTAAAAAGCAAGATGTGTTTTCTCTGTTGAAAAGCTAATGGAATATTGGCTGTAGTACTGGCTATTGGTTGTCATTTCTCTGTTCAGATGTGAGGGCTCCATGGTAGAATATAGCAATTAATAAATAACATTTCAGAAATGTTGAGTCATTTATTAAATGTGTCTATTATGAAAATTAATGTATGTGAATTTATAATTTAATAAGTTTTACTTCTTTTACTACTGTCTGTGTTCTTGACATTTTTTGTTTATTGCATCTGTATGGTGTGACTATTTTGATTTTCTATGTGCATTTCTTCTGTGGTCCATATTCAGTGTTAACACATGCGTAGCTTGAAATTGGCCATCGTGGAAGGCTGCCTTTAAAAACATTGTCAAAGAAAAAATAAATAAATAAATTGTCAAAGTCTACATGTTAAAAATACTGACACAGAAATATTAACCATACAGGAAGAACTTAAGAATATGTCATAACTGTAGTTTTTACATTGACAAATATAGAAATAAACTGATGAAATACTTTTCCAGTATTTGAAAAGTATTATTAATTCAAAAAAGAAATAGCATATTCACATCATTGAAGAATGTGTGAAGTTCTGAAATAGGCCTTCATTGTTTTAGTTCTGTCTTACTTATTAACTTAAATGGTAATATTAACCAACAGGGAGCCTAATTAGTATACTCATTTTTCATTTACTGCTAATTAACAAAAGATTCTGTAAAAATCAATTGATTATATGCAATTTACAATGAAGTATATATTTGTAAATTGTGAGCTGTTTTTAATATCAGTAAAATGCATAGCAAATAGCTGTATATATCGTGTGTGTGTGTGCATGTGTGTGTGTGTGTGTGTGCACATGCTTCTGTTGTCAAGGAAAAGTATTGCACTTGTCGTACTGTATTTTAAGGTTTTGTTCCTTGTAAATGGATAGGTGAAAATTTTATAGTATGCTTTCATTAAATTCTTCTGTGAAAAGCTAGGCTACCTTTTAGAAGTCCCTGTTAAAACATTGGTCAAATGGAATGAAACACCAAATAAGGCATTTCTACTATAATTTATGAAATGCCCCAGAATAATTAATATGAGTGTTTCCTTTCTCTTCAGTGAGTGCTCAAAAGTTTCTGTTGCTATCATTTCCTTTTATCTTTCTTTTCTCTCAAGCCTATGGGGTACATCAAAAAGTATATAATTATAGGCCTGGCACTGACATAAAAACTTAGATAAGTTATCCTCTGTTTAAAGAACCGTTTTGGGGCATGAATTTCATATTGATTTGCTTAATTTCCATTTGTTTAATATCTACTGTGTGATAAATTAAAAGCCATTTCATTCACAAAAGTATAAATTAAAAATTACTAGAGGAGGAGTGAGAAAGAAGAGATGAGAAAATCTGAAAAAACTGTTGGTGTTAATTTGCCTAAATAGTTTGATTGCAATGATAGCGTGATAAACATATCTATATATCAAAATGTAACAAGTCACAAATTAATTATGTGCATTTTAATCAATATCTGTTATAGCTCAAAATACTTATTTCAAAAGTTTCTAAAATAAAGAAGGTAAGGTTAAATTACATACATGTATATGTATATGTATATGTAAGCATATGTATATAATTGTTTGGAGTTTTACTTTGTAACTACTTTGTGTCTATACATTCTTTTGTGCTTATGTTCTTCTAAGAAATAATAAACATATTTTCATGATAGTTACCCTACATTTTAAACAGGAGAACACTATTTATATACAATGATTCTGTTTTAAATTTGCATATTTAGATAAAATGATAGATATTTGACTATTAAAAGTTAATTTATTCAAGGCTTATGAGACTGCAAATTTTCGACTTCTTAAACTTTCCTTCTGAATAAATTTTCTCTAATACACATGTCTGATCTACATGTAAGTGTTATTTAAATATATTTTATCTAAATATAATGCACACACTGACACTTCATCATAAAAGATATCCTAATTTTGATAGATTACTCCCAAATACAGACATTAGAGCTACACATATTTTGGCATCTTTAAAGAGACTTGTTCTTTATTATCTTAATATAGACTATAATGTTTTTGGATTTTTTTGAGACAGGATCTCAAAAAATGTATGTTGAGACTGATCTGGAACTCACTACGTAACTCAGGCTGGTCTTGAACTCGGTGATCCTCCTGCCTCCGCCTCCCAAGTGCTGGGATTACCGGCATGTGCCACCACACCTGGCTATAATTGTTGAATTGCATCAGAAAAGCAATTCTGGTAAAATCAAACTGGACTGAAATCAAGTTAGCATCTAAGAAATCCTGTAGGACTTCTGTAATTTTGAATAACTCTCAATATATCCCACTCAATTCTTAATTTATTCAATAAATATTTGGACTTAAACATTGGCTATGACAAAAATAAAGGAGGAAAAAGAATGATCTGCTATGAAGAAACTCAAACTGGCAGTGGAGACTGATGAAAATATAATTTTAATAAAATACTTACAAAACTGCTGGAATTTTTTTCTCACCAGAAAAGAAGAGCGGAAATGGATGAGTGATAACTTGCAGTTTATTCTTCTTACATGAATCTTATGTGGAAAAAGTTATGCAAACCAAGGAGTATAAAAATACACAATAGTTAATTGACATTATTAATAGTCTTTTGAAGTACTTGATTCTTTCAATTTTTAGTTTTGTAAAACATACATAGACATTTATACAGATCTTGTCCCTAGTCATGATGAATTAGTTAACTTTTTTTTGGTATCTATGGCCCTTGTTTTGGTTTTTTTCCTCCCTCCTTTTCAAAAAAGAGCTCTCTGGTGGTTAACTGTTCATTCAAAAGCTAATACATCCCTGTGTTCCCTAGAAAGCATCTTCCTTTACTGGCACAATTCCCTAGAAGTGTTTTAAGAGCTCTAAGTTGCTTTGCCTTTCAGTTTGCAATGTGCTTTTGAATGATCAATATGCATTATGGAACTATGCTTACTCATCACTTTTACCATCAGGAAAACACATCAATATTCTGGCAAGAATATTTAAACATAATTAATAATTCTCACTTAATACAACCATTCACTACTCTCCCTTTTTCTGCTTCCAAATTCAGGTTTTAAGTTTCTTTTGGTCATTAAGTTTTCATTCTCTCCAGGTAAATATCTCAATTTAGTAATGCTCTGAAATAATTCAGAACTCTTTAGGATCTTGTCAATATTATTGTAAAAGTTAGCAAAAAACTTGGAAAAACACTGTTAAATTATTTGAACCATTCAATTTTGTTTTTTTTTTTTTGTTTTTTGTTTTTTTTTATTTTGTTTTTGCTATGTGAATCCATTATCAGAAAGAGACTGTTCCTTTATCACAGAAGAGTAGGCGAAAAAATGTAGTGCCAGGCTTCCCCTATTCTGGAACTATAATCTAGACCAATAGTAAAATGCTGCCAGTTTGCACAAATGGGCAAGGTGGAAGACAATATATATTCTAGCAATTCCTAATACTTGGAAAAGTCTCTTAAGGTGCAGCAGTATTTCCTATTGTAGGTAGCTTTCACTGAGGTGAAGATTTCAACTGCCAGGGTACGATCTGTCCTTCTCACTGTGAAAAGAACAGTTCGCCCTTCACATCCCTTTAAGACCTTGCCATAGTTTGAATTTTCAATGTCCCTTAAAGGTCCATGTGTTAGAGGTTTGGTCCTCATAGTGGCACAATTAAAGGCATTTGGGGCCTAGTGGGAGACCTGTAGGACACTGAAGATATAACCTTGAAAAGAACAGTAACACCCTCAAGTTCCTATCACATACTATGTTTTCAAGACTAAAGTGAATAAATTTCCCTGCCATGTGCTCCCATTATGAGCTGCCTCCCCACACACCAAAAGCCAGGGACCACTAATCCTGCACTACTCCAAAACTGTGAGCCACAATAAACCTTTATGTTTTATAAGTTGACTGTATTGGGTATTTGTTTTAGTGATGAAAAGCTGGGTAGCACACACCTCTACTTTCAAGGTCGCAAATTTCTCACTAGATGTATTTCAATTTTCCTTTCATCCTTCTCCCTCTGTTGAGTAAAGGCATTACCTTATGATTTAACAAATTACTTTTCTAATTTTCACAGTAAAATAAATAAAAATCTAATAGGCATAAGAAGATCTAAAATGTTCAGTTATTAAAATTAGTTTATTTAGCATTTTAAACAAGGCACTAGCAGTAATCTACTCATACTCCTAGTACAGTGATACAGAAAACTTAGAATAACTAGCCTTGTAATTATATGCTATCATTTTAAACATAATATTTTGAGAGTAAAACAAAGGAAAAGAATTCCTGCTTCAAGCTAACTTTGTATTCAAAGCATAAATGAGTGAAAAAATGAACCATTTTTAGAAAGCTTTGAGATAGCTGTAATGCTGCCTCACTTTTTTCCAGCCATAAACAACTTTGAAAGCAGGTGTTAGGAAAAGAACCAATAATGAAACCACAGTATAATCCACAGTTGAAACATCCATAATTTTTGCAGTAAGAAAACAAGTTATTTCTGAAAATTAAAATGCAAGTATATATAATGAAGTTAAAAATTACCTATATTTGCTACAATTTACAATAATAAATTATTCCACAAATCTTCACTCTTTTCCTACCTACAATTCACAGAACATATCCCTCTCAAATATCCATTAGTCTATGTTTATAACAAAATTTTACAATGTATTGGACATTTTATTGTTTGGATGGTTTGTTTTATTTTTTCATTATTTATGTCTGAAACATTTCCCTGGATAATGCACTTTTTAAAGAGTTAGAAACGTTTGTTTTGTATGAGATTCATTAGCACAGCGCTAAGAGAAGTTATCTTTGGAAATTATTCCTATCAAAGAAATACATCTTTCTCAACTTTCACTTAGATTTCATTTGATGGTGCAGAAATATGCCAATAATAAGCAAAGGAAATAATTAAATTCCCCCAAAATGTTTAAATAAGTATTAATGAGCATAGTGCATGTCTACATAGAGCACAGATGCACTTGCACCAACAAGAATTTTCAGGTAGTTATGAACTTGCAGTGGAAGTTGTTAGAAAAGCCAGCAGTCATTATAGGTATGAGGTCAAGGGCTAGGTGACTTTGGTAATTAAAACTTCAGTCTCAATAGAACAATTTGATAAATAATTCCAACTCAGGAAAGTGTAGTTGTTTGCATTTATGTGAAACTTATGTTGAATAGTAAAATATCTCCCTTGTTCTAATATTTAAATGGAAAATCAGGGAGATTTTACACACTACTCACAGAGTGTTGAATGAGACCTATGACAACTATTGGTGTAAAAGACCACTCATTATTTTAAATCAAAACTGTGAAATATGAGTGTTGTTAGTTATGCTATATTAAAGGCACAATGTTTAAGATAATACCCAATAGATAACAGAGTCGATTCTGTTTCCTCCAAGTTTGAAGAGCTGGCTGCCTATGCGCACTAACGGCTGTGCTTTGAAGTAATCAGTCACTTATTACTGTAGAGACAAGTCTTGTTTCTATGGTTTTCAAAACTCTGAGTCACTGATTTCTAATATTGGTCTATGATTTTAGTCTGCTTGTTGAATTTTTTCTAAATTGCATACTTCACCTTTGTGATGAGTAGTTAAAAATAAAAATAAAAAATTAGAAATTCTAAGGAAATCCATATAACACAAGCTAGACTCACTTCTGTGATATTCTGTCTACTTTCTTTGATTTTCCTTCTACACAGATGCTTAAATTGGAAGATAATAATAGTCACCTTCCCACAATGAAAATTAGGAATTCTTCCTTTCACTGTGATTAGTTGCCATCAAACTGTACTTCTGTCTTTTTATTAAATGTTGAAATGTGATAGGGAAATATATGCATGGATAGAACTGTGAATTCTCATCCATTAAAAGTCACTGCTCATATAAGCAATCAGTACATGAGACACGCAAGGGAAAGTTATTAACAAACGAAGAGAGAAATAGCCCATTATTCAGGAAGTATTTTTGTAAAGTTAAGAGAGAGCCTGAGTTCATCTATCATAGATGTGATACTGAAAAAGAATGGGCAAAGAAATATGATAGTGATTAAAGGAAATTTTCTTATTTACTCTGTGAAAAGACAGATGTTGCCATTGTATTTAAAGTTTTACTATCTGTGGTATGTTGCTTGAGGGGTTTCTTTCGGTCTGAAACAATGTTATGAAGAAATGATGGCTGGTTCTGTGGCAGGCATATTGTAAGCTTAAGGGGAGGTCAAACATATTTCAAAATATCTTGAACACAAATGTTAAACTCATATCACTAAATTATTAAACCCCCAAACTGTCAACTTCTCTGCTTTCCATGATTTGAGATTATTGAATAATTCTATTGATTATGAAGAATTGATGCAATGTTTAGACTACCAGAAACCATCCTCAAGAAGCAAGATATTCAGTGTCCTTTGAACACTTCACATCCACGCCAATTCAGCAATGGTAAACAAACAAAATAATTATTCACTGAAGACTGCAAAGATCAGAAATTATTTTACAAGAAAATCACCATTAAACCTTAAAATCTTCAAATTGATTGCTATTCTACTTTTATAAATCAGAGATAGTGAATGATATCTTACTAAACATGGCATATGTGAGCAATGACAATCATGTAATATGTAATACGATATGTATATATGTAACAATCAATGGCCAATTATTTAAATTTTCAACATATTTATAATTCCTTTGTCATTTATACAAAAGAGCTTTTATCGTTGAAGTGGGTTTTTACAGATAATCTTCTAGCACATTTGGTTAATCAAAGAAGAAACTAAAACATAAACCTATGTATACTACTCCAAATAGAAATTTATATTAGACTTACTCACCAGTTGAAAAATGCAATTAACATTTTGGCAAAAAAAATACCATGGAATTCAGTAGGC
Source organism: Fukomys damarensis (assembly GCF_012274545.1). NCBI lineage: Eukaryota > Metazoa > Chordata > Mammalia > Rodentia > Bathyergidae > Fukomys > Fukomys damarensis. Next base: position 4,627,698 of record NW_022900918.1, read on the forward strand.
TTATATTCTCCACTTAAAATGTTGTTTCTAAAAATTTATCCTTTTAAAGAAAATGTTAACTATTAGAAATGTAATTAAATATACAATTAGTGATGTCTCATAGCTGAAAATTTAGAGAATTTGCACAACTCTTCAAGTAAGTCCCAGTAAATAATATTTATATCTAACAGGAAAGAATTATGTGACAGCCTCATGAAATAGTGGTAGTAAAACCTAAGAGTGTGTAATTGTGACTGCATATGTTTCACTACATGTGTACATGTGATTATTGGCATACATGTCCATATATTTGTACATTTGCATATACAGGTAGCTCTATATGCACACCTGTTACATAATGCTTATAGAAAATGGAAGGCCAGTTCAATTACTACCAAATAATTGCTAATTTTGTCTTATGGAATGTCTAAAGTTGTATCCTGAAAAATATGATCAGTTGTGTTATAAAGACTTTTTTTTTTTTGACCAGGCGTATAATACAGACTATAGTGACAGTATGCAAGTACAATATACAGTTTTCCAATTCTGCAAATCAGGTAGAATTCGCAATCTCTTACCAAGGTGTTTTATAAAGATTTATTCTTATATTGTTATAGTACATATAACATTTGTACGAATGTATGTTGTGTCCTAAATCCATACATATATTATTCATATTTAGAGTCTCCCTGCTACATTTTCTCAGAATTTCCATGTAGCTGAATCACGTTTGCAAAATTGACACATAGTTTTCAATTTCTAAGTGGAATGTATGTAATCATCACAATCTAACTTTTAAGTTCCAAATCATTTATAATTAAATTATATATTGGACCAGTAACAGCAACTATTTAAAGAAATACATATTATATCATAATAAATTTAAATACTATTTATATTATATAATTTAAATTAAAAATACTTTAAATTTTTATTTGTTGGAAAAACATTAAAAATAGGTATGATAAATCATTTAAGGTAAATTTGAATACTGGTTAATTAACTTGCTTAGGATCAAGGAATGGCCCCTCCATACTCCATAATAGTACAAAATGTTGAAGAGGAAAAGATGAGTCAAAGCAAACCCATCACTGTTTCTCTAATACAGTTTAGATTTTGCTTACGATGAGAAATCATCTAAAGAATAATAACAATTATTGGACAGATAATACATAAGCTAACATTTGCCCTTGGTTGATTTTCTTATTCCTAAAAATGTCTGACTATACTCTGATTTTAACCTTGAAAAGTTACAGACATAAATCACTGGAACTGTTCCAAACAATAAAATGTTAAAATAAGAAAGAGCATTTCCTATATATTTTCAAAACTCTGATAGATTTTCATTTTTCAAAATGATTAGTCATGCCATTGACTGAAATTGGAACAGCATATGGGCCTTCCAGTAGAGTCACAGTTTGTCCTAAATCAAAAAAGAAAAACATAAAGTGCTCACAATAAAATGTAGTCAAACACAACTGTAGGGAGGGACATTTTGTTGGGAAAATGCAGAGGCATTTGAAGAGAATGTTTTAGGTACGATAGGATTTTTTTCCCTACTGTTTCATATTTTATCTGCTTTCAAAAGCAAAAACACACTACCCAAATCAGGTTCCGACGGTTCAAATCTTTATTCCAACACAAAGCTCTAACCATACTAATCTCCCAGGTCTTTGATAAGTCAACATGGCAATCAATAGCATACTGCCTTTAACTTTAGGTCTCTGTGGCATGCTTTGATGAATATCATCTTTCCAAGAGAAACATGAAAATCATATCATGAGCAACTGGATCAAACTGTCACACAACTTTGGGAACCTGAGACATTCCAGGGAAATGTGAAAATGAACTACAGTAGATAAATGTCAATTTCAGGGTTTTTGACATTTTGTTATATTTAAATTACAGGCAATGTTATTTTGGTTCCTTCCTGCTCTAAACATGTTGGTTTTCCCTTTCAGGAGATTCTGATAAAATATGTGATCATCCTTTGCCAACATTTTCAATTCCTCTTCTATGCAGACAGCAGGGTTTATATGATAAAATTTTAATGACCATGGGCCTGCATAACAATGTGAAGCACCAGCACATTTTCAATAAAGCTATGCATTTGTTAAGACTGGCATTGGGTGGTATTCTCTGAGCGGAAGCTTCCATGGTCTGAGAATCAGGCTTAGTAGAGATACGAGCTGCTCCGGAGAAAGCGCCATTATCATGCAGCCGTTGTCCGGATGAAATGGAGATTTATGAATCATTGCCAAGGAAACTATATTACAGGCTGTAAATTAAAACTGGGGTTTTAAATATACCCAGAACTAGGCTGCTCGATGTAGTTTTCAGATTACCCCACAGACATTTCAAAGCAGCTTTAGTGTGCCCTCATTCCCTGACTATATCCCCTTCAACGTTCCATAAAAATCTTACATTATTTTCTGGTTTCAGCTTCACAGGCAGCAGGGGTATCTGCATGTAGTCAGGAGATGTTTTGGATTTTTGGTTAATTCTTTTTCTATTCCAGGTTAAGTAGTACTGGAAGTGGACCTTGTCAATGTTAGATCTTGCCGTGATGCTGCCGGCTTCGCCAGCACAACAGTTCAATTCGCAGACTCGGCTTCTTGATTTACAAGCTCATCTATCAACCTGTGGATATTTACACCTTTTGAAGCTTTACTATAGGCATTCTGCGAACAAATGTAAAAATTCAATGTATTTTTTTAAACACTAAAAATGCTATCTTAAAGACTGGTTTCTTTGGTCAAGGGTGCAGCCATTTTTTGTAAACTGTTAGAATCCAAAATGACAGAATAGGCACCAATTTAAGAGGGTATTTTCTTCCACCAACGTGTACCATCTTATAGAAACTAGCGCATTTATGTTGAAAACACAATGGAGTTTTTGCTCTGTTGTGCAAATATGACTGTTGCTAGGAAAATTCTTTCTGCTGGAATGATTCTATGGCTTTCACATGAAAAAAAAAATTTTTTTTCAAAACTCCTCCCTGGTGCCAAGAAGACTAACCAAGAGCATAAGAATAAGGGATGGAAGTTTTCACACGGGTCCCGGTGCAGGATATGTCTCTTGTCATAAATGAAAATCTACTATTGCTGTGCTACAATATCTTACAACAAGAAATCAGTTGGACTTTCTGGTAAGAAAGACCAACCGAGTGATTTCTTTTACCTCATCAGAACATGACCAGTGGAAAAACATCTTCCTAAGCAATTAAAAAGTAAATGAATGTTGATATCTAAAATAATTTTGATTATAAAAATAGTGAAATGATAATTTAAATAAATACAGAGGAGAAGAGTTATGCTGAGAGAATGATTGTAATTTTTAGAATGTAGTTGTAAAATGACACAGTAAAGAAAGTAATTCCTAGAAGTTTAACATTGATACATAAATTACAGTTCATATGTAAAAGCTGAAAGCATCTGTTAGATCAGAAACAGAAATCACAAATTCTTTAAAATAAATTGGACAAAATTTTATCTGGAACTAAGAATTTACCTAAAATCCATGGAAATAGTCTTTGATATTGGTAACATAAGAAATCATTTTGAAACATTTTTAAATTAACTAAATTTATGATAAATATTTTTGATTGAAAACTGACACTGATAACATAAAAAGCTAAAAATGGCAAACTTTTTAAAAAGACATTTTATTAACACTTTAAATCTGAGAGATTAAAAATTCAGTAATAGAAACATCATTATCATACATAAGCATACTGATCCAAATATGTATGTGCATATATAAAGATTTGTGTATTTAAGATTTCCTAAAATGTAATCTGGCATGCTCTTTAAAATGTTATTTTTCAATCAATTGCTCACGACATAATGATGAAAAGAATACCAAGAAAAGTTCAAAAGTCTCAATCTCAGTTCTGATTTAATTAGATTTGAAATGCAACTGTATCTGGTTTCCTGATGAAATTATAAATCATATATTTTAACTACCTAGCCAAATAATCTACTCTTCTCCATGCTACTTGTGATATTATAATATATCACATATAGAGTTAGTCTTTTCCATTAATCCTATCATTTCTCTCAGTGATGGGGGTAAGAGTATCTTGGTTGTATGTTTAGTATTTGCTCTGCTTCTTGACACAAAGCACCTAACTTGAAATTTTGTGACTAAAAAAAATACTTCTGTCCTCATGAGTTTTCATAGTTCCCTAGCTGGGTTCAACTCTTCTCTAGAAGGGGCAAACTGTGATTAGATGCTTGGCCCTTTCACTCTCATACCCACCTGAAAGGGGGGAAGAGAAGCACCAGATATGGCTGGTATGCAGTCACACTTACAGAGTGATCTTTCATAAAAGGTGATGTTCAGGGAACATTTTGGTCACCGAATGTATCATTTATGTTGCCAAGGTGGTACACTGCAATACAGAAGTCCCTACAGTAGAGAATCTTCTAGAACATTGCCCGTGTACCTCTTCATCTGGCTATTCACTGGTATTCTTTCCATATCTTTTATATTGAACAAATAATAATAAATAAAATGTTTCTCTGAGTTCTACAAGCTGTATTAATAAATTAAGGAACCTTATGAGTGAGGTCATAAGAAATTTGTAGGCAAAGTAGACAGAGTGTGGGTGTTTTAGGCCTCCAGTATTCATGCTTGGTTTCTAAGGAAGGGCAGAGAGAAGGACTAAGCATTCATCTGTGAGGTTTATGTTAAGAATTAGTAGTTAATATCAGATTTAAATTGATTTTTAGGTTACCCAGATGGTACCTTTCCGAAAAATAGGAGAATTGTTTCAGGGGTATGGAAGTTCATAATGGTAAAGCACTTGGACAATAACATTATTGTGATTTGTTAATATGACGCATTTATAAAAGTAAACATTGAGATCATTAAAAAGTCCAGAGTTGTTGTTTTAATAATCATTTCACTGAGTATTACTGACTGTTTAAGTTTCCTCTAACGTTTACCTGTTGACACTGAACTCCCAACGTGACAGTATTAGGAGGTAGGGTCACTGATGGTGAGGTAGGCCCTAGGGTGAAACCCCCATGAATGGGCTTAATGCCTTTATGAAAGACAACCCAAAGAGCCAAAAATGTTTACATTTCAGTAGGAAACTCCCTATTTCTTCATGATTTACAAATTAAAGCATAGTGTTGTTCATTTGAAACAATCGCCTCCATTATAACTGGCAGTTGTAAAAAGTATATTAAAGATATTCATAGACATTTTACACGAAAATTTTGAAAAATATCTGAAACAGTCATAGACATTATAAATTTCATGTGAATTTTAAATGACAATGTATAAAAACATTCTAAGTTATTTTAAAAGAGAATTCATCAATATACCTTCTTTATACCTAAGGGCAACTCCAAGTAAGCAGGCAAGTGTTTATATTGATTTTTATTTATTTAATTTTTGGGGGGGTTCCGGATCAAACTCAGAACCTTGCACTTACAAGGAAGATGGCAGAACCACTGAGCTAAATCCCTGGCCTATATTGAAATTTTATATATATAGTAGATATTTGTTCTGTCATCCTTGGGTCCATTTTCCCTTGAAGGAGTCCTCTTTTCCATGAACCAGCCTACAAGTGTCCAGTTGGGGTGGACCAAAAAATATCTCTCCCTGCTCCAAAGTTAGGAATGTGACACAGGCCTCCTCATTTCACCTCATTTACTTTACCAAACATTTTAATGAGGTACAAATGAGCATTCAAAAGTAGCCCAGGTAATGCAATTCTATTTTAAAACTCTTACCAGAATGATGGGCAAATACTGTGCAAATATCGTACTGCATTAGTCAGCATACTTCAGAAAAATAGAAGCAACACAACATATATGATTGTGAGAGAGAATTGTTAGATTGGCTTACAGCATGAAAGACTGGCTGTCTACAAAGTGGAGAGCCACGGAACCAGTATTCCTCAATTCAAGAAGCTGGACCCCTCAAGAAAATGATCAAGTACACAGCCCCAGTCTGCACCTGAAGGTCTGGAATCTCCCTGGAGAGTCACTGGTGTAAGTTTCATTGAAAGGCTGAAGAATCTGGAGTCTAACAGAGTGCAGCAGCAAAAATATACACTCAAGCCAGTGTGGTGCTGCAAGCCTGTAATCTCACCATTCTGGGAGGCTGAGGCAAAAGTTTCACAAATTAGAGCCCAGTCTGGGCAATTAGCAAGATTTGGTCTCTAAATAAAAATTAAAGCAAAGGGCTGGGCTTGTAGCTCAATCTGAAAAACCAGTATTCAATTGACAGCACCACAAACAAACTAAATACATACATACATACATACATACATACATGCATACTAACACACACATCCCTGCTTAGGGGGAATTGAGCACAGATGCCCATGCAGAATTGCTCCTTCTGCTCTTTGGTCCATGTAGGTCACTCACATTCAGGTTGAGTCTCTCCCCATCAATCTGCTGTTGCACACATCAGTCATCTCTGAAAGTACCCTCAGAGTCACACCTGGAAGTGTGCTTCACAAATTATCTAGGAAATTCTCAGTGCAGTGAAGTTGACCACCAAGATTATACATCACCATAACTAGTGGTCATACAATGGCCATTAAGTATGGAGACTTCTTCTAGACATCATATATTAACTAATGAGATTTCCCTGATGTCTTCACCTACTATGAGATAGAGCAAAGCAGAAAGAATGTAGAGATGGCTGGAAGATGGAGAACACAAGGTAACAAAAACCTACCCAGAAGTAAAACTCAGGTAGAGGAGAATTTCATTTAGAGAAGGAAAAAGGAAGAATGCATCCCCTGACAACCTTGGGGCAGCAACAGTGTACTGCTGTGACTGAAGTCAGTTTCAAGTAAGCCTGAGCTACATGTATGATGAGACGATAGTCCTTACTGTGTTAAAAGCACAGTTTTATAATGAAATGACTTTTCATTTTTAAATTTATTTTATTTAATCTTCTTTATGCAATTCAATGAAAAAATATATATTTTAATATATTAGATATAAAATATATATTTATATATTATATATGATATGTAATGAATTTCTAAAACTTGAGTCTAAAATGAAAGTAATCCTGCTCACTGCAAAGAAATGAAGCGCTGTACTTTCCATCTCTCATGCCTCAAAACTTTTACCAACTTTTGAAAGACTGGATCGCTGTAACGACATCTATGATACAATTTCCAGAAGACTGTGGCTGAAGGAAATACTCAGTAACCATCCAGTTACTCCTGGCTTCCAGCTCCCTGGCAGTGAGAAAAAGGCCAGGTAAATACCATAAGCCAATAACTGTGATCAAAGTGAAGAATGTCAGCTTGGAGCTATGGTTACAAAGGCCAATGTACCATTTTCCATTCTCACTCTGTTGTTTTTCTTTCTGAGTTACCATGTTCCCAATAGTATAGTACTCCAGGATAGTAGTTTTTGTCAGACTAGATACCTTCTGTGTGGGGAATAGAGATATTCTAAAAGCAGGGAATTTATAGTATGAGTGAAAAAGGAATTTGGTAATATTGAGTCTCTGAAATTTTGAAATCCAGCAGTACTTCTCTTCAGGAACTTAATTTGTTCTACAATTTTGGAAAAAATGACTACATTTGCATTTTTTGGGGTAAGACGGTTGTGGTCATGTTTGTCGTCTGATACAGAGTTTGCAAACAAAAACAAAATTTTTCCCAATGCTTCGGTTTATAAATCAAATTTTTTGCAAACAAAAGTGTGAACTGAGGTACAACTGTGTGTTTTCCTAATACATGGCCTACTATGTCTTCATAATTGTTACACCTTGTCTGCCAAGAAATACACTTTAGATTATCTTCTGATGTCACTCTATCTCTAAGTTGTATAATTTCTTTTAAGTCAACCAGAAATTTCATTCAATATGTAATGCTGCTTAAAAATGAGATCTCAATTGTGTTTTTCTCATAAGCATCTTAAATTCTCATTTAATCCAACGAATTTCTACTAATACATCCAGAGAACAAAAGTAATGTAAAACCACAAAGCAATGTTTGAAATATCTAACTTAAAAACAAAAGCAAAACCACCCAAACAAGCATGAAACTGGGCATATGTGATGACAAAGAAAATGGCAAACAAAACAATTAGCTCTCTGATGTTTTTCTTTTTCACAAGTTGAGTTGATGTCACATAGTGCTACCCTTTAGTCTTTGCATTAGCAATTCTTTCTTCTTAGTATTCATTGAGAAAGAACCATTGTTTGTCTACTGGGTACCAGGCACAATGAAGAAATCAGAAAAACAATGATAAATGGTGCTTAGCTCCAGGAGTTCAGAGTGTTCAGTAAGAAATAGAGAAGAAAACAAACTCTTAGAATTTGTCTTGTTAGAAATTCCAAAACAGATATGGAATGACACTGTGGAAACCTGTACAGAAAAACTTAATGTATAGAAGGAGTCTTTGATAATAAATTTTATAAAAATTAAGCCCTGACAATATTAGAAGATAAGATAACAAAGTGATTTAGTATACAAAAATCTTACAAATTTAAAATAATACATGAATGGACCTAATTAGAAAAAACATAAATTTGTGATGAAACAAGTCATATGCAGAGAATTTTTTAATTCAGTATAATTTGGACTTCGGTATAATATGTTATTCATACTGTAGTAAAGTAGTCAGTGAAAAGAAAAAGAAAAAAAGAACTTCAAATGTCATGAAAAACACCTGGGACTTTATTCTCGGGGGGGCAGGAAAACTCTTAAAAATTTTAAACTGGAAGATGAAATGCCAAAATTTTATTTCAGAAAGCTTTTCCTGAAAGCAATTTGGAAATTGTTTTGTCAGGGGAAGTGAAGGGAATCTTCAGAGTGACTGGCCTCAATTGCTACAATCCATGAAAAAAATGATGGTGGCTTGAAGCAATCCTGCTGAAGAAGGTACACAATGACTCTGAATTTAAGAGATATACATAGGTTTGACTCAGTAAGATTTGGTCATCAGAAGATCTGGGAGGGAAGAGGAGAACAGGTTATTTTCAAGGTTCCCTCCTCTGTGACAAAGTGTATGGCGGAACATACAGGAAACATAATATTGAAAATAATAGTTATAATAGTGATAATGGTTATAAACCTGGGATGTATCTCAAGGGTAAATGGTTGCTCTGCATGGGTGAGACAAAAGCTTATATCCGGAGCACCACCAAAATTATAGGATTTATAGGACACAATATAAAGTGAGATTAAAATATCCAATAGCCACATTTACAGAGCCAAATAACAGGAACACATTCAAAGCTGGCTGAATGAAAAGAAATAAATAGCTTAAAGTGTATGGAATGTATTAGGTCATCTAACAAAATCTAAAGTTAGAGAAAGGGTTGATTGATTTAGTGGTTGGAAACAGCCATCCGTGACCAGTTTGTTCATTCTTCTGTGCTTTGTAGAAAATCATAAATTTTCTATCTTCTGCAGCCAGGATGGCTCCCCACATAATAATCAAGATTGTGCATTTATAATATTATTTATGTCCTATCACCAGTACTGCTGATTTCTGTATATGGAAACTCCACTATGGTGATGGAGAAGCTTACATTAAATTACCTCAAACTAGTTTAGGCCAACCCATACCTAATTTAGGGAAAGAGGAATAAGATTAGCAATATTAGCTTTTACTAACAATGGTCCAGCCCTGAAGCAGGAACGGGGAAAAGGAAGACACCAAACATAATCCTGAGAGGACTGAAGAGTGGTCTCACGTATACTACTGGACAGACAACCACATCATTGACACGAACAAAGGTCTTGGGCTAATTTTTGAAATTTTTTTATCCTGAGGTTTTATCCAGTGCACAGAAAATTAAGGGGGGAAAAAAAGAACATTTTCACAAAAGGTTTAAAATACTACTGGCTTCAGAAAAATAGCAAGAAATATAACACTGTGATGACATTCCAATAATGTGACTAAGGGGAAGAGATTGAAATTCACATCATATTCTGAATAGCTATTGAAATGATACCCCAAATGCCAACTCCACATGGAATTCGTAGTGCTTCTCAGAAGTATTCACTGCATTCTGACATGTATGACACAGTATGTATGTGCACAATATATGCACACACACGTACAAAGGGCAGTACCTCACTCATTTCTTTAGTCCCAAGAGAATCATGCCCTAAGCTTGCTCCAGGCCTTCCCTTTCAAAAGAAGTCTAATTCTTTCAATGGATTATCAGAAATGGAATAGCAGATGTTAAAATATATTCTGGAATCTTCCAAAGGCCACTGACATTCACTACAGTTTCAGAGCTAGGAAAAGACACTGACTAAATCTTACTGAACATTAATAATTCAAAAATATGAGCAAATTCAGGAAGGTTGGTGGGGACTCCCTGAGGGCATTGATGTCAGTTTGCATCAGAACTTCGGAAAGGGGGAGGAATAGTCTGAATAAAATGAGAGAGAGGGGCATGAAGGAGAAGAAATTTAGGGGCAGGGCCTCACAAATCCTCAGCGGTTGCTAAAATATAATATACTGGATGTGGATTTTTTTTGATGGAAACATTAGGAAGCTGATCTGATATCCTCCCAGGTAAAAGGCAGAGATTATGCACAGAGAGAGGGCAGAAGTACAGCAGAGAAATGATAATGTCAGTCTTTGGGAATTCACAAGTCATGGTTAAAGATTGAGACATGCACAGGAAATGGAGAATTAGGAAGCTAGGGCAAGTTTATTCAGATCACCAGGAAGGGAGAGATTCAGCAAATACCTGAGTAAAATAACATTGGCAACACAAAACTGGGCTAGGTTTGATCTCCAGCACTGACAAGTGTTCTTGTCTTTTTTTTTTTTTTTGGCTGACAAGAAACTATAAATCTTGCTGTGGTAAATGTTCTAAGCTTCTCGCCTGGCTCTCTGTCTCTCTTCCTGCATATTCTATGATACTTTGAATATTTCTTTCCAGCTCAATGTGACCAGCCAAGCATACTGTTCCTTAGAATGCCTCAAAAACTTTCTCTCCTCTGTTATGTACTGCTTGCTTCCCTATTTGATTATGCAGTGGTGTTGCTTAGATAACAGATAAACAGAAGTCTTTTTTGTTAAGAAAAAAATCAAGTTACCTCCAAATTAAATAAACCTAGATTTTTGTCTTTATTTTTTTAATCTTACATTTTAAATGATACTTAGCCCATTGAGTTGGAAATCATACCAGTTTAGCATCAATTGATAGATGCTCTTTTGTGTCTTTATCATGTTCACCACTAAGATTTAATTGACGATAAGATACTTCAGTGTTATTTTTCAAAGGGAATCAATCCTTAGCTTTGTTTCATCTGTCCGAAGTGACTCAATCTTTGAAAATTGCTGTCTTTTATTTATTTTTGTATTTGACATATTCTCTTTATTCTTTCTTCTTCCTTTCTTTAATGTCATTTCCTCCTCCTGAATAACATTGAAGTGTTTTGTCAAAGAGGAAATAGGAACTAACTGTAACTCATCCCAGCCACCGCAAATACAAACTAAAAATACTTGTAAGTTTATACTAAGTTATCATCATCCTAAATGTAATTCCATCATTGGCCAGTGGCCCATGCTATTAGTCATGCTACTATAATATGTTAAGAAAAAATCCTCTGAGAATGTTATTATAACAGAATGTATACCATCAGCTATTTAAGCTTCAGTAGCAGTTTAAAAAAATTGCCAAGATTAGATTCTTGCAATTTGCCTTCAGTGTAGGCTGCAATTGGATTTTATCTTCAGCTTTAAGAGAAATACGCTATTAGTACGTTATATGAAAGAATTCTTAAAAAGATATTTTATGATTAACAGATAAAGACAAATATTGTCCTATCAAACACATTTTTTCATTTGATAAAACTAATAAACCTTAGTAACATCTTAATACTGACGTCACAGAAACAAAAAATAAATAAAAAGTGTTTTATTAAAAAAATTGTAAAGTCAAGTTAACAAAAATAAATGTAAAGACTACTATTTTGGTAAGAACTGTGGCTCTGCTATATTTTTCTGTGTGTCATGAGATTGTCAATTTTTTTCCACTTAGTTTTTCAGTAGGGTCAATCTATGGAAGTAATGTATTTAGTCCAGTGTGTTTAAGTGAATCATTTAAGCTATAGATATAAAAGAGAAATCTCAGTGATTGTGATCAAAGAGGACATCTTTATCAAAAGTACCAGAAACTATGACATAATATATTACAACAATAGCAAAGAAAATGTTAAAGAAACCCTCTTTATCCTGATGAGGAAATACGACCTTGTCACTTGGAAGAATAAAAGAAAAAATACCTGAGAAATTGGTGTTTGAAAGTTAACTTAGTTGCTTAGTTCAGCCTTACAAGTCCTACTGAGCATCTAATGTGCCAATAAGATGTTTGTCACCCAGGAGATTTAGATTCATGAAGGGATAATTTCAATGTGTTTCTAGCAAATATTCTGATAGGACATTTCACTAGGGCAGTGCATGTGAAAGATTAATTGCCACTTCTGTATAGTGACTGCAAGACTCATGCAAGTTGTAATATGTATGTAACACAGGGAGCGCTACTGGGGAATGGAGGAGAGGGGAGAGGCCCGGGCTACGGATGGGATTTTGGTTACACAACTGTGGAAAACCTTCTGAGTTCAGATTTCTAGGGATCCATTCTAATGCCTTTTTTGAAAAGGCCAAGTTGCTCCCAAACTCCACAGAGATACAGTTTTAGAGTTGTATGTAAGCAGCACCTGCTGAAGGGCATGGGACGTGTTTTCTCTGCACGAGCCACGCCCATGTCAAAAGAAAACACTTTCTATGTACTCAAGTTGTATATTTCTAATTATAGTTTTAACAAGAATGACATCTGCAATAGAAAAGAGTGACATTTCCTTCTTGATTTCTTATACATAAATAAATCACACAACGCTTTAAAGGTTAAGTTATGCAAACTATATAGTTATGTACAAAGGACGCTCCCGCCTTCTGTTCATTGGAAATTGACATGCAGAAGATCTCTATGAATGTTCTATTTCTTTCTCAACCCTGCTGCCTATCAATTTGAGTTCACAATTTCACCAGGAAGTATTCTTGATGCAGTTTCACTGATAAATTTCAGGCAAGAGTGAATGTAATGCTATTTGGTAAAATTAAATACATTAATGGGAATGTACATTACCATTGCAAGCAAAACAAGGTCTAACAGCATGCCACTAAGCTCTTGACTTTTAATATATGCCTACTTATACCAAAAGCCAAGTCTCTTGATTTTAAAAATATCTTGCATCATGAAATGGGATTGCTAATGCCAAATTGGAAGGTTAATTTAAGGATATACATGGATTAATAGTTAAAGACTGTTCATCCAAAAGCACCATAGGATATGTTAACACTTTCTTTAGTAACATAAGTATAGTAGAATTTATTAACCAGGTTTTTTTGAAAAACCAATTTAGAAGGATTACTTACTTGAGAGAAGACTGATTCTTTAAGTCCTTCTCTAAGTAATACAAAAAACTTTGTTGCCTATTGCCTATCTCTGATCACTGACCTTAAAAATATGATTAAAACCACAGAAATTGTAAAATGATTGATCCTTAAAAGAGACCTCGACAAGTAATTTATTTCAGGAGAAATCTAACACTTGCTTATCTTGTAGCATAACATGAGAACTACTCTTCCTTCCTATCCTGGTCACTGGAAATTACATGGAAACCTATCGTTTAATAGCTTTACTGAGTGTATTTTTGCCTCATCTATAAATCAGTCCATCTCCAAAGTGGTTCACAAACACTACATTTTCCAGGAAGGTAGGGTAAATCTTATACATGTGCCATAAGTGGCTCTAAAGAAGAGCCCTTGTCCCTATGTTCAGGGCCTAAAGTGGCACTGCCAGGTGTGAAGGGGAATAAGGCTGTGCTGCATGAAGCATAACATGCTGCCTACCTCCTCTGTTTGTTTTCCATGTGGTGTGCAGTGATTCAGGGCGTATACTCCCACACAGATATATATTCTCAGCCTAGGAAGAAGAAAGCCACAAGAAAGAAACCAGGCTGCAGGGAAGACACAAATAAAGGTAAATGGATGTGGTACAACAAATAGATGCTGAATGGGGTTTCACCGGGCTCTGCTCTGGAGCTATCTGTCTCTAACTGAAACTCAGTAAAGCCTGTTGCTGCCTCACTAGGTTATAGGGTTTTAGAAGCACAGCCTCTGCTCTACTCCCAGGTATTCAGGAATGTTCAATGACTGGCACAGCTTTTGCACAAGTAGGTGTTCATATTCCATCTCTAGAACCAAATCTTCTATACAGGTACTTCTATCATACTGACTGGCAAACATGAAAACTCATTACAGCTTGAGTTGAAAACAAAATGCTGGAAGACATTAGCATCCCAAAATACTGCAAGGTTCGTGGTACTGACCTGGGCTCAAAGCCTTAGAAGACCAAAAATTTTGAATCATCCTGGAAAGGTAAATTACCTTTTAGATAGGAGCATATTGTAATCAGATATTTGGAATAATCTGAAATTAAAAATTCTGCTATGTTAAAATCTCAGCCTTCCTTAATAAGTATTTTTTTTTTGTTTGTTTTAATGAAAAGTGGCTTTTGTTAAGTCTGTGCTCACCATGGTTACTAAAACGTGTATAAAAGAAAAAACAATAATATGGGCCCAATACACTTCTTTAAAAAGAACCTTAAACACATCAGTTTTACAGTCCTGATTATTTAATAGGCTATTGTTTTTGAATGATATTGCTAAGAGTAGGAACCTGTATATTGTAAAAAATTAACAAATCAACTGCTACCCTATGCTTCATACTTATACCTCTGTAACAATAGGGATAAAACATACTCCAGGCATTAGAGAAAAGCAGTTAGGTTCTTCTTTCTGGTATGGATGAAGCTTCTCAAGGGGCTTTTATTACAGTTCTTTCCTTACTGTTGGTGGAATGTAAGCCCAGATGACACAGGCATATATATCAAGAGCATATTAAAACCATTGGTAGGAATCTGTGGTGCCTGAGAATGGCTATAAAGGAACTGTGTGCTTCTAAGCAAAGCAGTAGCATTTAGTGATAGTTTGCCAAGTATCCACATCTTTACTTCAAGGTTAACTTTCAAACAAAAGACAGGACTACTTTTTCAGCCTAAGAAACAACTGACAATTTGAAAAATTCTTGTACATTAGCATTTTAAGAAATTTAATCTGAGTCTGGAGGAAAATGATGTATTCAGAGAAGACTCAAGCATGTGTAAACACAAATGCTTTTTTTTTTACTACGTTCTGAAGAACTGCATGCAGCTAAAAATTCTACAGATAGACAACAAGACAAGATATCCAACAGTTAGTGTTTGTTCTGCTTCTTGCCTTCAGAGAACAATGACTTCAGAATAAACAATTGTAAATTCAGCGGGAATCATAGAGAATGAAAATGTTACCTAGTTGACCTTAAATATTTGTCACAAGATTTCCTGCAGTTTCTTCTGAATCCCAGGCTGATACTAAGTGGGATGCACAGTGTGTCATAAAATAATGAAATACCTGGGTTTAAAAAATGAAAACATTATTTTCTTCTCCAGAGTATATTGCTCTTTGCAGGTGAAATTCACATCCTAATTTTGGTTACAGTAAATACCCTGACCTGACAACATTTATTCCAAAGTGTTCCTGGAGTGTACATAAGCACTTCTTTGTTCTTTCTAATCTCTTTGGACTCTCCACATAGTCTTGAACAGATAAGGAATAAAACCCCAATTCTACCAAAATAGAAATTAATGATTCTCCTCACTCAGTTCCTACCATGTTGGTGCTTTACACTTGCAATGATTCCACTATTCTGCAAAGAACTGTCTTTCAGTGTGATTGATACTGGATATTTATGAGAATCACTAATAATTATTAGTGATATTAATGAGAATCACTAATAATTATTTCATTGCCAAGGCAATGAAAATGAAAGTTAATCCAAATAGAAATAGAAGAGAGCAGAACCATTTATAGTAAAGTCATCACAAGTTTGCTCATCTATAAAGAGTAGGCAGCTACATATTGTTATTGTACAAAGCTCCTCTTAAATATGCTGTCTTTTGTCTCAAACTTAGGATGGGTGCTTTAATGATTGGAACAGTGACTCTGTCAAGTGTAAGATACAAAACTAATGAAACTGGCAAGTTGTCTTCTTTAAACCAGCAAATTCCCTGCTCTAAACATCATGTCTGTCTGACAAACAGGAGGGTATGTCTCATGGAAGAGCCTAGTACATTTACATTCCTCAGATTTCCATATTTCATATTGTTTCTTTTCCCCTAGATACAAAACAACAAGTATTGATTCAACATCATCCTGCTGTCTAGTTTAATTGAAATCTTCACTATATACAAACATGTCAAGAGTAAGTAATAAAAAATACAACTAAAAGTTCAACAAGCAATAGATACAGATCTTTGGGGGATTGGAAATCTTATTCCTTCCCTTGGGTTTTGAATTGGATTAATGGCTATAAATGAAGATTCAGTAACACTAGGAGACAGGCTTTGCTCAAAGATTATTTAAACATAACAACCTCCCTCAAATTATTTGTTTTCAGAATGAGAAAAACTGCAATTGTAGAATTTGGGTTAAACTATGTTATCTCCAGAATATGCTTATGAAATACAAAGTACATTTATAAAGAAGCAGAAAACTGTAAGGCAGTATTGCGGTGTGGATGTGATTTGTCCCTCTAGGGTAAATGTGTTGGAAGCTTGGTTTGCAGTGTGGTGATGTTAAACTGTGTGAGGATCTTAATGTAGTGAGGCTTTACTATAAACATTAGGTCATGTGATCAATGGGGGAGGAGGGCTTACTTTGGATGGCACTAGAGTGCTCTTATGGAGACCTTGATTAAAGCCTGTGAGAGTGTTAAATAAAAAAAATAAAGACTGAACTTTCCTTGTTCTCTGGCTTCCTGTATCCCCACGCAATCTTTACTTTTCATATATGCTCTTGGGAAGCTTCATCAGAAGCTACATTAATGCACCCATCCAATCTTGGACTTCTAGGCTCCAAACCTGTGGGCTAAGTTCTGTATACCTCTTTTATAAATTACCCATACTTGTCTATTTTTTATAGCAATAGAAAAGAGACTAAATAATTGATGGCAAAGAGTGAGATAAGTACTACATATAAGTATAACTGAAAAGGTGGAATTGTCCCTGAGTAAGGGGCAGGTATTGGAAGAGCTAGGAGGAGCCAGCTAGAAAAAGTCTAGAATACTTTAAGTAGAATAAACACATTCTGTTGAGGACTCAGAACATGTGGAGACAGTAGAACAAGCCTCAGATAGAAATGAGGATCCTATTCAAAATGAAAGAAAAGTCATTCTTTTAGACCAAGATTAAGAACTTGGTTGCATTGTGTTATAGCCTAGAGCTTTGTGGCAGCAGAGACTTAAGAATGATGGACTGATTTATTTGCTAAAAAAATCTCTTTTAAAAGTACCCAGTCTCACATATGTTGTTAGAGCAAGGGGAAATGAACTGATATAGCTACTATGAAATTAGCATTGATTCACTTTCCCTGCATCACTGTTTTTTGAAAAGATGGGTCAATTTGGTCTGCCATGAGAATTTGTGGCTTTTACCTTAAGGTTCAAAAAGAACTGAAGTAATGTGAAGTAATGTGAAAAGCTAAGAACACAAGAATTCTTTAGCAAACGGTGAACTTGCTCTCTGAAAATAAAAAAAAAATTAAAAAGCTTAAGGAAAACTGATCAGTTTTTGTACTTTGGCAGACAAAAACAGAAGCAAAACAAAACAAAAAAAATCCTGTCTTTCAGTTTTTTTTCTCTCTTCATTTAAGTTAACCTTTCCTATTTGCTGAGTCATATATTTCTGGATATAATGAATAGATTATTTAAGAAAACTAATTGGAAAGTTGAAAAATGTTATGTTAGGAAACACTAAAATAATTATTACTATAATAAACTGAGTTTTAGGTACTCAGGGACATTTTGATATTATATGACATTATTACAACTTAACACAATAAGAAGGAAGACACAGAAAAATTAAATGTCATACAGAAAGCCACTCAACTAAGAGAGATATGGTGAGAATGAAAATTAACTTTCCAAAATAATGATTTGGGGGTGTTATATACTGAGAGATATCAATGGACAAAAAAGATACTGAAGGTAAATAAAGAGAGACTACAGGACACACAGCATAGAGCTTAGAAGGGCCGGGTCAATGCAGACACCCTAGGGGAATGACATTGAGGTGAGAGTACAATTTAGCCTTTTAAAAGGGGTTAGGGAAAGGAAATCCAAGATGATTTCAAGCAGGAGAGTTGGCTGCCCTCGGGCTAAGAGAGAAATGAGAGGTTAATGAGCTCCAAGAATTTAGAGAGGTCTGTAGGGGTCAGCTCTCAGATCACCTTGAAAGCCTGACTCAAGGTTTGGGAGGTTACCTGAAGGGTAACTGAAAATCCATGCAACTTTTTATATGAAGGATCATATTTACATTATAAAACGATCACTTCAGCAGTAGCGTTAACAAAAACAAAATACAAAATTATAGATTGAGACAGAGTATACACAAGATAGCCAGGCAGGAGGAAGTTTGTGTATGTATGTTGGGGAGAAGGGGGCTACAGCTGAATGTGAGATATAAGGAAGTGAGATATTCATATAAACTGTATATAAATTCATATCACATAAGTATTAGGCAGAAATAACTAAGCTTTGCAACTTTTTTGATGGCATAAGTAGAGGGTGGAAGATCAAAAGATAGTTCTAGGTTTCTAGGTTGAACAGGTGGTTAGGCATCCAACAAACTCCACTGCTTTAGACTGTGTTAGATTGTCCTGCTTTAGACTGTATTAATCGGCTAGGCTGCAGATGTCCGTATGTGCAGCCCATATGGCCGTGACAATAAGCATTCTAGCAGAACTTGGAAAGGGGTAGAGGTGTAGAGAAAACACTGTGCAGTAGTTACTGCTGTAGAGTACCTTGTGGCCGAGAAGACAGTGCAAGCAGGAGAGAGACCAAGGCAGAGAAAATAAAAATAATTTCAATAGAATTTATATTAGTTACAATTTATAAGAGAAAGAAAACAGGAATTTCTATCTAAGTTGCCCTATGCATTTTATAAAATCTAAAAAGAGGACCTGGGGATTTAGCTCAGTGGCATTGCTCCTGCTTGCAAGCACAGGGCCTTGAGTTCGATCCCTGGCACCAGGGAATAAAACAAACAGACAAACAAAAACATAAACAAAAACGAGAAAGAGGAATTTTGGGCCATGCTTTGTCCAAATATATGTGCCAGACAGTACCTTACATATGTCTAGAACTTTGCTTTTGCTGCATCCTCCAGGAACCTCAGAATTGAAAGGAGGAGCATAACGGTAGGGAAACCAAAAACGGCACAGCAGAAATAGGACACAGGACAGAAAACAGCAAATGTATTAAAACACAGGGAGTAAAGTGTCGAACTCTGCATTGGGAAATACCACATAGCACCATAGAAAAACACAGAGATCATAAAGGGTATTAAAAGAGGGACAGAGACTGAAATACACATAAGAGATATGAGAATTTCCTCTAGGGTTGGAGATTTAGCTCAGTGATTCCACTGACTACCTCACAAAGCAAGGACCCGAGTTTGATCCCACGTACAAAAAAAGAAAAAAAAAAAGAATTACCTCTAATGCCGGATTTATCTATCTATAGAGAGATCTTTATTTTCCAGATCATAAAGTATCTCAGAAATTATCCTTATACTGCATTTCCCTTTCATTTCTGTGTACCAAAACAAATACAGTAATACAGAAACAACTATGCATATCACCAGTTGAATAATATATACAACATATGTTAAGCCAAGTAATGATTTACATTAGATATATTGGTGATGGAGAGGATATTATTTATTATTCCAATATTTATTCAGACTCATATTTGAAACAAAGTTCATTATTCCTTGAATAATAATAATAATATAATAATTCTGCCTGAGGGGGCAGAATTTTTGCTAAAACCCTTACTAAAATTGTCACTGTTTTATTGGACCTTTTAGGAAACTTAATTTTCCTCTGATGGATACTATCTTATTTCTACTTATGTTTACCACTACATTTTATATCTGGAGTTTCTCCAGAGGCCCACACATGAAAGGCTTCATTTCCAGTTTGATGCTACTAAAAGATAGTAAAACCTTCAGAAAGTGGAGGACTTCAGAAAGCAAGAGGACCGAGGTCGCTAGTGAATACCCGCAGATGCGTGGGGAGCCTTAGTGTCTTTCTCTTAATTGCTCTTTTGAGTCCTCTCAGGAGGCCACTGGATTTATCATGTTCTGCTGCTATTATGTTCTGCTCCACCATAGGCCAAAAAGCATCAAGTGCCAAGTACTCATGAGCTACAATCTCTAAAAACCATGAAAAAAAAAAATCACTGTTTCCTCTTCTTAAGTTCACTTTATCTGTTATTTTGTTACATTAAAAGAAAGCTGACCATTTTGAAACCTTTCCCTTTTAGGAAAACAGTGCATTTACTTAAAATTATTCTACACTTTTATGATGTTTTTCATACATTATGAAAATATTGATTATGAGGATAATAGTTACCATAAAACATATTTCTATAACTACTCAACAGTTCTAGTATTTAAATATGAGTCTTTCTGAAAATTATGGTACATCTTTTAAGATTTCAAAAAAGGAAGGCGGATATCTAAAATGTAGTATGGGCTTACTCATTGGTCATCAGGTCAACATTCATTGGCGCACAGTGCTCCCCTGGCTTTTAAGGGAGAATCAAAAGGAATTTTGTATCCTTGACTGTCCTGAAAGGGTGAGGCCATATTTGAAGAATAGTAATGTGTTAATAATACAATATCAAAGCAAAAAATAGAATGCTTCATAACAAAACACGCAAGCAGGAGGATTTGCTAGAGTAATCTTAAAAACTGAGTGCTTTTTATAATGAAAATTTGTGGATATCTATAGATCTATAGATATAGATATTTATTGATATATAGATTGGGCTTACCAATTCTCATATGTTAAATGAGGTCAGAATTGCAATTTACTTATTTAAGAGACAAGTAATTGTTTGTTTAGAAGAATAGATAACACATAAAAAACACTACTAAAGGTTTAATTAATGAAATGTGATTATATTACTAGATCGAATCCCTAATCTATTTTATTTAGCTAACTGACCAATACTATCTATCTGTGTATAACTATGTCTATTTCTCTATCTCTGTGTTTGCCTGCTCCCAATAAAAAGCACAACAAATTATTAATTATATCTCCTAAAAGGACAGAGGCTCAATATTACAGATAAAGACACTTTCTTGATGCAAGCCTGCCATTGGGGAATCATTAAAGTAAGACTCTTAGCCTCCTTATAGTTCCTTGCTCTTTTTAGGAGACAAAATTTTTCTGAATTTACAAGACCTGGATATAAGTCATGACTCTGTAGTAGTTTGAAAACCCAGAAAAAGTAACCTCTCCGCTGTTCATTTCTTTCTCTGTTCAGTGATGATGAAGATGGTACCCTAGTTATGAGGGGTTATGACAGTTGTCTGTAAAACATTGATTATAGGCCTTGGTACCTGGTGTCACGAATGCTTTTGCATTCATCATCATCATTGTTTACCACATTATCACAAACACAAGAAAAAACAGATTCAGTCCTGTAAAACAGCACTGAAAACATATACACAATTTTATGTGCACTGTATTAGGAATTTGGACTAAAAAGATGAAAAATCTTCAGTCTGTATATTACTATACAATATTACTACCTATATTAGTCAAACTTTTTGCTGCTGGGACAATGAATCCAACATACACAATTGAAAGGAGGAAAGTTTAATTACTTAATTTGGCTCATAGTCTTAGAAGATTCATTATTCCATGGTTGGTAGGTTCCAAGGCTGAACTAAAATCATGGCAGAAGAGAGGGTTGGAGCAAAGTTGCTTAGCTCCTAGCAGCTGGGAAGTAGAGCAGGGGAACAGTGCCTGAGAGGAAGTGGACAGGGATGAGACTTAGTACCCCCATGACTCATTCAGATACACTCAGAGTGTGTTTTTCTAATGCCCTAGGCAGGTGGTGGTGAACCTATGACACTGTGCCACAAAGCTGTTTGTTACCATTGCAAAACTAAAAGACTCACTGCCCTAGGAAGCTCTCATTCCAATTTAAAACTCCCCTTAATTGTCATAGTACTTTATTTGTCTTATGTGCTTAATTCATGACTAGATAGACTACTAGTTCCTCACATATAAATCATTCCTATGCATCGGATATTCTATCTTTTTAACATCTCTGGTTGAAGATTGGCTTATTTGAAGATCAGTAGTTCTTAACTCAGGACACAGCTATTCTGATATGGGTCTTAACCTATAAGAATCAATGTGGCTTAAAAAAACTACCCATGAATTCAGATCTGTATTCTCCAGATTGAAATCTATGATTTAAAACCTAATTTTCTTAGAGTAGTGGTGTATTTATTGCTGAATAGAGTTAATGGGAGGCAGAACAGCCTGAATCCAGTTGGAAGAAGCTCAGAAGAGGTGCTGATGCTGATTCTGCACTCACAGAGAAACATGACCTTTAGTTAAGGTGTCTGACTAGCCTGGTGGCATGATTACTTAGAAATAACCAAATGTGTGGAAGGAAAACAATACTCTCTGTTTTCCTACAATTCATCATTCATATACCAACCTTTTTGCTGGGGGAAAGGACAGAATACTGAATTTAGTTACAAAACAATAGCTGTAGTACTAAACAGCATTCAGCAAAAACCAACCAGGTATTACACTGTTCAAGGAATATTATGTGTATTCTCCAAATAAATATCATAGATGCTCTAAGGTTTTTATCATTATGTTCCTTGAATGTGTAAGAAAACTGATGATGAGCAACATTAAATATCTTGCATGTTTTCTAAGAATATCATTGGAATAACAATGCTTTGAAGATTACAGTTACTTTGAACAGGAATATATTTTATACTATAGCTGCATATACTGTGTTGAATTGTGATATCTGTCTTCACCAATGAAATGGACAGAGCCAGCAACATTGACTTGCATCATTAAATGGCACTATCAGCACAAAATGCTCAGGATATACCAGATGATCATTACTGATCATCACCAATTGCTTGTTAAATGAATAAATTTCTCTACCTTACTAAACAAACAGTATGCACAGCATATATTGCCTCCTAAATTATGTTTATGCAGAGAAAATTGCAGTATCTAATTCAGTGTACAATAGTGGAAAACATTAAAATGGTATCTATAGATGATGAATTTCAATGTGTTAGACTTTATATGTGTCCTATCCACATATGGTTAAACAACAAACAAAAACAACCAACTCCCAATTTTTAACATGAACTATTTCAAATAAAAATACAGGATATTTTGTCTTCTCTTAAAATTATATTTCAGAGAATACTGTACTATATCAGCACATGGCAACAATTTGCAAGTTTTTAGTAAAGCGATACCCAGTTACATTTGGTGAGTATCGATTCAGTAATTATAAATGGACGCTTAATGCCCACTTCCTTCCTTCATATTACCTGCCTGCAAATTTATGTTCGCAAACCTTATAGATATATTTGGGTTCTAAAAAGGTCAGCTCCGTGTCTGGCCTATTATCTACACAAATCATAACTTCATATATTTATTGAATGAATGAGTAAATAAATGACAGAACTCCAAAGGAAAGCACAGTGGTTTTTAATTAATCTCTTTCTCAGATTCACAGCAACTTTTTAACCATTGGCAACTGATCTAGGGAAATGACTGTTAAGTGAAATTCTCAGCATGACAACTCTTGGAAATAATCAAAATGTTCAACCAACAGGTCACAGATCATCAGCACCACAGTTGGCTATAAGAGATGAAATGTACTTACACTAGACCTATTAACTAGGTATTTTCTGTGGCTGAGAGATTTTCATGCATTCTCAGCATTAAATTAAGCTTACTGTTTGATAAACCATGGGTAATCATGTGTAAATTATGTACTAAGAAACAAATCCAAACACAGGAATAACATTACTTTGAGGAAAAAAAATTGAGAAGTGTTGGATAAGATCAAATGAAAACATGGGAATTACAAATGATTACCAATTTGACAGTTATCCAATTTTCCAGTGACTTAGAAATTTGTTTTCCTCCTTCTAAAAATAAAGATGATGTTTAAGTTTTTACATAGTACAACCATGAAAAAAATGGTCAGTCACTATATATAGCCTAGTCCTTAATAAAACCACCAATGAAATTTATTTTTCCTTGCCTTTTCTAAGTCTTTTGTCTTTTCTACAATTTCGGATTGTGGTTGTTTTTCTTACTCAGCGTTTTTCTAAGTCATTTTACTAAATAACCACATTCTAAAACTCTGTAATTATATATTCATAAATGTGAATGAAAAATTGAATTCATCTTATGTTTACATTTTATATTCAATTTAAATAGTAACATGCTGAAACAATCACTTTTTAAAATTCACCAGAAAATAGTATGTTTCAGTCTTTAAATCTTACATTACTTGATATTTTCTCTTTTTATTGAAATGTTGTACAAGACTGTTTGCTATGTTATTGGAAAAGAAAGTTTTATGATTTCAGGATTTGTGTCTCTCACTACGTAAATCAAACTTGCTTGTGCAGTGTACACATATCTGTGTATCTATGTGTACACACATAAACATTCACGTGGGAACCATAAATCATCCAATAAAAAAGTTCTAGGCATTTAAACAAGAGCCACAAAGCCAGTATCTGAGCTTCTCTGCGAGATATGATTGAACACTCCTTATCTTACTCTGGTGACCTTATGTTCTTTTGTGCCAAGTGTACAAGTCCCAGCTGTGAATTTAAACCCAGTCTCATTTGAGGTTTCCATTATACTCAGCTTGATTCTCATTTTTCAGTGCTTTGCCCTCTTCAGGGCCATGGTCCAGTCTAGGACACCACAACTGATAACTGGGAGCTGTAATTGAACTTGTAACTAAGCACACTTTCCTCCCACAACACAAGTATCAGTATAAGTGAGAGCAAACAGACTTTTATGCTTTGAAGAACACGGGTAACCTAAAATGACAATAACAGCTTGCCTTTGAACCATGTTAAATAGAAATGCTGCAAAACTGGCTCACCTCTGTCCCTCAAACAGTGCCCAGTAATTGTATTAATAGTTCTCTGTACATTAGCACACCATTGGAAAAAGCTTTTAGCTTGAGATGAAGGTATTTAAGAGACAGAGGAACCCACATCCTGAAGCTTACAGCTAACCTGCAAATATATGTCAGCTCTCTGATCCTTGTCAACAGATGTAATCTATTTGGTTTTAGGTGAAGTTTTTAAAAGAAGAATCTTTCAACATTTCTTGAGTAAAAGTTTTTAAAGGGAATTTTATTAAATAATTACACTGTAAACGAAAGAATCAAAACTGTACCTAAGATCCAGCTGCATCCTCCTTCCTCTTTGTACAGAGCTGTTGCCCAGGAAATCTGAACTCTTGCAGGGTCACTGAAATACTTTGATCCAACAGTTCTGCCACAACTCTGCCTTCTCTTTCTTGTTGTTTTCATCGTTAGCTAAAGCATCAAGCACAATTGCCCCTTTGCCTGCTTGTCCTGCTACCTCAAAGATTTTCATTCACTACTACAATAGATATTAACTGCCTGCTTTATAGCATTGTTCTATGTGCCCCATTCCCATGAAGAGTTAAAGAAAAAGAATTGCAAAAGGCAAAATTTGCTGTCGTATAATTCTGAGTGTTCGGAAGAATATCAGAGGGTGTGGGTGCAGCGTGCTGTGAAGAGTGATCACACATGAGGCAAATTGGGCCTGACATTTAAGCAGAGACCTGAAGTACACAAGAAGGAATGTGGTCATGTAGCTGTCATGAAAGAGATCCCAGACCCCTGAGCATCTAAACATGAGAGTTTTTAAAGACATAATCTACCAAGTATTTTGCCAATGAAGGAGCAACACAGGAATTTTAGTAGAGGAAAATGTTTCTGAATGAGGGATACCGTTACTTTTACCACTGCATTGATTTTCTAATGAACATTGTTTTCAATTTTATAGGAATTGCCATCAAAGAGCCTTCTTAGGTGCCTTAAGAGCACTCATTACCCTAACATTTTGTACCTATCTATTGGTGTTTTTGTTTTGTTTTTCTTCTGAGATGAGGGCCCACTACTTTCGCATAGCAAACAATATTTGTGAAGAGAACAGGTACCATTTATTGAGTTTGTCGAGTGCAAGCTCTATAGAAGAGAGGGCGGCCCTGAAGCCACAGGAATCCCAGTGGTGCTATTCATTATTTGTGTCACTCTAGGCAGGTTCGTTGCATCACTTGACTTTCTCTATTTTTAAGTTGTGAAAAAGGGTGAGCAACTCAACAGGTTGCTGGAAGGATTTCATGGGGTCAGCTACAGAAAGTATCTGAAGCCTTTGTGGCATTGAAGAGGAGAAAAGGCGATCCTCCACGGTTCATATCTTCCGCGCTTTGCTCCATAGCCCTGTTACAGAAGTTCTATTCCTTATGTATTATGACTCCAATTTTAACCAGCAGAAAATGGAAGTTCCTCAAGCTCACACATCTTCGAGGTAAAGAGCTAAACTTCAAATCTAAGAACTTTGAAGCCATATCCATATATATTTGTCATTTTTTGTTTCCTTTTTATAATTTTTCTGTGCTGTAATACTTCACAGGTACATACTTTCCATGCTTTTCTCACCTGTCTGGCGTATCTAATAACTCCCTAATACCTAGGTATGGCTTTTGCTTTCTTTAAAAATGATTCATTTATCAGTCCTTTCATTTCCATTTGCACGGCCAACACCATAATTCTAATAATTATCACTGTATAATACAAATACGAAGGCATTTAAATCAGTCCTTTAGCTTCTATTTCTTTTTCTCTCCCTAAATTATGATCCATAAATCACCGAGAAAGCAACTCTCATGGGGGCTTAAAACCAAATAGAAAATCAAAAGATATATATATCTTCCAGCCCTGAGTTACCTCCCAGGACAGCTGGATTGAATTTTCCTTTCACAATTCCTCCTATATTTGAGTACAGACAATGATTTGGTCAATGACAGACCACATGTCTGAAAGTGGTCCCATAAAATTATACTACAGCTGAGACACTCTTATCACCTAGTGAAATTCTAGTCACCCTATTGACATGATACAATTCATTACTCATATGTTTGTGATGATGCTGGTGTAAAGAAACATATTGTGGTACCAGTTGTATAAATAAATAAATGGCACATACAATTAAATATAGTACATAATACTTCATAATGATAATAAAGCACTATTTTTTATTTACTATACTATACTTTTATTATTATTATTTCAGAGTGTATTCCTCTTGCTTATAAAAATCATGTTAAATGTAAACTAGACTTAGGCAGGACCTAGAGGGGGATAGTCCAGAAGAAGATATTGTTATTACAGGAGATGACAAAGGTACAAAACAGTGACACTGACAATCATTTGTAGTTGTGCAACAACATGTGCGTGTGTCATAGTTTTTAACCAAAAACTTTAAAAAGCAAAGAAGTAAAATGAAAAATAGAAAATAAGCATACAAAGAAAGAAAATACATTTGCATAGCTTATACAATAAGTTTGGGCTCAAGAGTTATGATTAGAGTCAAAAGTTTATGAAATAGCCAGGCATGGTGGCACAAGCCTGTAACCCTAGCAATTAGAAGGCAGAGGAAGGGACATCAAGTGATTTTAAGGCCAGTCTGGGCTACACAGTGAGTTCAAGGACAGTCTGAACTACACAAAGAGATCCTGTCTCAAAAACCAAGCAAACAATAAAAAAATTTATGAAGTAATAGATTACAGAATCCCAGCACTCAGGAAGCTGAGACAGGAGGATTGCCATGTGTTCAAGGCCAGCCGCCTGGACTACATAGTGAGTCTTTGTCTGGGAAAAAAAAAAAAAAGACAACAATAAAAAAAATGCTATAAGCTAAAGTTAATTATTGTAGAGAAAGTTAAATAAATTTATTTTCACCAAAATGTTCATTGCGTATAAAACCTGCAGTGGTAAACAGTCACATCCTAGGCTTTCACATTCACTTCACACTCAATGCATCTCAAGCAACTTCCAGTCCTAAAAGCTCCATGCAGAGTGAATGCCCTGTATAATTGTACTGCTTCACACAGTACTTTTACTGTACCTTTTCATTTGAGCTGTGTTAGATGCACAAATGTCTTCATGTTACAATTACCCATAATATTGAATATATCACAGTGCTCTACAGATTTGCAACTCAGGAGTAATAGTTTCTATCACATAACTCAGGGGTATGCTAGGCTGTACTATCTAGGTTTTGGTAAGTATAAGCACATCCAATGATGTGTACACAGAAAGAAAATTGCCTAATGATGCATTTGCAAAAATATATCCTTGTAGTTAAGTGAGGAAAGACTGTGTTTAAATCTTCTGCCCCTGAGACCCTCATGATATCCTCGAGAAGAAATTAAGAACACTTTGCTTGTCAAATAAGGTTTTTACTACTTTTTAAAGTAATATAAAAGAACCAAATAAAGCTATATTTTACATAACTAACAAGTTATAGCTTTTGATATTTTAATTACTGTTTTATAGTCATTTACAGTTATATTATGTCACATGAAATATGAAATAATAGGTGTTGTTTAGCAGCAGCAAAAAGAAAAGGTTAAACCTGATTCTTCCAAACAGTGGTTTTTACCCCCAGCTCTCCTGTTTCCTTTACTCTGAGTTACACAATCCAGATATTTTGCATCATGCTCTGGACTTATTTCAATCAGAAAAAAAGTACTTTTCTGTCATTTGACCATCTCTACCAAACCATAAGGTCTCTGAGAGCAGAAACAGTATTTTAATCATATTTCTGAGTCTATACATGAGAGTACCATTCTTGCAAATATAACCATTCTATTCAAATGCAGCAAAGTTGAGGTTTGAAAAGACATCATGACTGGTGAAAAAGGATTTTCTTTAAATTATGCATTTCACATATATGTATATTTAATGTGTAATATATACAGGTAGATTTTATTTATGATTTGGTTACATAATTCAGGACTTTAGTCTTTTAAACTAATTTTAATAACTCGATTTGAAAGGCAAATCAATGATCTTTTTCATTTTTTTCCATGTCTTTCTCTTCAACCAACTCTGGAGAAGAAAGACACTTTTTTAAATGAAATACAGACATGTTCATAGTGGGTTTACAGATAAAGAGAGACAACATGCCTACTGGCTTACATTCTCTAACATTTTCAGGTAATTATCTGCAACAGACCTTGTAAGGGCAGCATTCACTTCCTTGAATTTGTCTTTTGGGCAGAATCCAAAAGCAAAGGGACCAAAATAAGGAAATCAATTCCTGCCAAGGAGTGCCTGAAAAGCTCCAGCTAAATGAACTGATGTAATCTCAGCCCAGGACTCGCAGGCAGTAACGGCAGGGGGAATTCTCATTACTCCTGAATCTGGAGGAGGGAGGAAAGGGCGGGCAGTAGTCCAGCAGTTCCAGCTGCTGGAAGTCAAAGATTACTGATAAGGTTCAAACCCACGGAGTGCTCCCTTGATTCAGCCTAGGCGATGTGTCTGACACTGTTTCACCCAGCCCCAAGTGACAAGAAACCAAGGTAGCACTATCAATCTTATTTGCCCCAAATAGATAGTGAAACACAGACAAGAAATTGGAGTGATTCGATAGATAGATTAAAAAACAGAAAAACAGCACATTCAAGCATGTGACCTGTGTCTCAAATCCCTCAACATATTGCAGGGAAAATTCCAGTGTTTATCTGAATGAGCACAAGCATGCTACTGAGTCATCTGACAAAAGAAAAGCCTTCTTTGCAGTTACCAAGAATGGTATGAGAGAAATTTGCTGAGGATGCAAGATTTCTTTCTCAGTGTTAACCATCTTAGATAATATAAAAGGCAAGCACATCTCCTGTCACTTCACTGCATGACTGCATATGCACATTGTGTATTGTTAGCTCGCATTTGCAGAGGCAGATATATGTTGAAAAGGAAGGAAGAGATAATCATCAGGAAGTAAGAACAATTGTGTATTCTGTGCAACATCTGGAGCAGTGGTCTTACAGCACTGTTCCTCTTTATTTTTACTTGCAAAACTGAATGAATCAGTGTCCTAAGGCAGTTGAAGAAAAATTAGCAAAACGTGTCATGACAAAGATTTGGTCTTTTCTAATATATTTGAGAACAAAAGGATATTCATCATCTTTTTTTTAAAGAAAACTAACCAGGAAAGTGTGCGTGGAAGTTTTCTAATCAAGACAATATTCACTTAAAAAGTGGAAAGGCTATATAGAGACAAAAGTAGGATGATCTTCACACTACTGCATCATATCTTTGTAAAGTTATGCAAATCCGGGAAGACTATATTTTGCTGCAGTAAATAGTCCCAAGTTCATAACAGTGTAAAGAAAAGCAGGCATATTTAATATTCATATTACAAGCTAATCTGTCACAAGCCAGCTATAGGCTCTGTTCTGTGTTGCATGCATTTTGGGAATCTCAGATGACAGATCAAGTATTACTTGTAACATTGTTTGCTGGCACCACATAGGGAAATATAAAATTCTCAACAAATTCCCACAAGCAATAATACATTCCAGCCCAGCAGGGATAAGCCTCACTTCTACCTGATGTCCACTGCATACTATTCATAAAAGGACCGTCCAAGGGAGCCAGGAAGCATAAATAGAGGAAGCAGCAGCTACCATTTATTAAGGGCCAACTGCCAACTATGTACTAAGTTTTGGTAAAGACTTTCCCTACTTTGTATAATTTTAATATACTCAGTGCTGCTTGTAAGAAGATATTTAGGTGCAATTTAGCTTGCTAAAGGAGCCCGAGGCTTGTAGAATTTAATATAATTTTCAAGGTAAAAAAGTTAGTACTGTCTGACAATGATCAACCTCGGTATGTGCCAAATTGCTAATTTGCCCATCTAGTTTCATATAATTTTTAATTCTTCATTGAAAAAATAATAACAAAATATACACCGTGGGCATTGTCTTACCTGACAAAACTGGAAGCAAATTAATAGCATAGAGTTAAAAGATGGTTTTGATTATTTATAGAAAAGAAAAAAACAGCTTTACATACAAACATACACACAGAGTATAGAGTCTTGGTATTTGTTACAACACCAAAATGATACGAAGTATATGACATAGCTGAAGAGAGTGTGACCGATTGACATAATATTTATATAGTGTCAAGGGCCTAGCCTATGAGGAAAAAAGAGAAAAATGAACATTTGTATATCCTGTTAAATAGGAAAAATAATTATACTCTACCTGCTGAATCCCCCCTTTGTTTCTTTTCTTTGCTTCGATAGTCATTGGGGTCTGGGTGTTAACCCCAGAAAGTATTCCCATCTGTTAAAGACCTCTGTTGAGCTACATCTTCAAAATTGTCAAGTGTTCTAACTCTTTGATATTGGAAAACAGTAGACTGGAAAATTTAGGAGATTGGTTTCCGTAGACCCTTGTTTACAATTGTAACCTGTAACCAGACAGCTCCAACTTAATCTGTGACAAGTGGTTTCTCTGAAAATCTCTAGATCAGAAAAAAAAACTCATGCAGATATTTTAAAATTCTATTTATTCTATAAATTATTGTTTAGTATGGACAATCAGCTTGAGTATCAGTAGAAGAGCCTATAATATTTTCTAAATATAATATAAATATAAGGAGTCCAAGAAATTATTTAAATGGCAATAGGATAACGAGAAATAATTATTTTTTAAAAAATCTAATAATCAGTTAGTGCTTTTATCATATCAAATGCATTAAACTTCTCTGAACTGAAGTCTTTTCATCATAATATACTAAATTAAGTATCTGTTCCTTGTAGGATATGATTCTGCTAAACTAGATTAAAATCAAATCATGAACAAAGTCAATTTTACTTGCAATAATCCTAGCCCACTGAGACTTCAATGTAGTAATCAAAATAAATGTCTCTCCCTTCATATTTTTCCCAGTTTCAGATATTCCTAAATATATAATTTGTTCACCTTTCATACATTCTTATGTGTTTAATTAAAGAACTATGAGACAAATAATACATTTCAGCAATCCCTAAGAGTATGTAGAGGCAAAAATATCTATTTTGTGTATGTGTATGTGTACACTTATGAAAGAAAAATGATAAATAGATGAGAAGATAAGCAGCTAAATAGACTATATATATATATATGTATATATATATATATATGATGTATAAGTGCAATGAACCTGACAGATTACTTGATTTAAGAGAGAATGATAAATACTTGAGCTGTCTTGAGAGAATTATGCTGATATTGAAATTTTGGATTTCTTCTCACGTAAAACTCAGAAGATTTGGTATATTGTCAAGAAACTGGAGTGAAACATATTTACTTGATGTTAATCGTGTATTAGGTCCTTCTTTTATTGTAAGGCCATTATATGGTGACAGATCAGAATGATAAGAATACCACGCAAGTGTTCTCCCCATCCCATCTGCCATAACTGAACTTTTAAAAAAGAATACAGTCCAAGAGTTTAACAATATGTTTTAACTTTGCAAAGCATGGTTATGTTATTGGTGCAATCTAAAAATAATATATGAGAAAGTAATCTTTCAATTAAATGTGAAATTATCGTTGCAACTTTTTTAAATTGTCTAAAATTAAAACCTAGTTTCAGATATTAACTGAATTTCAACTCCAATAAAATTGAATGAGATAGAGTTGAATTTTGGAAGCAGATTAATCATATCCTCATGCATGTTTCCATTAATGACCCTTTAATGGTGTGGCAGAGGAGATATTAGAACAATGTTAGCCCTAGATGAATTTGTAACTCTAAAAATTCCACTGTTAAATGCCGCCTAGCCACACTAGTACTTTGGAATGAGGTAACTCCGACTCAAATAATTGACATGAAAATGGTAAAGCCTCATGGGTACTAGAGGAAGAGCTCTTTCTCTTGAAATGAAAAATGACAATTTTTCTCTTGTCATTCCTTCAGTTGTACTTTTAGTCTTGAAAAAAAATGAATCCTATACTTCAAAGTTGCATATTAATTGGAATATTTAGCCAGAGAATTAAAAATAAAAATCAATATATGTTCTGAAAGATTAAAATTTAATGAAGGGAGGGTACGGACAAGGGGAAAAAATGAGAACCAACACCCATCATGTAAAGGTACAAGATCCCAATAATGAACATAATTGTACTGTGTGCCTAAAATGTACCAATAAACTCAATAAAAGAAAAAAATAAACTATTCAATCAGGAAAAAAAATTTAAAGTTGTGGTTTAAAAAAATAGTTGGTCTCTTTTGTTGCTAAAGTAAAAATTAACGCAAACTTTCAAGAGACAGTGCAAATCAAAGTACAATGCATTTTTCTTTTCACTACGCACCTCTACCTTAAGAAATTTACTTAAAGAGTAATGTGTGCTTAATGTTGCACAGTTTGAGTTGTTTCCCACAGCCTTTTAAAAATGAAAATAATAAATACATGTACATTTGGCCCACCAATCAATTCAGTGGAATAGTTTATCATTACTGAAAAACAAGGCATCAATTTGGGTCAGTCAGTGTTAAAACTCAAAGAGAATGTGTGCTTCAACTTAAACCACAAACGCATAAGCATTCTTCTTTTTTGGGTGGTGGATCTGAAATAAATGCATAAAAGTCTTAAATGAAGCCTTTCCCACTAAAAATCTTCCATGGCTAAGTTATATTAATAGTCTAGGTTATTAATAGTGCTTCTCCCACTAAAGGAAAATATACTATTTACATGAAATAAAATAAGTCATCTCTTAATCTTCCCCATCAGTGCACATTTAATAATGTTTTCCCTGTATGACCAATTTCAACACGTCCAATTTGGATGAGATCTGATCAAAGTTGTATAACATTTCTTTAATGATAGAAGGATATGTGTTTCAAATATCCTGTCAGCATTACATTCAGGATAGACACAACATGTTCATAAACAATGTATGAATCTACATCCTCAGTCACATTGTTAGCTTTTAGCGGTGTCCAACTCTGCTGCAGAGAGTGATAAGTGAAAGTGGCTAAGGCTTGGAGACCCCCAGGATTGTTGTCTCTTCTGAGATTATTAAATGCTGCTTTGTTTCTTCCTTCTGAGCCAAGGATTTCAATGTAAACTTTTCATTTTTACATCTAATTTAGCTACCTTGTATTTCCTTTCAATTCAGTTGTGCGATTATACCAGAGCTATTCAGTATTACTACATAAACCGTTTACATACATACATAGGTAAACATGTGTACATGCATTGCAATCATGAGAGACTATATATTTTGTAGCCATCAACAACAACAACAAAACCCACAGGTAGCAATGTAACATTACAGTGTCATAGTAACACTGTAACAGTAATGTCCAATATGAGTATGTAAGCCATATATACACATATATGATATATGTATTTTATATATATATATATATATATATATCAGTAATCATAATTTCAAAGTAAGGTAAAAGGAAATAGGTAAGTAAATATTAACAGCATGGTTTAGGAAGAAAGATTACTACATATATATTGTTCTAGGAAACTAAGGAGCTATGTATTACATTCAATCACAGTATCTTTAAAGAACGGCTGCTACTCTTTTCCCTTCTTTCTTTTCCCCTACCCTTCCCACTTGTCTTACTTCTTTAGCCCTTTGCTTCTTATTTCATATTATCAAGTATACAATTTGAACCTTATTTACACTTTTAGTTTTTCATACCAGAGAAACTATTTGGTATTTACACGTGTCCCATTTATTTCACTTAAGAGTATGGCCTCAATATAAATACAGAACAAACAAGCAATGGCTGTTACTATCTACATCTTACTTGCCAGTAAAATGAAATTGGGCAAATTAAATAGCCTGTGCATGTTTAAACAAATAAGGGAGAAAGTTAACATTAGAAAGAATATGTTTAATTGTAAACCTCAGATTCAGTTCTTAAAAGCCTATTTGTTGAAGTTTAAAATTAAGCAGCAAAAAAATTGAAAGCAGAAAAAGTAAATAACCACCTTTAAATCATTTGCTCATTTAACTTATCAACAACATTATATGAAAAACAATCAATATGACAACTTTGAATAGTGAAATTATCCCATTATTTGAAAAGACTTTCAGGACTAATCCTAAAAGAATGTGCTCAAGCATTGCTGTTTTGTCGTCTTGTCCAAACTGTTAAATTAAAAATAGTCTTGAATGCAGTTTTGTCGATCTACCTTATTAGAAAAATCTCTAAACAAAGTTTAGGTTCATAAAACCTCTCTTCCTTAAATTATTTAAAAGTTTCTGATAGTTTAAAATTGGTTCTTTTTACCTTAAAACATATAAAAAATGAAGACAAAAATAATATAACTTGTTCCATATCTGATGCTCACTTTTTACCATATTAATTCATGCAAGTTACATTTTCATAATTCCTTGTTATATTGATACAAGGTAAGCATCCATCCCTAATCTGAAAATGCAAATTCTGACATCTACTGATATCTGAAACTTTTGGAACATGGACATAACTGTACAATACTTTCGAATTTTAGAGCATTTTAGGCTTTATATTTTGAAGTTAAGGATACTTAACCAGTTGAGTACAAATGTTCCGAAACACAAAAACATCTTTCAAATACAAACACAAGAATTTCAGAGAAGGAACGTTCAGTTTTTAGTCATTTTCTAATGATTTCTAAAATAGTTGTAAATATATTTTCCCCAAAAATAGATTTTCTTTCAACAAAGGAGAACATTGTACATGACGGTAGGATCATTCTCCACCTCCAAATTCAACAGCAGTTGAATGCATGACAAGATTTTAGAATTTTTTTCATTGGTAGTAAGTGGTGAAATCACACCTACCCAAAAATGAATTTGAAATTTTATACAGCTTTATACTTCTTTTAAATATTATTTTCAATTATTTTGTAAGTAATAACCTACTAATTTAATCAGAGCCTTAGGTTAATATGATCATGTCCAGCCTGAAAAGTAGCAGCAAGCCAGTTTTAGGTCTGCTTCTCAGTCCATGCTGAGAATAAGACTCTTGGCCTCCATCCTAGGGCTGTTCACATCCTGCAATATACCATCTACTTTTGAACTTGTTTATACAATGACAGAAGTTATTATGGTAAAGAAAAAATCATTACTTTTATTTACTGTGAGGAAGTTTTCGCTAATTAACTTGTTGCCTTTTTACTCTATAGAGACTAAGAATAAACACTACTAATGGAAACAGATTTAAGCAAATGAATTGATAAAGAATCTGTGGTGTTTTTAAAGAGGGAGGGAAGGAGGGGTGAAGGGAGGGCAGGGACAAGGGGAAAAAATGAGAACCAAGATCTGTCATGTAAAGGTACAAGATCACAATAATGAATGTAACTGTACTGTATACCTAAAATGTACCAATAAACTCAATGAGGAAAAAAATAGAATCTGTGGTGTTAATTGCTCTGCTTTGCAGAAAATTTCAGGGATGATTAAAAACAGGTCACATGGCACATTCATAGGAATATTTCAGGAATGTAAATATCATCCTCCTTGATGTCATATCAAGCAAAAAGCCATGAACTTCTTTTGACAGAGCCCAGTAAGCTTCCAGATGTCTTTTGACATCCAGAGTAGACAACCAGCTTCTTGATTTTTATCAGACCTTCCACTAGAAAACGCAGATTAAATTGTTATGTTTTTAATATAATACAATGTATTTTTCAGGAAGCAAGATTTTTCATGTAGAGGCTTTTAATGACTAGTATATTAATTTATTTTTATTATGGGCCAGAGTAAAAGGTACACATCCCTTGACTGTGAATATACACCCAAAGAAAAAGAAAAGTTTAAAGACACCAATTACAAGGGCTTGGACACCCTTTGATATTAAACATTGCCAACTGCAGCTGCAATAAACAAAATATGAGGCCCATTTTATCTTCACAGGTTCAAAAATGAAAATAAAAGAAAGAGAAAAGAAAAGAAACAAGAAAAATTCCTCCAAACTTGTCAATAGATGGTATGAGTTTTCTGAAGCTGGTAACACTTGATATAAATGCTTTTCATTGTTAAGTGCCAGAATTAGTAACACCATGCAGTTTGCATGGAAATGGCCTTCACTATTTTAAAGAATTATCCTCCTTAGGCTCACAATTGTTTCAGTAATCTACCTGCTGTGCTTGTTTATAGTGATTACATAGAACAACCAAAACAACTGTTTTATGTAGAACCTTTCCTATTTCATATAAACATTGCAATTGCTTCCAATTAAGTTATGCAGGGACATCCAAAATCATTATCAGGCTAGTGTATATTTCCTCTGTAAATTACGCATCTTAATAGTGTTCCTTTTGCGTAAACATTGTGATCTGTAGCAGGTATTTCTAATTATTTTTTTTCAATTTGGTTCTTGAATGCAAAGTCTAATTGTTTCATACAAAATTGGTTCTCTCTTATTTTTTTCCCAAAGTATGCACACTCAAATCATAATTTCTTATAGGCATTGTTAAATTGTAGATTTGTTGCCCTCATATCACAGTGGTTCTAATTCAAAGGGTCTAGAGCAGTTGTCTGTATTTTTATCAAGATGCAAAATTTTGAGTAATCTGCCATCTTTTTGACAAAGGCAAATTGAGGTAATAATGAAACACTCAGACTTTACATTTTTGCGAACTTCTCAAATAGAAAACATTTATCTTCAGAAACTTTTCTCATTAGAGAAATTCAACCCTCCTTGTCTTACTCCAGACTCCAGACATAATAGAGAAAACAGGAAGAGCCAAATTATGTAATAGCAGAATGATGAGATTTAATAGTTTTGTGAATTAGATTTCATGGCTAACCACTCGGAGTAATATTTTATTATCCAATGAATAATTGCTGTCTTCCAAATCACAAAAAATCAAAGTATAGACTTAGTGAATATTATTATAAATCAAATGTATATCACTATGCACTATAACATGGCTTTTAAATTGGCTGAAATTTAAACATTTAAAAAAATTCATTAATAATTTCATTACTTGGCAGCTTGATGAAAGCAATTCGGTAGTATCTATAAAAGTTAAACATTTCATATTTTCATATTTGTCTAGCAAACTTACTTTTAATAATTTTTCTATGGAAATGAAACAAATTTATCAAAAGCTTATGAAAACAAAATTAAGAGAAGGTATTCAGTATAAAGAGGATGCTAAAGAAAATACGTGGTTCAATATCCTCATAAATATTGAAAAAGCACAAAATTTCAATGTGCTTAATGTAAGAGAGTTCCTGGTGAAAATTAGCATTTTCCGTAAAGCTTTTCTATCCTACTAGAGATGAGGTGGGGATGCTTACCTCTAGGGATCTATTGTTGGGGTTCAGAACAGAATACCCCCAAATGTGTCATTTTGATAGACTGAGTATTCTAAATCTGAAGAAAACAGAAAAACCATGAAACCAGAAGGGTCACTCCGTTACAGATCCCACCTTTGTCCTTGAGGCCATAAACATACTTATCTAACTGACCTGCACTGTACTACATCCCAGAAGAGATCTGCCTTCTGCTGAAAGAAACGTGCAGAGACTGAAAAGAGCCTGACAAAACAGGCCTGCAATGTTTTCTCCTGTTTATTATAATTATCCCAGGGTAGCCTTTGTCCTTCCTTCCCACTGGAGTACATGCCCATAAAAATGCACAAATTTTTCTCCACTTTTGTGTTTTCATTTCTTAAAGCTCCCCATTGGTTAAATAAACTTGTTAACTTTTCTTTTTGCTAATCTGTCTTTGTTGTAGCTTTTCCACAATGAACTTTGTGATGGATGAGCAAACAATATTATTTTTACTCCTCTATACTATGGCCACATAGATATTTGTCCCAAAGTGTTGATGATGGTGGCGGAAGTTCTACATATGGGGATCCAGAAGCGATGTCTTATGTAATAATACATTCCAAAAACTAGTGGTGGCATCATGGTAAATATTCCAAATTTCCACAAGCAGCATGTGTTCCATTATATAATAATACAAATATGATCAGTTAAATTAAAAATAAATCTCAGTATCTGTGTTTTATTATAAATGCTGTTGGAAATAGCTGAACAGTGTATAGAAGATGAATCTCAGGAGTGAATAATTTAGTGCTGTTTTTGATCTTCTAACAAAGAAAACTTGAAATAATGATTGACCACATACAGATATGACTTTTTCATTATCTTGAAAAAAACAGTTTTGTTCTACACAAGCACTTTTAAAGATGCTCAATTGATTTCCTGAAATCCAGCTCATATAGCAGTTGCACCCAGTCTCTTAGGCACTGAATAATCACACAAATAGCTTGTTAAAATTGTGGATTGCTGTGTACACTCACCAAATACTGAACGGTGAAGCATAAAGATCAGAATTTTTATTAAGCATCCATTGCTGTTCTGATGAAGTGGTCTAGGAATCACAATTTGAGAATTTGTATCCTAGAACAAGCTAAGGTGTTTGCATCTAGAAAATTGTAACAGGAGGTTTCACTAACCTCTTTTCCAATTAAAAAATAGTAAATCTTGAACAATGTTATGATAAAACTTTATATATAAATAGCCTAAAGTTCCAAAATTCAACAGAAGGTAATGGTGATGGAACATACCTGACAAATATCAGTATTGCCTATTGTGTATTTAAGGCTATTTAAAGTTGAACAAATACATTTTGCCAAATACCTGCCACAGACAAATTTTCCCCCACACGAATATTGATCTATATGCTATGCCAGCAATAATTAAAATTCATACTTAGTTACCTTTGTTTTGTTTCATGTTCTCAATAATTTTATATTCACTCTTATTGAAGTGCAAGTATCCAATTCATTTAAATGCTGAGAAGTTGCAAGGAAGAACTAAGACACCATTGTGTTTTACTTCCCCGAGCAGTATGATATGGCTGATTACTCCTCTTCAAGTCCAGGAAATTTATAAGTCAGGAAGAACGACAGACACATTACAAAAAATGTAACATTGTGTGATTACGCACAATGAGATGGAGGAGAGGAAAGCTGTTAGATATAGAAACTACTTTGATGTAAAGAAGTACCACATACAGGTAATGCTAGCAACTGAAGGTGGAGTTGATTAAAATAAAAAAATTGGACAAAATAAATCAGTGAAGTATTTTTTAAATCCTTAAATTTTCTAATTTAATAGTTTTAGAAGATCTCCTATTTAAAACTATTCTATGTATAACAAAATGTATTTTCTGAAAATACTTTTTTTTT
Source organism: Fukomys damarensis (assembly GCF_012274545.1). Classification (NCBI taxonomy): domain Eukaryota; kingdom Metazoa; phylum Chordata; class Mammalia; order Rodentia; family Bathyergidae; genus Fukomys; species Fukomys damarensis. The sequence goes on from NW_022900918.1 coordinate 4,667,928, forward strand.
CTTTTATTGAGTATATTGGTACATTTTACGTATACAGTACAATTACATTCTTTATTGGAATCTTGTACCTTTACATGACAGGTCTTCGTTCTCATTTTTTTCCCCTTGTCCATCCCCTCCTCCCCTCCCCATTTACAAACACTTTATTTCCACTTTTTCATTTTGTCATATTTTTTTCTTTTCCCTTATTATCTTTCCCCTACCCAAGTGGATTAAAGATCTAAATATTAAAACAGAAACACTAAACTTGCTGGAAGATAAGTTAGGCAGAATTCCTGAAGACATTTGAATAGGAAAAGACTTTTTGAACAAATCCTCAGTTGCATGGGAACTAGCAGAAAAAATCAACAACTGGGATCTCATCTTATTAAAAAGCTTCTGCAGTGCAAAAGAAACCATCAACAGAACTAAGAGACGACCTACAATGTGGGAAAATATTTTTACCAGCTGCTCCTCAGATAATATTCTATTATCTAGAATATATAAAGAACTCAAAACAATCACCCCCCCAAATATAAAGACCCAATTCAAAAATGGGCATCTAAAATGAACAGACATTTCTCAGACAAAGAAGTCAAAGCAGCAAGTAAATATATGAAAAAAATGTTCCACATCACTGGTCATTCAAGAGATGCAGATGAAAACAACACTGAGATTACACCTCACCCCCACAAAGAATGGCTGCTATCTGAAAGTGCGTACTTTGGAAATTCAAATGTGATGGTTTTCTTGGATGCTTACTAATTGGGTGTCTATTACTTTTATTTTTAATAAATTATAAACATGCAATTTTTCAACATAAAAGTATGCATTGCTATACAGTTCAGGCTGAATTTGAGCTCTATAAGGAGCCCAGGATGGACTTGAACTGGTGGTGATCTTGCCTCAGCCTCCAGAATGCTGGGATGATAGGAGTGCAGTACCATGCTGGGCTAAAGTATACTTTAATTTCAACTAAATTGAAATTATAAGTCCACCTCTAGAGTTGCTTTAATAGGCTTTAATTTATATTGATAAAGCTTGAGGCATTATGCTTCTGGCTTCTAATGAAGTTTTGTACTATTGCCTTCCGGATGTAATTCTGTCTGTCTATGTATGTGTGTATGTATGTATTTATTTAGCTATCTTCTATTCTATCTATTATCTTTCCATCTCTCTTACTGCAGATTGAAGATAGTGCCTTGACACTGTGCTATATATTCTCAGCTTTCTTATTTTGAGAATGGATCTCACTAAGTCTTGACATTTTCTAGGCTTTGCTTGAAATTGCAATTCTCAGCCTCAACCTCCCAGAGTGTTAGGACTACAACCAGGTACCACAATGCCAGGAAAAGGCCCATATCCTTAAATGTATCCCGCTGAAATGAAATCAACTGTTTCTTTTAGATTAAATGTGTGCTCTAAAAATTCATGTTAAATCCTAAACCCAATGTGATAGAATTAGAAGGTGGATTCTTTTGTGTCAAGAGAGCTGCCCTTGTGAAAGGGGATTAGTACCCTTGTAAAGGAGACAAAAGAGAACTCTCTCTTACCTTCCATCACGAGAGGACACAGAGAGACTACAGAGATATAAGAACCAGAGAGCGAGATGTTTAGCAGACACTGACTCTGCCAGCAATGATGTGCTAACATTAAGAAGTGTAAGAAATCTATAAACTTTGTTGTTAAGGGTCCCCAGTCTATGGTATTTATGTTTAGCAGTCTGAAGTCACTAAAATGCTCTTCCCACCCACCCCAATCTTTTAATTGTAAGGATTACAGAGTAAAGGACACTTTTGTTCTGATAACCAATCTAAGGTGATATTTCCTGAAGTATTATTCAGGAAGTGGTTTCATTTATAGTGTTATCTATAAGACCAATAATTCAACATAAGTACTATAGAAGAGTTCTATTTAGTTCTATTCAACTCTAAAAGCATAAAAGGATAGACTGAAAGATATGCTGTAGTGTAATGCATCTTTAATGTGATTTATAATGTTGGTTAAAAAAAAGGAGTTGCATGAACAGATAAAATATTAATATACAAAAGACTTTTGAAATTTTAAAAACTGTAGAATATTTTCTAAAGGAGCCCATAGCAATAACATATATTTCTTATGTTACTTTATCTTTGCATTTGAGGTTTTTTTGTTTGTTTGTTTGTTCTTTTAATGGTGCTGTAGATGGAGCCCAGGACCTCCACAGCACTGGGCAAATGGGCTAACACTGAGTTACATTTTCAGTCCTTATTTTAACACTTAAGAACAGGACAATTTCCTGGTTCCTTATCAGGCATTCTGTAAACTTGAGCTGGAGACATGTCTTGCTCTTTTTAAACGCAGACAGTTTTTAGATGCCATGTGTTGTCACAGTGGGGAAGGGATGATTTGTCCTTAGTACTTCTGTTTGTAATCCCTTAATGTGTTAATGCGATCAGAATCAGAAAAAATCAGTGCATCTTCTTATTTGAAATAAAATTCTTAGAAGCAAGCAGCTAAACGATGAAACTACTTCAGGACTCCAAGGAATATAATCCACCTCATCTGTCATTTATCAGCATGTATTTCTTTATCTTAAATAGTTTGTTTGGCTGCAAATATCTCAGTCATTCTAAATCAAGTACAATTGCTTTTCTTTGGGGAATAAGATTATTGTTCTTCTTGTAGGTGCATAAAGAGAAAGGTTATTTAGGTCAGTTGTGAAAGAGTGAAATAAAGAAAAGGAGCAGCCCTGGGAATATTCTTATTTGACATTAACATAAAGTGAAAGAAACAGACAAATGTAGCTTTTTATTAATGCTCACTAGGTATGATACAAGTGAATTCTAAGGCACCCCCTCACACACTTGTTTCCTACTTTCAAATTCCTACTTTTATAGCCTAAAACTTTATTTAATTTAATTAACTATCTTCAAGAGAAAATCTGATTTAAAAAGTCTGAATATCACGAGGGAGTCTAGTTATTTGCATTTCCAATGTCTTTGCCACCCCATTTTCTAGCCTCTCCTTTGGACCAACTTATTCTTCCTGCAGGAGTAGAACAGCATTATCAATCTGAAGTAAGATGCATGCCTTCAGAAAGGCTCCTAAGATCTCTGTCTCTTTTCCTGGTAGGTTAAATTTTACGACAACTTATTTCTACTGCCTTTGTGTTATATTTCTACACATATACCCCTCATTCTCTGTTTCACATGATAAGTAGGAAAACAAAACAAAGAAACCTGAAGCAATATCCATTGCTTGCCTTATTAACAGAGATAAAATACGTCACCTGATTGAGTTGGAATCATCATCTATATCCCTTTCATTTATTGAGAAAATAATAATTGAATGGAAAAAGTTAGAATAGTAAACAAGAATTCTGATATATTATAGTATGATAAAACAGTGATGGCCCTATTATGTAATGGTAGTATAGATTGCAGGGATTTGGAAAGAATTGATAGAAACATTGCAAGGCAGTGATATATATTATTAAATTATGACAAATTTTGGTACTAGTCTCAGCCATGTTAGCACAGTTACTACACCTAGGCTACATCCCTAGGGAATCTAATTTTCATATAAAATATTTAGCCAACCTTAAAATCAAGGAAAAAAGAAAAAACAAACAAATTTGTTTATCATCTAAAGTGCTCCACTTATAACACATGTTCTAAGAGTGATCACTAAGTAAGAATAAATGTTAGTAAATATATTGAGTGCACTTTACTTTCATTAATTCAGTTACAGGTGTTTCACAGACAGTAATAAATGTAAACCTCTCTACTTGAGAAAGGATTCGTATACAGAAGTTTAGCATAGTAGGGCATTTGGATTTGTGATAATGTTTATGGTTCAGTAAATTTATGAGGAGCTATGCCCTTTTAATATGTGAATAACTATAAACATGCATCATTAATTGGTAAATCAAATAGCTGTATAATGAAGCAGAAAAAGAAACCTAATTCCATGAAAATGGCTGCTCAGCTAAGAAGTCAGAAGTTTCAGTTAGCAAGAAGCACAAAGTTTGGAGTCAGGGCAGGCAAGAAGAAAGAGGAAAATGAGGACACAAGGTGGTCACAAGGAGTTCTGTAACGGGGTGCTGTCAAACAGATTTATGAGTCGAAGCATTCCCTAAATCAAAACTAAACTGCAAAGAAGGGAAGAAGCATTTATGATGAATGAATTAGCATATGCAAAATGCTCTTAATTTCTATGAAAATATACAAATGATTATAAAATTTCATAAAAAGCTGTTTTTTGCTAGACTATTGAACAACAAATGATAGTATATCTTACTTATTCAAGAAAGATTGGTGGCATTTAATGTATGTACAATATATAATTTTTCTGTTCAAAGTCACAAAGGGCACATTTGTTATCCTTGATCCAAGTTGTGAGTAATAAATGCAATAATGATAGAGTAACAGGTTTTGTCTCACTAGGTCTAATTAATATGTCAAAATCTGAAGATTCCCACTGTATTAATCACTAACACCTCCTGCTTGAAACCAGAGAGCCTCATGGGAGGTTTTCCTATTTCCAAAGGTACATGCCTACAGTTCGCTCTCTAGGTAGCAGAATAAAAACTGAAGCCAAAGCATTATCATGCATCTGTTCAAAACTTGACCTTTAATTTGGCACTGGACAAAAGATACTTGGCCCCACTCCCTAAACAGTATCACTCAGAGATCCCTGTCATCATTTTCCACTACTATCTTTTTTCCAAGCTTGCTGACCCCCTTGAGAGCCACTTTAACATACTAGGGATTGAGAAATGCACCTACCTCAGCACCTTTGCCTATGTTGGCTCTTCTATTACCCTTCCTTAGTCTACTCCCCATCTTTTTCTGTTATTTGCAATCATCTCCATGAAGTACCCTTGACGAACCTAATCAAAGGAGCAGCTAATCTCCTCACCTTCCTGGTACTCCTTACTCCCCTTCACCTTCTGCTTAGGTTTCTTATAACATGTAACACTACTTTATACCATGTTGAAATTTTCCCCCCTCAGTCTCACCACATTAAAGTATGAATTCCAATAAAAAGGAATATTTCTTTTTTATAAAAAAATTATCTTGTTGCAGACATATTGCTGATGTCTGAAATAGTATTTCACACATAACAGAATAAAGATGAATGGATGATGTGAACATTATTTATTTGCAAAATCTAGATTTAAATATAGAATCACACATCTCCCATTCCTTCATCTTATATTTTTCACCAATTTTTGATTCTATTGTCCAACTGTGTTCCCAATATTGTATTTCAGCAGCTGCTTTCAACATTGAAGTCATTTTTTACTTGAATCAGTATAAAAGAAACTAAGCAGGTTTGTGCAGACAACCCGCCACCCCTTAAAATGTGTCATGTATACCTGGGTTCATACAATCCTAAATAATTCTCTGCAAGTGACAGTTTCCTATAAAAGTCTAAGTTTGCAAGATTTCATCTTTAGATAAAGTACACATTCCTATTCGTATAGTTTGAGACCCCTGGTAATGTAATTCTAGCTTCTTCACTGTGTTATATCCTGTATGCTCCAGCAGAAAGAAACGGTTGAATATTTCTGAAAAAAGATGAAGTATCACAGGACATTTGCTACTCAAATTGCCTTCAGACCTGCTAGAAGAGCCCCAGTTGTCACAGACTTCAGCAGTCACCAAGTGGTACTGAAGCCACGGATTCCCTTGGCCTATTTGTCACTGAAGTTCTAGAGTGGCCAGGGAATAGTGCCATGTTTTGTCTCTCAGTTCAGCTGTGTCCCCAGCCTGGCCCAGTTATTCTTGGCCTGTTTTGAGTCTTGAGCCTCTTCTTATGCAATTCCTTGCCCATCTCTTCTTTCGCTGGTTCAAGACTTGCATTATTGGCAAGGCTCCCCCTGCATTCTCCAGATCCCTCCCAAGTACCCTTTAATAAATTTCTCACAGTCTTTGTCTGAGCTCTAAGGCTGCTTCCTTTGGAGGATTTGAAGAGACAACGTTGTTTCTCAGGAAGTGTCATAATTTTCAACTGTTTTTGCTCCTCTTTCTGTGTTCTCCATCTTGTTCTTTCTCAATATTCTGTGGCTGTAAGGTGAAAAGCTCAGGCCCTAACTGTATCCTCTCTGTATTCTCCCCAAAGTGTGAGTTTTCATAAATAAAACTTTTATTACAGCTCTCGCTGTCTAGTATTTCAGCCTCCCATAAGAATTCAAGCCTCTTGACAGCAAGAACCATACGTTTTTCACCTTTATAATGCATAAAACCACAATTTGGAAATTGTAGAAATTCATTTAATACATTAATGTGATGAGGGTCTTTTATTAAAAGAGAATAAGGCTAATATATCAAAACAAGGCAATATTTATGATTAAGAGCCCTTTCTCACTTTTATATCTGAATATTTCATAGCATTCCAATAAATCAGAAAGCAATTCTCTATTATAGTCCTGCAGTGGCCATTCTGGAACTTGTCCACAAATAAGAAGTTAGGAAAATATCTCTTTATAGTAACTAACAAAATCCAAGACCCATGGGTGCTTAAAGAAGTAAAAATATTAAGTAGTGTAATCAACTTGTCCATAAAACTTGTTAGATAAATAGTAATGACACGAGTAAGTGAGGCCTGCAGTGGATCTCTGAAAGATAAATTTAAAAAGGCATTTAGGGTAAAATTCATAATATAACAAAGGTAAATCAAGAAATTATAAGCCAGGGTTGGTGATACATGCCTATAATCCTGAGGAATGAGAATCATGAATTTGGGGCCAGCCTGTGCTCCATAGTGAGTTCAAGGCCAGCCTCGGCTACATAATTAGACCTTAACTCAAAAAAGTGGAGAAAAGAAGGATGAATGGAAGGAAGGAATAAAGGAAGGAAGGAACGAAGGAGGAAAGGGTGGAAGTAAGGAAGGGAAGAAATAAGGAAAGAAAGACGAAAAGAAATTATGAATCAGAATCTTATATTTCATGGACAAACATATTGACTTACCTGCAAAACAAAGTAATAGTTTCTGGATGTATTTTCTTATGTAGAAAAGAATACCATATTGATAAAATTAATGATCATCATAGTAATGTAAGTTATAATTCGACCACACTAAAATTATTATTGAAGTTTCTAATAATTTCCTAATAATCCCTGATAAATATCTTCTGTCTATGAATTTCACATAAACTTCAGAACACCAGCTTCATAATCTTAGTAAAAAATGTGTAAAAAATTATATGAATCAAAACTTTCAAAAATTAGTTATCTGATAAGTATGTGCTACAACAGCAACATTCTTGGTCAACAGCCAATATCCAAAGGACTCTATACTCTCCTTTAATTAGTCATTTATTAAATTATATTTCTCCAAAGCATTAGTGTTCAATTTAACACTGTTGTTAAGTAACTCACTACTATGTGCATTAATGTAATAAGAAAATCAATGAAACAATTTTGAATATCAGAAGAAATTAAAAAATAAAAACTACTAATGTTTAAGTAGAATCCCTTAAAAGCAATGAGATAGTCATTAAGCAAGGTGTTGTTTGCTTAAATGTTTAACAAAATGAATAAAAAGAGAATACTCTTCAAAATATTCATTCCACAAACTTTGGTCATTTAGGCTTGCCCAGCTTATGGATACATCTTTATCTTATCTTTGAGTCAATTTCTGTCAATATTACCATTATGGTAAATTGAATGTTTTTCTAAATTATAGAACAATTAGATATGGATAGTTCTCTTTTTAGAAATTATACTGCAAAATTCTTATACCATTGCTACTACTTTATCACACACTATTACTATCATTTTACAAGGATGTTAACATAGGAAAATTAATTGATTTGGGAGTTTGTTAAAAGCCTATACATATTTTCCATTTTCTTTGCCTTGTATTGCAAATCGGCTGTTTTTTTTGTTTTGTTTTGTTTTGTTTTGTTTTTCCGGTACCAGGAATCAAACTCAGGACCTTGTGTTTGTCAGACAGGCATGGCACCACTGAGCTACATCCCTGCCCTTAATCTTCTGTCCTTAACATGGTAAAATTTTATTTTAGTATTAAGCTAATCATTGATATCTGAAGTACAATGTTGCTACCTTATTTTAATATTTTCTGCACACTGCCATTAATCAAGACTGTGACTATTTTTCTTTATCAGATTTTTCTTATTTCTATTTTTAATTTATGATTTAGAGAACTCAGCACCATTTTATTGAATGACAAAGGAGCAAACTACATGTATTTAACACAACTTAAATTTAGAGACGAGCACGTTTGTGACTCTATCAGCACTCTCTATGCCTCAAACATATTCATCACCTCCAAAAAGTTCTATCTACCTGTTTATTTACTATTATTAATACCTGTCTGTGAATGAGAGCACTTAAGATCTACTCTACTAGAAAAATGCTTAAGTAAAACAGTGTTTTATTTATTTATTATTATTATTTTTTTATTTATTTATTTTGGTGCCAGGGATCGAACTCTGGTCCTATGACTAGCAAGATAGGTGTTGGAACCATTGAGCTAAATCCCCAGCCCACAGTGTTTTTAACTCTAGGACTTAATCATCTTCACAATTTAAATCTTGTTTACTATGACTTATACTGATCAGTTTCTCTCTGATCTTAGTCCCTGGCAAGAAAAATCTGTCCTCTACTTCTGTGAATGAAATTCTTTTAGAGTCAACATGTAAGTGAGAGAACGCAGTGGTTTTTTTTCTGCATTTGGTTTCTTTCACTTAGCATAATGTCCTCCAGATTCATCCATGTTTGAAATAACAAGATTTCATTTTAAGTAATATTTCAGAGTATGTAAATGACTCATTTGCTTTATCTCTTCATCCTTTTATGGACAATTAAGTTGCTTCCATGTCTTGGCCATTGTGAACAATTAACTTTATTACATTGCATGATCCTATTTGGCCTCGGATGAGACATGATTTAGGTCTTTTACAGTTACCATCGTTGCTTTCCATTATTTGTGCTTTAGTTTTTAAGACAAAAGTACATGAATTGCTTTATCTCTTTATGTCCTGTTATCTTTCATTCTAGATATCCACCTTTGATTCTCTTAAATTTTTCCACATTTTATTAGGGCCTGTTAGTGGTAAATATTAATGAGTTTTACTTTAGCAAATTTGTGCATGCATATGACATACTTTAATCATTTCTTCTGAACCTTCCTCAGCCCTCTACATTTCTGCTTTTACACCCCAGTACTGCTTTGGGGGGTTTTCGATGTGTACAATGAAGTTTGATAAGAAGGGAAGGGGCAGAGAATGCAAAAGTGAATTAGAGGCCTATGAATATAATAAAAAGTCATTGTGAGGAAAATATGCAATTACAAATTTCTTTACAGCAATGATACTTCTCACTGTAAATATGTCTTTATTTTGTTGCAAAGCTACATGTGTTCACAGCTCTACCCCTATACAAATTCCTAATAAAGAGACCAAAATCATTGCATTGCTATACCTCAATAAAAATGAACAGAAAACTTCTGAAATCATGTCTTTCTAATATTAATTTCCAGTTGTTCTTTCTCAAATGAAACAGTAAGTGAAAAATACTAGAATAACACTGGAAATTTCCCATTTATCAAATAATTATTCAAACTACATTATGAAGCTAAAATAAAAGTAATAAAAAGGATGTTGTGTTCTAGTGAATCCTGGTAAATTTTTCTTCTTATTATGTCTGTTGAATTTCATTCTATATGATATTTATAATTAATGTTCTATTTTAATCGTTACAGTAACAAAAGTCACCTAGAAAACATAACTAGGTTATGTACATTTGCTGAAATCTAGTAAGAGTCATTCTTATGTCAACTTTAAATAATAGCAACAAAAATAGGTGTCTCCAGTATTATTAAAAGAAGAGAGTTTTGGGCTGGGGATTTAGTTCAGTGGCACTGTGCCTGCCTTACAAGCACAAGGTCCTGAGTTTGATCCCTAATTAAAAAAACAAAAGACAAAAAAAGCAAAAAAAAACCAGTCTTTATACTAGTTGAAAACATCAGCTTTCAACTGAGATTAGCAAACATGGCTGTTAAATATAATGAGTTCTAAGGTTTAATCTTATAAATGATGTCTTTATCCTTATAAATATCTAACTTTATCCTTATGTAGCTCATGACAATAGTTTCTTTTTTTAATTTGTGTGTTATTCATCTAGTAATAAGGAAAAACAGATTGACAAGGGAATGGTCAGCATAGAATTTAACATGAAGCACGAAGGACTCCTTAAGTACAACATGTCAGAAGATACTTCATGTTTGTTCAAGATTTTCTGAGAGCTGCATCAGTGAAACAGTGGAGAAGACTCCTGTGGAAACTGCCTTTATGAGATTGCTAATACGAGCATAGTATGATTTATTAGCATGTCCTGGGAGCACACATTTGAAACATGTTAAGAATTCAGATGTAAGACATTTTTTAGTCTGCTTTAATTTTCCAGGTCAGGCAAATTTCCTCCAAATGTAGGGCATGGATTAAAAATGTATGAATATGCCATTTTCCTCACTAGTTCCTGGTATATGTTGTCATTTAACCTTATTTGGGAACACTTATTAGAAACTACAAGTCTTAATAATACTCAGGTGTCAGAATTAGAAAAGTTGATATTTTAAAGTTTTCCTTTGAAAAAAGAGATTTGTTCTATGAATTGAAGCATTATATCAACTTTTTAAAATGGTTTCCTGGTGGAAATCTTTCTAGTACAAAAACAATCAATATAGCAATCTATGAATATTTCAATGAAAAGTATAAGGAGCTTTAGAATCTATACAGGAACCAATATTTTATGTCATTAAAGAAAGATTACTAAAAGAACAGAGGGTCGGGGATTTTGCTCAGTGATTCTACTGCCTGCCTCACAAGTACAAGGTGCCAAGTATGATCCCGGGTACCAAAAACAAAACAAAACAAAACAAAAACGCAAAAAATAGCACCCCAAAACGGAAATACATGAAGAAAGGGAAAGATAAAGAAACATTTAATATTCACTTATGATGTGTTCTCCATTTTCAAATTTGTAAAATGCAAGTATTTTTATGGGACTTGTTTAAAATAGATTGATTTTGGTCACTTATAAGCCATGTTGACAAATAAGCATTGGGCAAGTAAATTCATATGAATTCAGGAGATAAAGAACTCATATTCTAAAAACTAGAGAAATGTTTCTTATATAGGGAGAGAAAAGTGACTGAGTGTGATTATTCGATTAATAAGTGCCATGATACTTAACTATATTATCTATTTCTTTCACCATCAAGCAATACTTCAACAGATAAATTCATCCACTGCTTGAGTAAATATGATTTTGACAAAGCATAAATCTGTCCAAATGACCAGTAAAGGATATATAAATATTTCAATATAAATTAAAATTTGTATTATCCCAATGAAAACTAATAAATTATCCATAATATCATCACATATTCAGGTAAACTAATCTATAGTCTTAGGGTGAAAAAAATAAAAAATGCTAGACTTAAAAGGACCCTCTAGGCAATCTTTTTATAGCAAACTTGATAAAATCTACTCCTAATTATGTTTATAAGAAAGAGAAATATTAATGCTCTAAAAAAATTCTGTACAGGCAGAATTTTGGTAGGAAAAAGCCCCTATATTCCCTTTAAAGTCTCAGTGTTTTTCTTTTTGATAAATAATCTAAAAAGATATTTTTTTAACTAGAAAGCATCTTAACTCATATATCTCAGTCTATAAATACAAGCTTTGTATATTGCACATATCTGATAGGAATTTTACTTGCCATAGCTTAGTTAAATAACATCACTCTCTCACCAATATGGTTCACACTTCAGCTACCATGGTGTATTAATCATGGGTGTTTCACAGTTTATACAATTACACAGTATAAACTTTGCTGCTGGCTATTCAGTTAACAAATTACTGTGTAAATATCAATGACCCTCTTGGCATTCCTTTCAAAGTGCACAAATAACAAAGCATATAATTCCATGCTAATCCCACAGGATACATTGCCAATATGGTCAACTGTAATTGACCAAAAGAAATAAAAGTAAGAGCAGAGACACAAAAAGTGATAACATCAGAAGTAATATTTGGAGGAAAGGTAACTCTGTCATGTGGAGCTGAGTGAAGGGTGCTGATATTGGAGCTGTGCAAGAGTCTGAATGTACAGCTGAGGAACTTGGTGAAGGCAAGGTTGTCAATACGAAGGAGGAAAGTGTCTCTGATGAAAGAGAGGACAGTGTCCCAGAGGTAACGACACCAGCAAAAATCTTCACAATAAAGGAACTCTTAGAGATGCTGGGAAACATTGCAACTACAAATGACAAAATATTGCAAGAGTATGACAATTCACTGAAGCCTATGAAAGACACAAGTTATGTGTAAGTTACACAGCAAACAGAAAAAGGGAAGCCTTATACAAACTACTCTTAATAAGATTCTTTTACAAAAAAAACACAAAATTTTAATTTTAAATGTTTGGAAGATTATAAATTGCAATGTGCTAAAATTGTTAATTTTATTATTTGCTTATTTATTTGTGTATTTATAACCCTGATGAAGAGAATTTTGATGTTTTAGGAAACATAAAAAGTCATGGAAAATATTAATTTTTTCATTGGATACTAAGATCTCTTTGTACAATTTCAGCTGACACAGGTAGTGTTCATATATGTCTTATATGTTAAGGAAGTACTGTTGGCTCCAGAAAAACTGTGCTAAAAGTCTCCACCAGAATTTTGAGTTTTAGGCCTTCCAAAAAGTATTTGATATGTTCCATGAGAGCAAAGATTAAAGGATAGAAGAATAAATCTTCTTGGTTCCAATTTTACAAATATGTCAAAACCCCCATTTTGTTCTGATCTACAGAAAGAAAGGTTTATACTTTCTAATCTTCCTCAAGAAATAAATTTTAATATAGAGAGTAATTCAACCATTACTAGCAGATAAATGGTAAAAGCAAATTCTGTGTGTTAAAAAATATTTCAAATGCTCATATTTTAGCCTCCAAGCATCGAAGCGTGTTTCAACGCTGTAAAATACACTCCCTCTTTGCTTTAGTCTCAATTGGAAAACACTGGATGCCCAGGCCCCATCCTCCTGTTACACACACTTTTACAACACAAGCCAACATGGCTTTTTCTTCTGATTTCTTTTGGATCATCATAAGCATCATAGACATTTTCATCAGAGATGCCAGGAGAACTGGGAATACGTTAGTTTACTTTTGCTTCCTCTGTTGCCTAGTTGGCTGCTTCTGTAGCAACAGAACAAAAAGAGGATCATGCATGAAATACTGCTATTATTTATAAAAGAATGGCTGGTTTTAAAACAAGATAGATATTTAGTATTCCGTGCATATTCCCCCACCAGATTGTAACACTTCTGAAGGAGGTTAAATTGCAAGCCAAGTCTGTCAAAATTTTCTCTTGATATAGCACCAAAATAGCCCGATCAGCCCAAAAAGCTGCTGAGCCACACTATTAGGAATTGCTGCTATTCTGCACTGTGAAAGATATGGTATTTGGTCTATTACATAGGGTTTTTTTAGTCTCAGAGCTACTGCCTGAAGTGCAAGAATTTCTGCTTGAGTGGCTTGATGTGACATTTATCTCTAGTTTTGTGAATGAGGTCACAGTGTTGTTTAATGCATTACATTAACCCTTGTCTTTAAAATCTCACATCATTTTAGACTGCAGTTTAATGTTACCCAGCCCCTGTGAGCAGTTATGCAAGAAACTTCAGATGCAATTCTAAATCAGGACTAGTCTACAGGTCAACTATTCATGCACCAAGTTTTATCAAGCATCTACTATATATCCTAGAAATACATTGTACACAGAAATTTCACAAATGACAAAACAGATTTTTTTTTCTCTCAGGTCTGCTAAATTTTTCCTCGCTATTGTTGATAGAAATAAAAGACTTTTAGCAAAAGTGTAAGAAAATCCTCATGATGAGCTAAGTATCTCAATTAATGAGGCTTAATCCTCTTATAGACTGACCAACGTGTTCTCTCTTAAAGAGGGGCGTCATCACTATTCCTCTGGAGGATTTAGGAAGATTCTGGTATTAATTGCTACTTCATTAATGGGGGAAATGTGCTTAATGAATTCAAGCAAAGTACAACATGGAGTTCAAAGTACTTGGGTTCAGTACTAAAGGATTTAACCTTTGCAATATCTGTTCCGTGAACAAAGAAATGTTGCTACAATATTACTGAGCAGTTTAAAGACACAATCCTGTGCTCACTTCAGCAGCACATATACTAAAAATGTCACAATCCTATTTTTATTTCAAGGAACAGAACTCTGCAAGAAAGTCACTGATTGCAGTGCAAGTCTTTGATACTTGAATCAATAGAACTATATTTAATTTGTGGCATGAAAGAAGACTAAAAGCAGTAGCAACGTGATTAGAAAAGATAAATAGGGTGATCACAGAGTTGCTCTTTATAAAAGCTAAAGGTGTAGGAGAAGTGAGAAGGGTAGGGGAAAGGTAATAAGGGAAAAGAAAAAAAAAGAAAATGAAAAAGTGGAAATAAAGTGTTTGTAAATAGGGAAGGAAGGGGTGAAGGGAGGGCAGGGATAAAGGGAAAAAATGAGAACCAAGACCTGTCATGTAGGGGTACAAGATCCCAGTAATGAATGTAACTGTACTGTGTCCCTAAAATGTACCAATAAACTCAATGAGAAAATAAATAAATAAAAGCATTTAAACAGACACACTTCTTTCACAATTTTCTTGTGTATGCATTGTCTTTATTCGGTATCAGGAATTTTGTCACCTTGTGAAATTTCTAAACGTGGTTCAGACTACATACTTCCAAATAATAAAATGTCAGCACGTTTTCTAATATACAGTTCCACACTCGGACAGTATGGTGGGAGGATGCATGATTAAAAATTCAAATATCATTCTTCACCTTCATTGCATATTAGTACAGAACTGCAATTGTCTTTTTATGTAAAGTCGTATTTTCTTTGATTTCGAATAAATTTCCTATTTATTGATAAAAGCAAGAGTATAACCTCAATGTTCTTCTTCTTTTTGAAGAAATAGCAATGAAATTTATGTCACTGACTTCAAGTTCCATGCTTATATTGCATCTTTATCAAATACAAATGTGTTTTTCTCTCATTTTTACTTTTTTTCTTTTTTCCTTCCTTCAATCCTGCCTTTCTGCGTTTTCCCTTCCTTCCTTCCTTCCTCCCTCCTTCTTTTCCACCATTTCTCTCTCTCTTTCTATTTTTTCACATACAATAATCCTATATTACATTAGCCTAGGTATATAAGAAGGATATAGAAATTGAGGCTCTAATTTCAAGCAACATAGAATGTCACAAATATATGACTTCTTAAAATAAATACACTAGGGCAAATAAAACTGCTTCTGTAATGTAAATATTTCTTTGAATTGACCAATAAAACATTTTAAATATGCATGAGAAATAATTTTTCAAAAGTACCTCGGGTCAAAAAGTAAATTTGCTGGAATAGGAATACCTTCACTTACAGAATCTCAAGTTCAAGCCCAGCTTGGGCATCTTAGCCACTTAGATAGAACTTGACTCAAATAAATACATACATAAATTTAAAAATAAATAAATAAGGATATATCCCAGTGTAAAAGCTCTGGGATCAATCTCTGAGCATCAATCAGTTAATTAATAAATAAAATTGAAATGTCTTCCCTAGGGACA
The DNA here is from genome assembly GCF_012274545.1 of Fukomys damarensis. Taxonomy (NCBI): domain Eukaryota; kingdom Metazoa; phylum Chordata; class Mammalia; order Rodentia; family Bathyergidae; genus Fukomys; species Fukomys damarensis. Next base: position 4,683,567 of record NW_022900918.1, read on the forward strand.
GCTATTTAGCTCAGTGGCATTGCATGTGCTTTGCAAGCACAAGGTCCTGAGTTCAATCCCCAGTACCATGACAAAAAAAGATCTTCCCTAAATTCACTTGACTTCAATACTCACTTTTGTCCCTTATATATATATCTATATATCTATATATATAGAGATATATAGATATATATATTACTGCACAAAAGGTATCTGTGTATCTGTTGTCAGATGGTCACTCTTTTGTCTTCATTGGGTCAAGTCTTAATATAATTGGAATTAAATGAGTAATAGTTGCCATGTCATACTGAATGGCAATATATACACCCTATTGCCTGATGTTACTTTCCTAATTCGTTTTCAAATTCCCTTATAGTCCAAGGGAAGAATTATTGTGTGTTAAGCCTTTAGTATGATCACTTAAAATCAACCTTTATGCCTCCATAATATACCTCAATCATTAGAACGAAGGATTTCAGGAAACAAAAAATAAGCATTAATACTTGTTCAACCATGACGAAATGATTACGAATGAAGATTTCAGTGTGTGGAAGTGATTTAGGGAAGTCTTTACCACATTTTAAGAAGTATATGAATCATTTGTGGTAACATGTGAAAATTCAGATTTGGTTTCTTTACCTCTAATGTGGGACCTAGTAGTCTTTTTTCAATAAATTTTGAAGCAGTACTAATGTTCTGTCTGAGAAGATTTGAATTACAAGGCTGTGGGAAACTACTGCAAATTTTCACTACTGAGGGCTGGGGATGCTTCTCAGCAGCCCTGCATCAGCCTGGCAAGTTAAAAGTCCTGAATTTAATCCCAGCACTCGGGAGACTGAGGCAGGAGGATTGCTGTGAATTCGAGACCAGCCTGGGCTACACAGTGAGTTCCAGGTCAGTCTCAACCACATAGTGAGACCCTGTTACAAAAAAAAAAAAAAAAAAAAAAAAAAGAAAAAGTCCTGAATTTGATTCTCGGCCCTGGAAAATAAAAAACAGTAAAAAATTTTCACTACTTAAAATATTTTTAGGCAACAAAAGCATGGATTAAAATGTTATTGGAATGTGTAGTCTTATATTGAATTTAAAAATACACAAACACACACACATATACATATATATGTGTGTGTGTATTTATATATATATATATTTGGTACCAAGGATCAAGCTCTGTTCCTTACTTTTGCTAGACAGACAGTGGAACTGCTGATCTAAATTCCTGGCCCTTGAATTTAAAAATATTGATGAGACCTGTTTCTCTACTTAGCACTTAGTAAGTACTATATGGAAACAGTACAATAAATTGGAAATTTATAAGTTTATTGCAGGGTTAATAAAAAATGTTATAAAACACCAAAATGGAGAGAAATAGTATTGACTGAACCATTTACCAGCTACAAAAGCTTAGATTGTGCAGAATTGCAATGAAGTTCTGAAATATTCAAAAACAAAAGTTGAGAATATTGTTAAGCTTTTCAGAAAACAAGAGAAAAGAAATGGTGGTATTGTGTTAAATGTATATTACAATCAAAGAATGATTTGAACTAACCATAGCTTAGATGTTCAAATTTGTTAATGCATATAGTTAATTCATGTAGTTAACAAGTGCATATATGGCAGACACTATTTTATAGATGAAAATATTTTGTGACAACTAGGTTAAGGATGTGATCTGGATCATAGTGAGAAACTGGTAGAACCAGTATTATATACTATGTCTCATTCCAGAATCTTCACCAAAATTATTTTTCTTTGACATTAGAGGGGCTGCAGATCTAAAAGTGTGTCTTCATTTTTAGAACTTCATTGTATTTTTCCTCAAACCATCATATTTTATTTGGCAGGAAGTATAAGATGACAGAATTGTAACTTTTCTCATTCCTGTGCTTCTTAAAAGGTTTCCTTTTGTTTCCCCTCCAGTGAATTTGTAAATTTACAACATATTTGAACTTGAATATTAATTTAAATGAATTCTTTGTCCCTTTGGTGCAATAGAATTTAAGCTCACATATGTTCTTTAAATTTCTTAAATATGTGTGCAAAAACTAAAGTGTAAAATAAAACCTGTGTTTTATCTATGCAAAGATGTACTTAAAAATGCAAGAGAAGAAGCTAATGCTGTGTAGATTTCTCAAACTTAAATCAACAACATCATAAATTACAAATGCTGAAGATTATGATACTCCAACTACAAATATCACTATGTTTTGTTGCATATGTGGACTGCTGACTTGTGTGATTTGCTGCCAATGCTGTTCTCTTTCTGTTGTATACAGAGTTTAGATTACATGCCCAAGAATCTGAGACAGCAGCCACAACCTCTGAATTTGTTCAGAATTTTCTAAGAACCCACTGTTACTGTTGTAAAATCACTAACTTTGAAGTTCTACATAGTTGACAGTGCTCTATTCTTTATTATTTGCCCAATTCTTTTTTATTTCTTGATACTGTTAAGTGTCAATTCACAGATGACTTCTAATAAATAGGTACCATCATCGTCAATAAAATTTCTGTTTTAATTCATATGTTTTTACTATTATTCACCTTTAAAAAACTGTTTTATAAATTTTTTGCATGAATTTTTCAAAGGTAATCTAAGGAGGAATATTTCTAAATACAGAAATAACAAAGAGTATGGTAACAAGATTTAAGGTATTGGGTATATACTGAGTACCATTGGTTGTGTAGTCATTTGACTTGCTGATCTATCCTGAAACAATCAGAGGTAATTTTGGTACCTGGGATCGAATGAAACTCACAACCTTGTGCTTATGAGGCAGTTCACGGCTAAATCTCTGGCCCAATAATCAGAGTTTTAAGCAAACTTATTTTCATTCTAATCTTAACATTAGTGCAACAGAAAACTACTTTTTTCATCTACATGATTGCTCCAATTAATTTATGGGATTTAAAATTTTTATAGGATTTAATATCTAAATCAAGAATCTATTATATATTTGGTTTATGGTACCCTTGTATAAAGCAATTCCATCTTCTTAACCTTGGCAGATTTTAAAATTACTTTTATTTTCTATACTTTGCTTTTTACTCTATGAAGTAATCTTACTGAATCTGTGGCCCAGTCAAAGGAATGACATCATTATTAATTTCTTTGTTAAATGCGTATTGAATTATAAGGGAAATTACTCAACAATGCATCTGGATGTGTTCATATCTATCAGATTCTATGCAAAAAAATCTCCTTTTTAAGGACCCAGGGGTATCTGAAATTTCAGCTACTTATTGATGTAGATTACTATTCTACCAGGCAAAGAAAAAAATTCGCAATTAGTAAATTAAGTAAATATATATTATTATTGATAACATACATGAAAATATCTCTCCAAGAAAAATGCTAGATGTTACTATCTGAAACATGAAGAAAATAGCTCAAAGACACATTTAAGTTTATTAATGAAAAGTAAAATTTAATTTCCACTTTGTTTGAAACAGCAAAATTCACATTGTCAACTATAATCTCATGTACAGAATAGTTTCTCTGGTGTGAAAAACTAAAAGTGTAAATAAGATCCAAATTGCATAACTGACATGTGAAATAGGAAGAAAAGGGAAAGGTGTAGGTATTATTGATAACATACATGAAAATATCTCTCCAAGAAAAATGCTAGATGTTACTATCTGAAACATGAAGAAAATAGCTCAAAGACACATTTAAGTTTATTAATGAAAAGTAAAATTTAATTTCCACTTTGTTTGAAACAGCAAAATTCACATTGTCAACTATAATCTCATGTACAGAATAGTTTCTCTGGTGTGAAAAACTAAAAGTGTAAATAAGATCCAAATTGCATAACTGACATGTGAAATAGGAAGAAAAGGGCCAAAGGTGTAGGGGAAGTGGGAAGGGTAGGGGAAAGGAAATGAGGGAAATGAAAACAATGGAAACAAAATCTTTGTAAATAGGGGAGGCGAGGTGAAGGGAGTGGAGAAGTTAGGGTAAAAAATGAGAACAAGATCCGAATGATAAATGTAACTGTATTGTATACTTAGCTACCAATAAACTCAATGAGAAAAAAAAAAGCAACTATAACCCCATGTCTCTGAATCAAAACCAACCATCCACTCAAATAAAGTAACAAACAAAAAACCTCCTTAGAGGGGCCGGGGATTTAGCTCAGTGGTTCCGCCGCCTGCCTCACAAGCACAAGGACCTAAATTCGATCCCCAGTACAAAAACAAAACAAAACAAAACTCCTTGGAGTAACAATTCAGATAAAATATTGAAATCTTTCATCTGAAGATTATCTTGCACTGCTGTTTCTCTATAGTTGACCAATGCTTCCAAAAAAATTTCAGCATTTTCTAAAGGATTCCAGCCACGGTAGCCAACGTTCACTGCAAAGTGGCTGCACATTTACAGGTAAGCATGGCTGGGCCTCTGGGCCATTATGCCTTTGAGGGTTACTGAGAAAAAGTCACATTGTAGGCCTGATGAAAGAGTCTCAGGCCCAAGACTGCATGAAAGACATTACTGACTTGCTTCAGTATAACTCATATCATTTATCTTGGTAAATTAACATTCCCAAGGTAGAGATTTGGAAAATAAAGTACTCCTAGAAGAGTCAGACAAGGAATTGATTGGTTTTATGTGATGAAGAAAGTAATACAAGACTTTTCTCTTTTTTTTTTTTCCATTAAGCTTATTGGTACTATACAGTACAATGGGAACTTGTACCTTTACATGATACATATTGGTTCTTATTTTTCCCCATACCTCTGCCCTCCCTTCACCCCTGCCACCCTTTCCTATTTACAAAGAATTTTGCCGATTTCTTCAGGTGTTCTACCTAGCTGATATTCCAGCAAGTTTAGTGTTTCTGTTTTAATATTTATATCTTTAATCCTTTTTGATTTTAGTTTAGTGCATGGTGAAAGGTAGGTGTCTCGTTTTAATCTTTGGCAGGTTGAAATCCAGTTTTCCAATAAAACTTTTTAAAGAGGCTATCTTTCCTGCACTGAGGATGGTTGGCTCCTCTGTCAAAGATGAGGTAGCTGAATATATCTGGAGTTGTTTCTGTATCTTCCAACCTATTCCACTTATCCTTGGGTCTGTTTTTTGCTAGGCCCATGCTGTTTTTATCACAGTGGCTTTGTAGTTCAAGTTGGGGATTGTGATACTCCCTGCCATGTCTCTGATGCCTAGGATGGCTTTTGCTGTTCTAGGTCTCTTCTTGTTCCAAATGAATTTTTGGATTGTTTTCTCTAGTTCTGTAAAATATAGGGCTGGAATTTCAATTGGGATTGCACGGAATCTGTACAGTAGTTTTGGAAGTATGGCTATTTTCACTATGTTGGTTCTTCCTACCCAGGAGCAAGGGATATTGTTCCATTTTATTATATCTTCTTTGAACACTTTTTTTCAGAATGATGTAGTTTTCAGTGTAGAAGTGTTTTGCTTCCTTAGTCAGATTGAATCCTAGATACTTCATTTTATTACAAGACTTTTCTACACTTCCTCTCCATGTATTCTTGTTGACTATGAACAACATATTTGCTGATATAATAAAAAATTTTTCTACTCCTCTAACCTGTGGCCAGGATATTGTCAGAGGAAATTGAGTAATGTGTTAATATTTGCAAAGAGTCACAGCCTTTTCTAAATATTCAACTGCAGAATAAGAAAATGCTTATTATTGTCTATAAAAATAATAATCATGAACTCATTCATGGACGAGTGAGTATACTTGGAGTAAAAGTATTTTAGTTATTGTAATATTTTCTTACCATCTTTCAATGTTCCATTCCTGTGCCTTAGAATTTTTAACAAAATCCTTTTCTTTTCTTAGTAAGCATTCTATTGTTGTAAAAAAAAAAAAGTATTGTAGATAATTAACATGTAAAGAGAAAAGGTTTATTTTGGCTCACAGATTCAGAGATTTTCATGCAAGGTCAGTTGGCCTTTTGCTTTCGGGTCTGTGACAGATCAGCACATCATGTTGGAAGCAGAGGGAGCGATAGAAAATGGCCACCGTGCCAATCTCCCCTGCAAGCGCCTTCCCCCAGGATCTAAGCAACTTAAACTAGGCCCCATCTCCTGAAGCTTCTTCCAGTACCTCCTGACAGTTCCTCAACTGATGACGGAGTTTTCAACACCTAGGCCTCTTAGGGGAAGTCAAGATCCAAACTGTAACACGTCTTTACTTCACACTTGGTGGGAATAAGGTTCAGTAGCAAATCCAATGTGACAAAGCTGATACGAAAATGCCAAGAAATAGAGCCCTGGCCAACACTACTACATCACCCATAAGAAAGAGTTGGGGCATTCTCGACTTCCTCCTTCCTTCTCCCCTTCCTCCCTCCCGTCCTTTCTTCTTTTCTTCATCCCTTCTTCCCTCTCTTTATTCTCTCTCTTTCGTTCTTTACCTATCTAGAATAACTTCAACTTCCAGTTCCTTCACTCCTTCCTTCCTCCCTTTTTCCCCGATCCATTTCCCACTTGCCTTTCTTCCGCCCTTTTGGATGTGCAAACACACTTAATAAAATATTTCTTCCCTCCCTCCCTCCCTCTCCTCCTCCGTCTTCCTTCCTCCCTGCCTCCCTTCCTTCCTTTCAATAGCAATCCCATGCTTTTGATCATGAACATTAATTCGATTTCTAAATCTTATGAATTTTCTGAATTCCATTATTAGACAAATGCATCCATGTTACCATACTGCCTTTTTGTTCCCATTAAATTTATTGGTACATTTAAAGAAAACAATGCAGTTACATTTATCATTGGAATCTTGTACCTTTGCATGCTATGTCTTGGTTCTTGTTTTTTCCCCCATCCCTGGCCTCCCTTCACCCCCTTCACCTTTCCCTATTTATAAAGACTTTGTTTCCATTTTTTCACATTTTTTTCTTTTCCCTTATTTCCTTTCCCCTCCCCTTTCTATTTCCCCTTTAGCTGTTTTATTATTTCACACTCCCAATTATGCCGTTTGAACTTTATTTACACTGTAGTTTTACACACCAGAGAAACTATTCATTTTTCTATAAATGGAATACTACTCGGCCATAAAGCATGAGAAACTAGAAACATTTATAGTTAAATGGATGCACACTGAGGCTATACTCTTAAGTGAAATAAATAGGACACACAAGTATATACTGTCTTTTAACTAAAGGTGGTTCAGTCTTTTCAGTGGACTTACCAATTTATTTTGTCAGCTCCAGAATCTGGCCAAAGTTTCAGACTTAAATAAAAAATCCATAATATTTTAAGAACTGAACAGCATCACATAGATGAAAATCAAGTTGACTCTCTTAGCTTACGGGAAAACTGTGAAACACTTGGCTCTCCTTTTGACATATATATTTTGATTTAAAAGCCTGAGAGCTATTTTCTAAATGACAAATATTGTTTCAAATCGTTTTGTTCGTTTTTACCACCTTCACTGAAGCATGAATAGCACAGAAGTAGGCATTAGTCTTTGACTTCTGTGTGATTCAATCAAGTGTTATTTGCATTCCAATTACTTAGACAGCCTGGAATACAGCTGTGTCCCAAGAAGATTTCTGAGTTTCTTAACAAACTGTCTAAACTACAATTGAATTTAGTTGGATTGTATGTTAACTATTACAGTTTGGATCTGAACTCGGAAAGATTCTAAGTTATTACTTCTAAAAGCATGGATTGCCCAAGATTATTGTCGCATTTAGAATATATGTTATTTTAAAATAGATAATTTAACTGAAATTCTTGGGGTTAGAAAACTTGTTCATATTGGTCAAGTAAGAATTATCATATTATGTCAGATTAAAATGGCCATGATGATGGTCTCTGTATTAATGTACAACACATGTTTGACATAGATAATTTACCAAATTCATCAATAAAATATTACATTTCACTAAATTCTACCCTTGCTACTTACAGATGTGTGAATTTAGATCCATTATTAGCTTTCTCTTTGCTAGTTCCCGCTAATGGGCTCCTTGCTGCAAGAATTAAATGAGATAATATATTTAAAATGCCCATCATAGCACTTGTCATCTTCTGATTATGACATAAAGAAATTATTAGCTCTCTTACCCAGTATAATGAATCCAGAACAAGATCTCAGTATTTCATTATAAACCATTAAGTTTATTATATAACCTCATAAGGTCAAACAAAGTAACTTCAATTTGAATCATAGTACTTTATCAAATGCCACAATTAAATAGAAACTAAAGCTAAATCTAATTCTTCCATGCAAAGCTGAAGCTGCAGTTAATCAAGATTAGGAATAAATAGAATGTTCACATTTATCATCTACACTTATACAAGTAAGGGTAAGAAAGTATATAATGGGCACCTTTTTTTTTTTCCAGAACAGTTAATGTTTTATGGAAAAAAGGTTTTTAATAAGCCAGAATACATACTTTATTCAGGAAAAACGCATGACTTAATATGTTCATAGATAGCCATTAATGAAGAAATAAAAAGTAAATTGTGGCCAGAGATTTAGCTCAGTGGTGCCACACCTGCCTGACAAGTACAAGGCTCTGAGTTTGATTCCAAGTACCAGACAAAACAAACAAACAAACAAGTAAACTGTGTCTCTGTGTGTATTTGGAGCAGTGGTACCTATACCATACTTTGTCATTTCGTAGTATTTGTAAGTGTTTTAGCTAAATTATTATGTAGTCATATAACAAAGCTACAGCCCATAAAATTCTTCTAATTACTTGAAAAGAAATCAATTTCCCAGATTCAGAAGTTTATTTCAGCACTTACTAAGAATATTCATTTCATTTAAATCCTCTGTCCCTCGAATATATCCTTGACGTACCAAGAGATGATGGAAAATTGAATTTCCTTAAGAAATTTCACTGCTAGCAGGATGTAGCTCTCAGAAGCACAAGAATCCTCCACAACTCCAGGAACAGGACCTTGAATACCAGGTTGCCAAAAGAACAACTTTTAGAAACTGTTCAGATTTCTTCAGCAGCTCTTGTCAGCAGTTCGCTTTCACACCACCCTAAGGTCAACAGTGTACTATGGAACATTTTAGAGAGCAGTGTTGCAGGTATTGTGTTACTCCATCATTTCTCTCACTGTTTTCTTTCTTTGAAGAATAAGCACAAAAAGTATGTAAAAGTCCATTGTAAATTGCTGATAGTGGGAGAGATTCTGTATATTTTTGGGCTGGGGATACATGAAAATTTACAATATTTTCTACTTAATTTGGTTGTGAATCTAAAATTGTTCTACAGAATAAGTTATATTTAAAAACTCTATAAAGCCAAAATGATGTAATGTTATTTCCTGTACTTTGTTTTCATTTTCATAAATGAAATGGCTTGACTAGCATAATTTGAAAAAAAATACATTTTAAAAATAAAAATAGTTGAAATAATTTCAAAATATAAAGACATGGCTAACTACAAGTTATCCTGCTAAAGTCTGTTCATATTTAACAGTAAAAAGTGTGGACCATTTGAGAATTTTATAAATAAAATGGACTATATGCATAGTTCCAATTTATTTTTTTCTCCTCGTATTTTATTTATTTTTTAAGTGAGTTTATTGGTACTTTTTAAGTATATAGTACAGTTACATTCATCATTGGGATCTTCTAAGTTTACATGACAGATCTTGGTTCTCATTTTTTCCCCATACGCCTGTCATCCTTTCACCCTCTCCACCATCCCCAAGTTCCAATTTAAAATTAGAACTTCAAATAATGAAAAATTAAAACAAAAGAATAACATGAAAAATACACTTCAATAGTTAAACTATTTATCATGGTTTAGTATGTCTATGATAGTGCCTAGGAATTTCACATTAGGAGTTGCACAAAAAATTTACAATCTACAATTAATTGAAATTTCTGATCCAAGAGTCATTTGATCTACAGGTAAACATTAAAAAAAGAAATTTAATTTTAATTTTAACACTTTACAATCTAAATTTATGATGGTAAAAACATTTATAAGTTTTTGATATAAAACACACTACACACCAAGATCTTATAGAACAAGGAAAACCAATGAAAAGCTAAAACATTTACTGCTGTGAGGCACATTATCAGATAAGAATTTTAGAGCACTACATAAAGCATGCTAAATAGTTTTTAATTAGCTACATCTAAATAACCTCCTTATGAAGGTGGTATTATCCAAGATTATGAATAAAAGTTTAAAAATTCTGTTGCAGAAATTAAAATAGTTCTTCTAAGGCCGTTCTTGAAGATTTGTTTGAACACGTAATCAACTATAAAAAAAACATACAAGCAACTAAATTATGACACTGCCCAAAAAGTAGCTCTAAATACTCAATAAGAGTCATACCAAAATTTAAAACCAACAAGCAGCAGACACACCACCAAAAGATACAGGAAGAACAAATGACTGTATAGAACAAATGTTGTTGTAGAACAGTATGCAATAAATGAATGTTAAATCCAGATTGTCAAAATACTTGCATTGTCTCTGAATCATGAAATTCTATGAGTATTCACATCTGTTAAGTAAGAGACTAAGTGTTCTCTGAAACATTGCCCAAATCTCTTACTCTAAACATCTAAAATAAACAAGGTTTTGCTATATCTTATTTCTGTTTAAATTTATTTAACCTTAAAAATGTTACACTTTATGGTTTGCGTGATCTCCATATGCTAAAATTGCTAAAATATAAAAATTTAGAGGTAATAATCCAAAGAGTGATAAAGAGAAACAAAAGTTTGTATTTCCACAATAGGGTCTAACTAGATGAAAGAGATGTATTATTATTGAGTGACAGAGAAGAGATGGTTAAAATCTATTTATTAAGAAGTGCAAGTAAAGATTTGAATATTGCTCCATAAGAAAATAAACCAATATAAACTACGTGGAATAAATAGTTCAAAATTAAACAAAAAAGAACAGATTCCTTATTTGGGTAGACTAGTTGTTCAAGTTAATTTTGAAGGGAGATGGATATTTAACATATAACAAACCATTTTTACTCAATGTCCTCTCAGGTAATCCTTTGTGAGAATATGATCAGAAACTGAACCTCTGGAAGCTCAAAATTTATATTAAAATATGTGGATTCATAAGTTATGACTTTCTCACTCCAATCCTTCCAGTCAACTAAACTAATACCAAAGCCATCAAAGTGTAGTCAGTTTCAATGAAAATGCAAATGTTGTCAATAACGTAGTTGACATTAGTGAAACTCTCTGTACTTCATCTTGGTGCACCATTGCTCTGCTTTTGTTGTAGAAAGGGTTTCTAGACAACTGGCTGGCTGGGTTTAGACTGACAGATTCCCACCGACCATGCTCTACAGTATACTATATACTATATATCCTATAACCTATATACCGTATACTGTATACTATATACACATACTGTATAGCAGCAACAAAAATGGGGCCCATTTGTAACCAAGAATTTAAGTCAAAAGACTCTTAAATATCTGCCAGTAATTTGTAAAAGTCCAAATCAATGAAGTAAATTCCAATGGTTTCCAGTTTTAATTTCTTCTTATCTGACCTTCTGTATCCAATTTAAGGGCTTGAACTGCATTCAGTAAGTCTGGTGATTGATCTACAATATCCTGAGTTGAATAATATAAAGAAGTGACTTTTATAAATATTCAGAAATGAAGATTATTGTGTTTTTAAGCACAATTCGTCTGACTAGACTGCACAGTGGGGAAAGCTAGCTCATCTACAATGGCTTACATAAAGCAGAGGCACTCGGGTGAAGGGTCCCATGGAGAACACAACAGGACTGAGTTGAGCGAGATATGAGCGGCTGACACCACTGCCTAGATAACATTCATGCTCAGTAACTGCAAAGGGACAGCGAGTGAGGAGTCTCTAAGGATAATAACTTCGAAATACCTTTCAACCCTTCAACTAGCTTCTTCCTCTAGCAAAGGTTAAAAGTAAGTTTGACACCTTGTTCTATTGCCTGCACTTACCCTCAGGTAATAAAAGAGACAATGAAATATAATAATGGGTCCCTGCGCTCCATGGTACTGTATAACATCTATTGCACATCTCTAGAAGTTCAAACACACTCTTCCCAGTGATTTTAAATCACTGAACTATGTTTAAAAGAAAATAAAAGAAACATTAGAGTAGACATGTCACTAGGTCTGTGGGGTTTTTTTTGTTTTTTTTTTTTTTGCCTTTCCCTCTGAAGTGGCTGACATCTTCTTTAAAGCTCTTTCTTTGCAGTCTCTAATGAACCCAATTTTGATTAAGGTTTTAATGCATCTTTGGCTGGCTGACCAGCAACTTATTAGTTAACTAGATTATTAGTCTAATATTTTTTCATAATTCTAATTATATTTTCTTTGGATAACTGATTATTAGAAATATAGGAACCATTGTATTAAAATTATAAAGAACTAATTTGATGAATGTTCAGTATGAATTAAGGACTGTATCTTATATGGATTATTTAGTTTTTTCCTTTAAAAGTAAAGATATTTCGAGTACACAAAACAACATATATAGGTAAAGTATATTCTCCATACACATAGGAAATATAAATATCTTGAATCATTCTAACTTTATTTATGTAAATACAAATGAAACAAAAAATATTTCCATAGTGAATCACATGTATATGAGTTACTATTAATGTAAGAATTAATTTATGAAACTTCATAAATACAAAAAAGTAATCTCTTCAATTTCTATCTTTCTTCAACTTTACCAAAAGATTCTTGCAGAAAGACCTTTAATTGTTCTTTTGTTCCTTGGTGATTTATTTTTACAGTCCTCCCTCCCAGAACCTCAGTATTTTGCTTAACGCCTTCTAATATCAGCAAACACTGAGAATGTCCTTGCTTGGTAGCTTGGAAATTGCTCTAAGCTATTCATTCCTCCTCAACCTATTTAGTTGAGATTGAACATCAGTACTTCAGGCTGTTCACAGGACATGCATGGGGAAGGTCTCTTAAGAAACACAGAGCTAAGACAGAAATTGCTGGGAAAGAAATGTAATCACTCAAAAAAAAAAAAATCCCTAGTGTGCAAAGTGACTAGCGAACAGAATGCTTGATTTGTGCCTGAAAGGCGTGTGCAGATACACAGTGATGTCTATTATGCAGGAAAAGCACCACGAGTCAGCAGAAGGCAGGACAATCAGTGACAAGAGTCTGTCGGCTCCTAGAACAGAGCTCTTTCTCCTCCTTATCCCTTGCCACTTCTACCCAGCAAGGAGGTTTTCCACATTAAAAAAAAGTGGCAAACACTATTTCCCACATTTTCATTCATGCCTTCATATAGAAAGAATTTAGATGGAATCTGATTATATAAAGGAACACGGACTCCAAAAATTGCACTTGTCATGTGTACCACTCTCAACCGACATTCACTGAATCTGCTTCTGTACAGCTAGGAATAAAGAAATTAAAAGAATATATTTCATATGTGAATAGCAAGCTTGTAGGATGTTTAGCTTTTATCCTAAGATCGAATATAATAGAACAGTTAATAGAATTTCTTAAAAACAAATTTGAAAGTAGGTTATTTATGTGTCAATGAAGTGAAACATATATTCCTTATCTTTTTACTACCTGTTAACATATATATGTGTTTATATGAGTACATTTGCACATACTGTGTGTGTGAACCCTTATGTATATTCATAGAACTGAAAATGTACAGCGGTGTAACACTAAAAGATGGAAACATTTTCATTTTTTTATCTTATTATGCATATGAAAAGTAATATTTCTGTGAGGGTTTATAGGAGTGAATAATCTACTGATTTTTAACACTAGATTTATATGTAATATCTTTAATTATGACATAAAGTTTTTACGGTATCAATGCAAGAGAAACAAAGAGTAACAAAAAATAAAAACTAGTAAGTGTTTTTCTTAACTACTAACATTATTAAACAGAGGGAAAAAGATTTTTGAAATCTCTGGGCAAGGAAAGAGTAAATAAAGGTCTTTCTGGGAGAATTTCCAGAGGTGTGTTGCTCTGAAGTGGAACAGGATGCATCCGTGGGACAGCCTCTACAGAATGCCAATGCTGTTCAATAACTGAAGACTTCAAAATCTTCATGAAATATAAGTTCCACCGCTAAGTCTTTGTGACAGTGTTTATTTCTACAATAGCCATAGTGTGCGCGCTCGAGCGTGTGTGTGTTAGTGTGTGTGTATGATTTTAATGATCCCTCTGTATTTTAAAAAGTTAGCCCCATTTTCAGGCTTCATTTTCCAGTATTAAAGATCAGAAAATTGCAAGTCCATCAGACCTTCAGTTAAAATACCTAAAATATGAGAGACGGAGGGCATTTTTACATTGCAACAGTGAAGCAGTAGAATAGGATGTTCAGTCCTTTGATTCTAAGGAGTTTACATATAAAAATAATTATATACTTTGTGTTGAAAGGGCTCTTAAATGTGTCTTTGTGTTAATGCAATATTGTGATCTTTCTACTCCTTAATGATTTCATCTGTTAAATGAGCAAACTATGCCTACAATTTACAGCATATTTATACTGGTAATGATGCACAAATATAAAATATAGGCCTAGAATGATTTTGACACTCTGGGAAAGAAAAGAATGATTACAAAAAAGAAACAAACAGATAATAACACAAATATTTCTCTTTTACCACTATTATTTGATTAAAAAATGTTGCTATATTTTTCCATGAAACAATAAAGGAAAGGCATGATTAGAACCGGACTACTAGATATAAAATATATTATGAGTTTATTGTCAAATTAAATTAATAATTCACAGGTAAAAGTGATAAAATAAAAATAATATGAACAGATTATCCAATACATGAATTTAATTCATGACTACAATAACAGGAAAAAGCCTTTAGTCTACAAAAGAAAAATTTATTTGAAAGATGATGGTATTACAGTTCTAATTCTTATCACATCCAAAAACAAAGTCTCTAAAAAATAGGACAATAACAACCTCATAGTTTTCAAAATAGACAGGATAATATATAGGTAAATATATTTTCCTAAATTTTTTTCTAAGCATTAAGATAAAATGGGCATAAAGTAAAAGTTATTCCTACTGCACAAATGTTGTGTTCATAATAATGTAGCAATATCAAAGTAAATAACTGGAGAAACTGATACACTATGCATAAAATGTTATAAAACACTTATAATATCTTGAGGTACTTGAAACTCAATAAAATATAAAACTGCTGTAATTAAAGCAATTAAAATATTAATAAAATATTCATTAATTTAAACGTGAAATATCAACTTATATGTAAAGAGGATTGGAGAAATAGACCGATTGTCCTTGTCTGTTAGGAAGTTACTTCAGTGTGACTGCAGGTAAATGTACTGACATAAATTGAAAAGCTTAATATCTTCTTGCCTTATGATCCAGTAATTTTACTTTTAATAGTACATATATATATATATATATTACATAATTATTAGAGATGCCCACCAAAATAATGCTATGTATAAGTGACAACTTATATATACATTAGAAAATCATAAACTTCTTAATCAACATAATTAAACTTACTAACAAAAGTAGCAATTCATATAGATCTTTTTCAAGTAGTGGAAGGGTAAATAATTTTGTTTTTTTCTTCTTCTACATTGTATCTTTTCTAATTCTACTGTAAAGCTGTGTCTCATACACAGTCAGAAACGCTGCTGTAAACTTGGTTAATAAGAGGTGATGTGTGATAAATGAGGAGGAATTTTGTGTGGAAGTGTACAATACATAGGAGAGTGCTTGATTGCAAAGGGACTTAAATTCCTGACTAAGGAATTTCTATGTCATTGAATAGGCAGTGGGGAGCCATTGAAGTTTTCTGAGCAGGGAATTCACACAGTCAATTTGATGGTTATGTGCAGAGCTAAGTGAAGAACTTTGCATCTAGCTACAAAGAGGAATTGCAATCAAATCACAGCAGTTATAGTGTACTTTGAGTTTAGCAGTCGTAACAGTGCAACATCAGAGAGTTCAAGATAATCTAAACTATATGAGAAATAAATACCACTTATATTGGATATTCAAACACAGGCCTTGCTTCAACTACCCTACGATGCTGTAATATTCTAAACTTTTCATCCTCTCTCTGTTGCCTCTTGAAAAAGAAATGGCACGAAGTTCATGTGATTCCTGTAAAGAACCAACTTCCAGCACCACAGCCACAATCTGGATCCTGGGGTTTTAAACCTGCCCTATTGGTTTCTGGCTGCAATTAAATGTGAGATTAATAAGAAATGTGATTGTATCTGTTACTTCTTACCAGTTAGTCTACAAATTGAACTGTTGGAATCTCAAATATTATACAATTCCTTGAAAAAATAATGAAGTCATATCTACTTTTAAAGAGGCCATAGATATATAAAGCATTGTCAAGTTTGCTATAACACTTATGGCAGTTGTCTTAACCCAAACACCTACTGGAGCCACAACAATTTATACACAATCCCTTTAGAAGACAACTGAACAGGTAAATCATATCTGGTTATACAAAAAGATTGCTTAACCTTTAGAATTTCCTGCTTTCTGCAAAAGAATACTTCATCTCACTTTTGAATCATTTCTAATTCATGAACACAAAAACGATCTCTTCATCTCTAAAATGCTTTTCAGGTATGTTTCCTTTACAAAATAACCTCACTTTTGAACTCAAGTCCTCTGTGTCTTAACTCCAAGAGTCTCTTCACTCTGTCACTTCACTGCTATCCTTCATGTGCAGTCACCTGTGCTCCCACTGATATTTTTTCAAAATTAAAATTTCCCAATCTTGGAATATGTCTCATTCAGTATTGTACTCCTTTTTGCTAGTGACATCACAAATAGATGTGGAGAAAAGATGATGTAAACTTCCCTGTACTTCTTTGGCAACGGGCAAATATAAGGAACTGTAATTTTTTGTTCTAAGTATAAAAAATAAAATGCAAAATTATTTTTAGTCTATCAGTAATTAAATCAATTAAAATGGAAAGCAACTCTACTGGGCAAAAGAGCTCTAAAACCGTGGATATAAAAACACAAGAAAGCGAACATTTTATTGAAGCCCATAAAACACTACACTCTTTGGCCACAGACTTGAGAACACACTCCAGATTACTGGAAAAGAAGGGGTCATTGACAGGAAAATGATGAGATAAATAATTCTAGCCACAAATTCTCTGTGTGCCCAGAAATAAAATGAGAATATAAGTTAACTCGTACAAGCATTGTCTATTTGTGAAATATTTAGTTTTGAAAATTCAGTTTCCAAAGGAGACATGATGATTTTTATTACAGATTAAAAGTACCTTGCCTTAGAAGGTGAGTAAGAGATGAAATGATGCAAACTGTTGAAATTAAGTGCTAAGCTCAATTTTCGAGTTTTTCAAATAGGCAATTCTTTGCAATATTTATTTATTTATTTATCTATTTATTTTTGTATTTGTTTATTTATTTACAACCCCTAAGGAGACCAGTATGCAGAGTCCACAAAAAACTAACTAGAAATTTCATTTGCCTTAACTGTTCCCCTTCTAGGTATCTTAAAGTCATTGTACTACAATGCTATTGCATACTTAGGTTTATAGCAGCACAGTTTATTATAACTAGATCTTGGTGACAGCCTCCGTGTCCATCAGTTGATGAATGAGTAAAGAAAATGTGGTATTAATACACGGTGGAGTACCACTGTGCTACAGAGGTTAAGCTTGAGGCATTTTTAGGTCAATGAATGCACCCCAGGACAATAATGTTAAGTGAAATACGTCAGACACACAAGTTTAAAGATCACATAACTTCTTCTAAATGAGAAACCCAAAATATAAATGAAGAACAAGGTAAAACTTAAATAACAGAAAGTAAAGAGGTCTCTTTTCAGATGGGAAGGGAACAAAGGATGGAGGGAGAGGAGAAGGAAGGAAGAGAAAAGGGAATTGAAGAGAAAAATGGAAATAGAGCTTTTGCAAACAGGCAGGAGAACAAGAGTTGGAGGGGACAGGAGGAGATGGGGAGGGAAGCAAGATGTGTTATGAACATGCACGAACTCCCCACAATAAATGTAATATTAGGTACCACAAGCACGTGCTAACATTTTTTTGAATTTTGTTACATTCTTTCTTTTCTTCCTTCATTTCTTTTATTTTCTCTATCATTTTTGTATTAAACAGCTTCCTGTTTTCTTCTGAAACATTATATTAATATATATATCTGAAGATGAACATTTACAATGTTCCAAAGTTTACATTTTGATAACTGCTTTAATGATCAATATACTAATAGGACTAGATCAGTATACTTACTATATCAAATGCATAATTTTAATGATGCACATTATTAAAATGAATAATCTCCAAAAGATATTTATGCATTTTAGTATAAGAAAAATAGATAAATTATGCATTTATATATATTTATATCTATATTTCTATATCTAGGTATTAGTTCACAATATAGAAAAATAAAATTTTATATAATTTTCTGAGTCAGTTGCAAATCGGAATGACATTCATTTGGCCTCTAAGATAGTGATGCTATTGACTAAATCATTCGACTTTTCAAATATTGTCATTATCAAAATCAAGTTGATGCTGTTAGAATTAATAGAGATTAAGTATATTATGTGCCTTCATTTGGAAAGCAATGAGTATCAGTAAACTCACTTGTCTTATGTTTCCTATTTATCAATATGTTCATTCATTCAACATAGATTTGCTGAGTACTTATCCTTGCTAGATGTATAAGTGTTCCAAGAGTTCTATATAAAATGCATAAATGTAAGGTATTCGAAGCTATGTAAGTATTCATTGTATTTTTTGGTATTTTCTATATTTAGTATAACAACGGATTATATCATCTTTAAGTGAAAAGCAAAGAAGCTTAATTCTCAGTTATGATTTCATCTTTTATGAAAAATTAATTTAGTCATGCTACAGTTCTAATTTTAATATTTTACACTGAAGGTAATTCTGTCCAGATTCAGGGCCCAATGTTGTTTAAAATAATTACATGGTATACACAGATCATTAACTATTAAGATGATAATATAGCTTTACAGGACTACAGATTATATATAATAAGTAATTTATAATGTTTAGAATCATAACATATGTACTCAAAAGTGACCCAAGCCCAAGTGATGAACAACTTGTCATTTCAAGGTTGAAAAACACCATCTAAAGTAAATTTTAAAATCCATTAGTGTATATGGCATTTAGCCCATTCCAAACATTTATCACAAAAATAAAGACTTATCTACAAAGTCATAGCAGAAACTGAATGAATTCATGTTTAACATTAACATTGACTTCCTATCAAACTCACAATTTTAGTGATATGCGATTCAATTATTTTATGATATAATTTGAGTGAGGGTAAATTGGACATTTTAGTAAATTTAAATACATGCACATTAATTTTAGTGAGTACATATCTGAAGAAATACTCACGTCCTATGTTTTAATACTGTTACAAAGAAATAGTGCTACACTATGGACTCAAAAGGCAAAGCTATGAATTAGTCTACAAAAATATTTTCACGTTTTTAACAGTTTGACTCTAGTTCATTATTGTCATGTAATATTTAGCTAATTTTAATTAAAATTGTGAAGCTTACAGAAAATAATATAAGTGATCTCCACCCAGTGTCTGGGAAGCATCTACAAAAAATAAAAATATAGGTGTACATTTTATAAAATATTTTTTCAACAATACCTAATCCAATGGAAATCTCAAAAACCTGAGGATGTAAAAAGAGGGACAAGGAGAATAAATGAGAACCAAGACCTGTCATGTAGAGGTACAAGATCCCAACAATGAATGTAACTGTACTGTATCCCTAAAATGTACCAATAAACTCAATTAAAGCTGAAAAAAAGAGGTAATAGAGATTATGTTTTTCACAAGAAAAAAAAATAAAAGTCCTCTTTAACTTGTTGAAATTGATACCCTACTATTACTACTTTTTTCTCCCTTCTCTATCCTTTCCCCACTTTGGCTCATAACCTAATATTATTTGACAAGCTATGATCTTGATTTATTTTGAAGTTTTATTCTGCCCAATGGGATTTAAGTGTTATGAAAATGATCAAACACATACTTCTAAATAAGCCAGTTACACAGCCCAATTACATCGTTTGGCATATTTTCCTCTTCAAATACATCTGTCTTCATTTGCTGTGCTTTAGTCCAAGTCTGGACATCTTCACTAACTCATAAACACACAGAAACCTTCACTCTCGAGTTTTAAAAAGATTTCTCTAAACTTTGTGCCTGATGCATTCTAATCTAAAGTTAGCATTTATGCTAACCCTTTAAATAAATGCCTATAGTAAATTCTAATTTTTATCATCCTAATGACATAAGATTTACTTGAAAATACTTCCCCAGTAATGCTAAATTGACTTTCAAGCTTTTTTCTAAATAACAGAATATTTTATTTTAGATAAAGATTGTTCTTCAGGCTAATAAAAATAGCTGGGTCAAATATTTATTTTATTTCTCTGTTTGGTTTTGGGGAAAGCTCATTATATTTAAACATCACAAATGAGTACTTAATAGGTACATAAAACTTATTTAGTATGCTATATTCCTCCACTGTTTTAAAGAAAGAGGCCTTTGATTTCAAGTACTTAATTTAGTGGAGGAGGCATTATATACATAAAAAATTAACAATAAATAGACAAATAAAGCAGTATTTAATTCTGCATCATTAAAATATGTTTACGTGCACCCTGTGGTAACTTATGCAAAAGTATTGATCTACAAAAAATTAAAAGGGAGCATAAGTTTTTAAAAGTCACACAGCATGGTGTTGTGTAGATAATAAACCAGGTGGTCACTGAAATGTAAACCAGTAATGTACAATCAGTGAACAATAATTTCCAAACCCAATGAGCATATGTCCACACTCTGTTCATGTCTTTAGAGGAGCAAAGAACCATGAAAATAGTGTAATTACTACATTTGCACTGAGAATTAAAAGTTAAATATAAATTTGTGACTACATATTTAGTTTATGATGGTGCATTTTAAAAAGCAACTCTAAAGAAGTGACTGAGAAAAGACACACATAATGCATCTGAGAGTCTTTTATTATATAGTTTCAGTGATTGACAATTTCTGAAGGCCTCCTAGCCACAGGAATTATAAACAGAGTATTTGTAATCTTAAAATAATACAGTAAGGTTAGTGTGAACTTCATTTTACAGGTAAGGAAATAGAACTGTATTGAATCTAAGTAACAAACTCACCACGAAAATGGCTAAGATTTTATTTATATGTCTGTTTACCTGTTTGCCAATCGGCTGACATCTGCTTCATTATTATTATTAATATTAATATTATTATTATTATGTGTCAATAAAGAAGTCTCTTCCACTCCTTTCCTATCCTTTACACTATCTCACTTCCTTTATAGTAATCATCATTAACAAAAAGTATGCAATTTATTCTTTCACAAATTTATAAACATAGACTAGAATCAAAATCCCATAAAACCAATGCCTCTCAGCTCCGAGCATTTCCAACATGTTGACCACTTCATGGACAACAGCTGACTGTGAGAAAGAATATGCAGCCTGATTTGATTGAATATTATAGTCTTTTCCTTACACAGCACACGATTCTACCAGATAGCTTCTTGGAATAATATGTCTTCAACCAAAATGAGTTAAGATTTGAATCCTCTAGGTGTCTGTATATAATATTGTATGTTACTTTTTGTAAAGTAAGCAGAACAGGTCAAATTAAGTGCACAATCCCTGATACAAAATATTAGAAATACCGAGTCTAGCAACATGTGGAATTAAAAGATACTCATTATCATTCTGCAATAATAACGCACCACAATTTTCTACATTATTCTTTTAGACAAGTGACTCCTTAGGCTATATAAAATTTGACCTGAACAAATTAACGAATATTTGCTTTCAGGTTACATGAGAAAGATGCCAAAATGCAAAACTTCTATGACACTCTGTATATGTTTAAGAAAGGGCTAAATAATAAACACCAGCCAAGCCATAATCCAGCATAAAAAGTGTTACTAACTTCTGGTCCTATTACTAATTTTAAAAACTTTAAAGGAATTTAAAATTCACAGTAGTTTGCTTATTTTTAATTATTCATTATAAAATTCACAGAATATTTTTGCCATTTATATTCTAAAGACATATTTAAAAACTTATTTCAATGTATAGAGGATAGTTGATGGAAATTAGCATGGCAGGCATTACCTGTTTATTTATTTATAGACCACAGGAAGAGTAAACAAAATGAAATAGCTACAAAACAGAACGGCGAAGGTGCTTAACTTTTTTATCCTTGTATGTTAATTAACTTCCCAAGCTTCCATCGTCATTTATCTATGATAAATTCATTAATTTTAAATAAAAAATGGGGCTGTTGCCATATCCTGATAATAACTTTCAGGAAGGTCACATGAACTTTTACAATCATTTAGTTTATCCAACCATTACATAATGTCATACTGCTGTATTTTTTGACTATCACAAGCACTTTAGTTTTATAAATACTTTTAAGAGTGCAATTTTGGAATCAGAACCACTATTGGATGATGCCTGTTTCTTTTGCTATACTTTAGTTATTACCAGCTAACTAGATGCGAGCTCCAATGTTTACATGTTCCCCCGTTCAGTATTCCTTACAACATCATGACTATGAAGACCATTTTCAGTGTCATTCTTTTATCTCAAATATTAAACACCCTTGCAAAACTTACTGTGCCAACGAGGGTGTTTAACACATTTTATATATATTTACAGACTTCAAAGCAAACTTCTGTTACAAACTTAAAATGACTTTGATTTAATTGATGAGGAAGCACTTTGACCAAGGACACATAAATACTGAGTGACAGAACCGATATGTTATTTAAGCAAATAGGTTTATGTTTGCAGCGGCAAAGCTCTTACCCACAGCAGGTGCACTCTCGTGTACCTCTCTGTGTGTACTAGTCTCGCACAAACTCAGTGGTGCACCTCTTTTGGGGGAGACGATTCCATTTACTCTTGTTCTTCTAGAGTGTACAAACTGATTTTGCTTCTATCGAAGAATTAAAAGAATAAATGAAGCTATATATTTTCTAAACTTTTTAATACAGCAAAATATCTTTGTACCATTTGGTTATAATACAAAAACACAGGAAAGGCCTCTTCTCAGTATTGTCATGGACCTGTAACAACCTTGTTTTTTTAGTGACTTGAGCACCATTTCAGTATAATATTTAACTTTTAAGTTACCATTTAGTCCCCTAATTGAGCTTTGTGTCATTTCATTTCCTATTTGCTATTTTCTTACTGATATTTTGTCTCTAGTTGAAATTCTATTGGAATTAATTTCAAATTTACAATGCAATTATGAGTATAGCACTCAGATACAGTGATGTAGATCAAAGCAGTATGTGATATAAACTAGATAATTATAACTGCATCCAAACAAAATCCACACAAAATATTTGTGACTACGGTCTTTTGGATTTGACTATAGAAAGAAGCAAAGGAATGTAGGGTATACATTCCTAACGCAGATGATTTTCAAGTTGCATGTCTCATAATGTCAACCACAATGCTGTCAACTCTAAGCAAAATTCTTCATAAAACAAGTGATATAACTGTTGTATCTTGTACAAGAAATATTTAACTCTTATTCTATCTGGTATCAGAAATAACACCTCAGATTAGTTTATGTGCTGTATGTTTCCTTCTGATATGGTAATGGTTGAAATTGGCTATCAAAACCCTGGATCACACTGAGTATGCAGTCAGTGACATAAAACCGTGTACTTTTGTTAGATAGAGCTAAATAAACACTAAGGCATTTTTCTGGTATATCATAAAGACTAATGCTTCATACAATGTAAAACAAATTTTCTTCATTTACTTCTGGAGTCAAATTAGAGAATATAATATAACTTCATTAAAACTTATCAGAAAAGTCAGAGTTCAATCTCCTTCAAACAATTGGTTATGTGCTACAAAAGTGATGAAATCAGCTGACTACATGACTATTATTCTTTGAAGTACAGAAAACTTTGTCAACTTTTTAATTTCTCCCCTATGTATTATTTTATGATGTTTTCTTGTTAATTTCCAACTCCATAAAGCTTTAATATAGCAGATAAAATGTATACCTGTGTGTAACATCTGTCTATTTGCACTTTGAGCATACAAAAATACTATTTTCTTCATTTTCCTCCCCCAAATCAATTTTAATGTCTTTTCAGACTATATCTCCCAAATAATAATGTATAGAGTCTGCAAAACTTCGTGTTTACATTGTAGGAAATATATTTAACAAATGAAAATATATTTTCCATAATTGACACTTTGAAGTATCTGCCACTCATATAGTTTAAACTGTTCTTTTTGGTACAGAAAGAATTTTTAATGAAAGAAATAAGACGAAGAAAAGCAGAAAAATGTAAAGATCTTTAAGGCAATATATTGCACGGTTGCTCTATAAGACAAGATATTCATAAATATTATTAAATGTAAAAACTCAACTATGTTCACAATCAGTGTTTCACATCAGCCCTACAGTGATGTGGTAGTACCTACTGGAGTATTTGTCTAGCTCTATAAACTAAAATATTTTAAAAGTAGGGAGAAAAAACAAAGAAACTCAATAATACAGGTGTCCATGTGTGAGAAAATTTTGTGCAAAACAGAAAGAGGAAATACGCTTAAACTTTTGACTTTATAACCAGGAGCACTGGTGTTATGCAGACATTCTTACTTTCAAGTACTCTTTATATTTTAAAAAATTCTGCAAGTCTTTAATTTTAATTGATGCCCTGACACTCATTTGGTTTATCTCTTTCTCATTGTTGTATCATTGTTTTTGTTTTGGATTTTATTTGTGCCATTTTGATTGTTGTTAGAGCTCTGTACAGATAACACTTAAATTATAGAAAAATTATATTACATAGCATAGATTCATTTGGGATGATTTGGATTAGCCACATGCTAATCTTCATTGCATCTTCTGATTCAATGCTATAGAATCTTTAACTCTTAGTTAATGATATCCTGTAACATGAAGTCCATAAGTTGTTAGCAAGTAGCTAGAATTGTTTAGTACTAATAATTGGATTTACAATTTGTTCCTGATTTTGGTCAGGACTGAGTTGGAACTTCAAAGGTTAATAATACCAGCAATAATGGGGATGTCTCTGCATGCACATTACACCCGCACTGTGTACTGACTTTGGGCATTCTGGCACAGATGCTTTGCCAAGATGCCAGTGGTGATTGGATTTCTAGACACAATGCCCTAAGCAACCCATCTATGAGTGCAGAAGATACATGAGCCCGTACCTGATAGCTCTGAACACTTTTTAGTGCCAGTCCTTCATATGTGTCTCTACTGTAACTTTTGCCTGAAATAAAAGTGCCCCTTGAGACTAAAGTAATTCTTGTGAGGAAGTCTTTTCAACAACTAAAAATTGTATTAGGCCAGGCATGACCGCACAATCCTGTAATAGCAGCACTCAGAAGGATGAGGCAGGAGAATTAAGGCCAGTCTGGGCTACATAATGAGTTCCCAGTCCTTCATATGTGTCTCTACTGTAACTTTTGCCTGAAATAAAAGTGCCCCTTGAGACTAAAGTAATTCTTGTGAGGAAGTCTTTTCAACAACTAAAAATTGTATTAGGCCAGGCATGACCGCACAATCCTGTAATAGCAGCACTCAGAAGGATGAGGCAGGAGAATTAAGGCCAGTCTGGGCTACATAATGAGTTCAAGGCTGTCCTGAACTACCTGACACCCTGTCAAAAAAAAAAAAAAAAAAAAAAAA
>NW_022900918.1:4709332-4721584 GCF_012274545.1 Fukomys damarensis
CCCCTGTAAAAAAAAAAAAAAAAAAAAAAAAAAGGAATAAATCCTATTTAGTACAGTTAATAATGCAAATTATTCCTAGTCTCAAAATGCAAATTTTATTCAAAGGAATGCAATTGGTTATCATTACTCCCAGGGTATTTGCTTATTTTACATTTTTGTATCTATTGTAAATTTATTTCACCATTCCTTTTCAGACATCCTAGTGTGCTCTTTTGGGATATACTTTGAATTACATGTAATAACTACCTATAGATTAAGTAGTTAATAAAATCAAAATTTGACACATTTTCATTTTATATCTAGATGACAACAATACATATCAGCCTATATCAGTAGTTACAGTATAGGCTGGTCATTGTAACATAAGGTACTATTTGTGCTTTGATCCAGATTCTGCCACCAGCTAAGTGATCTTTGCTGCATTACAGAACTTACATGTTTCAAGTATCCTTTTCATCAGCTGAAAATGAGATTGCATAATACAGTGTTCCCATCTTGTTTTAAATCAAGAAGTTTTTGTTTCCCAAACAAAATGGGAATATATCAACTCACCTCATGTGCTTTTGAAAAGAGTAGATGAGAGAATATACTCAATTATCTGAGACTGACAAATGGTGAAATTAAATAATAGGAACTAATTCAAGTAGCAATGGGAGTATTGGTGGTATTCGAATCGCTATTGTTTTCTTTCCCTTTATTTTTAAGTGGTGTATGATTAGTTTGCTTCTTGTTGCCTGATTCCAATATGCTTTTATTCATGGATTCAATGGGAGAAGTGATACGAACTGCCAAACCACAAAAATTATTTTTACCCTTTGAGATGATTGATACTGAAGGATCATTGTAGTTCTTTTTTTATGGAGAAACTCATGGAATGATCCAAATTAGATAATTTTTAAAAATGATACTAATAACAACCAGAAAAGGGAAATATAGTCACACAGAATAAGTACACAAGAAAATACTACTGTAATCATTATATTTAAACCGAAGAGGGTAATCCAAGAGTCTATGCTCTGTTGAACACAATATATATACTGTCCCCAAAGCAACAACAGATGCACCTTAGAAATGCAATGAAGGAATTAAACCCATTTTGGAAACTTTAGTGCCAACCCATTGTCAATTTTGCCTCTCAGGGAATTTTTGTTTCATATGATCTAGGACAAATTTTATTCACAACTTTATGTTACCATACATTTTTCATTATCCATTACAGAAGGAAGAAATAGTTGGGGGAGATGAATTCTAAGGATATGATCTTAGGCCAAAACCATTTAAATAAAACAAGGGGAAAAAATGTGTTGAGCAATTTTTAAAGACTTTACAATACTGACACTAATTAGAGGCAAAATTGACAGGTTATATATAAGTGAGTTGTCTTTGGTGAGCAGCAAATACGTAGAACCATTTTCTGTTTTCCTCCCCATGCCAGTCACTAAAAATGCTGATAAATGGGCCCAGCTGAATTGAGCCGCTGAAGACAAGAGTAGGGAATTAATTGTGTTCTCTCGCATCTTTTCCTACTGCCAAAGAAAAGTAGCATTGTCCTCTTTCCCTTTTCAGGCCAGAGAATATCTGCCAACTACACAAAGAAAGTCAAATTGCATGGAAGTAGAAGGGAGCTTCACATCCAGCTTAGTTTTCTGAGAAGGTGTTGAGAATGCTCTAAATATAACCATCATTCAGTATCACACTTTAAGTTCATGCAGTGAATAGCTTAATTAAAAACGAGAAATATGGAAGTTCAAGTGAGAAATGCCAAAATAAAACACAAATTTATGGTCTGAATAAAAATTACACTGAATACTACTTACATTGTATTTGCACACGTGCAATGAAATTGCACTTGTTAAATGCATCAGGGACTGTGAGACACAAACAGCAATTTTAACTGAAGTAATAATATAAATGTCCACTTTCACAGATGAATGGATGCATTGGATTTTTTTAAAGCACTTTCCTTAATGTGACCTAATTAAGGGTGTAAATTAAAAAGGGTTTTGAGCCATAAAATGTCAGATTTCAAATATAACTTCTTGGAGGATTTACAAATACTCCACATCAAATAGAAGGAGTGCATAGTGATTCCCAAAGAAAATGATGTGTTATAATAGTTTCCACGTGGGGTGTGGATAAGGAGAGATAGTCAGGGAAATAATACACAACTTTAAAAAAAATGTAATGTCCTCTAAATGAAAAATGATGTTACATTTTCAACACCGAGATTGTCTGAACTCAATGAAATGTTGCACCTTAACTGGAAGTTAGAGTTCACATGGTCAAATTTAAATCACTTTATGGTAAGAAAATTACTTTCTCTTCATGAACTAAAATCTGCATGGTACAGAAATTTTTGTTGTAGATACTGGCTAAAAAAATACACCATCCAAACCAAACAGATAGAATATTACATTCATTAGGTTAACTATTTTCCTATTTCTTAGCTGTAATAATAACACTGTGGGAAAAAATGCCTGTATTTGTATTCACTCTTCTAGCTTGACATCATTTTCTTACACTTCTTGCAATGAGATAATTTTCTTTTATTAATTTACTTTTATTTTGGTTTTGTGGAAATCTGGGCAAGCAACCCTCCAGAAAGCTTCTAAAAACACTGGATATGTATAGTAAAAACTGTGAAATGCATAAGCTAACAGTTTTATTTGGTAATAAATTCAATCATATGGCATAATTGCCATATGGCACAATGAATTTTGTTTGTCTGTGTTTCATTAAAGCAAGCTCTCTTCTTTGTCTGTGTAAGATCTTTTATAAATATGACTTTCTAGAAAGCAAACAAAGTGAAACATGTACACCTTTAAATTAAGTTTCTAAATGATGGTACATTTTTGCAAAGCAAGAAGCCAGAGAATATGATAGTATTCAATTGAAGACTGGACTAAACTTAGGATCAAAATTCGACCAAGCTCCTTAGTATTTTATATCTATGAAACTGCAACACCCTCAAACTGCAACCTATTCTAAGTGCCTTTTCCAATAAGTAATTTTCTGAATGTCACCACAATTTACTAGGGTCAGCATTCCAAAGTAAAATAAGTGAGTTTTTTGAATGAGTTTATTTGCTCAGAAAGGAAACTATATGACCTGGCATGCATTATACCATCATTAATTTACATGTGCAGGGGATTTAAAGCATATTCTTTTCAGTAGAAGGTGGTTTATAACGGTAAAGTAAAACACAAATTTGCAAAATTGTTGTTAGAATTCTTCAAGAAAAAGATTGTCCTTTCAAGAAGGCTTCAGTAGATAGAAAATTTTAAAACTTCCACCCTTCAGGCCACTGAGCCTAAAGGGCTACCAAGATTAGAAGTTTGCTTTTTCTTTTCTTTGGAGTTTGTTTGTTGATATTGATTATTAATAGTATTATTGCTGTTGTTACTTTCATGTTTTAATCAAAAGGCTATGCATACCCTTGGTCTTAACCTAGAATAAAATATTTGACATACCTATATTATTCTGGAACAAAATATATGACATACCTATATGTTATCTGTAAGCAGTCATGTTAGGGCCAAAACATCCCATCCTCACCATCATGAAAATTAGCACTGCTTCAGTAAGCAAAGAAAGGCTATTTCCCATGTCAGTTTTACTTCATTTAAAATATTAAAATGACTTTACAAAATATCTTTCAGACATTGTACTAGTATACATTGCTAGCGTAACATAAATGCCAACTTTCTACTGAGATATGAACTATAATAGAAAAAAGTCCTGGAATGAAAGAGTCCAGTAGACTCTGGGAAGGTATCCATTCAGGAAGCACGGATAACGTACACAGGAAAACACACGAAGTCATTCGCTTCTCCAGGCTAGCTCTTGAGCAAGGCATTGACTTGGCACATGATGCGATCCACTCTGAGAGGCAGAAACCCATATATTTTAGAAAAGTTTATGCCAAGTTTCCCAAATTTAGCTTTTAACATGAGGATATGGAAGAAAGGACTGAGGAGACAGATATTTTCAGGACATTGATGAGTGGAACCAGGATAAGTAGGAAAATACTGAATCAACTAGCCACGAGCAAGCTGGGCTAGAAACATGGAATTGTAAGCACTTTAGTGGCATTTGCTTCACTTTGTGGTTTTCCACTGTCTTCCTTTTTTTTCAGAAAAAAAAAATGTATGCAGAAAACAGTGAATGCATGTTTGTCTTTCCTGGTTTTTATAACTTAACATAAAACTTCTTTAATAAACTCATACAACCTTTAGCGTATATTAAAATATGCTAAAGAATATATTAAAATATGTGAATAATGTTGATTTTTCCCTTGTTCCCCATGTCTATAAATGTCTGTAGTGTGTGAAATAAAGTAAGTTTTCTAAACTCTGCTACCTAGTATCGCCACGCATTAAGAGACAATAATAAGAATGCATGCAAGTATCTTAAAGTATCTCATGGTAACTCTGGAAAAAGCATTTATATTTGTATCATTTTGCTTATGTGGGTCTACCTGCAACCTCTTATGAAATGCGCAAGACAGTTTTCTCTTTCTGCATAGGCCATTTTGTAGAATGCAGCATCTGTGAATCTTTACCTGTTCGCGTGACTTATACCTCAAATCAGAGATTAAGGATAAGTGTTTACATTTTTTCTGACACTCAGATCTTTGAATTATCTACCCAGCCTTTATTCCTGTATTATCCTCTGCTTTTTTTTGTCTGCACCCCTCAATCTTCAACAGTTTAAAGTATCATTTTATTTTTCTTTCTCTTCTTTTGTGACAGGGTCTTACTATGTAGCTCAGACTACCCTGGAACTCATTGTGTAGCCCAGGCTGGTCTCAAACTTGAAGAGATTCTCTTGCCTCAGCCTCCCAAGTGCTGGGATTACAGGCATGAACCACCATGCCTGGCTTAGAGTATCATTTTCTTTATAAATATTTCTTAACTTTTGCCCTTCACAAAAACATATTTGTTCTCTCATTACTTTTTGCATAATGCTATCATAGCGCAATCACATTCTATCAGTTGTTTAGTCACAGGAACATTTCATCCAGCAAAATAAGGCTTAGCTCTCTTTAATATTTAGTGGATACCACACATTATATACTCTTTAAATACTTGCTAAAATACATTGATGATATGCAATTCCATTCATGTAATATACTTCATTTTCAAATTACTTTATCTTAATGGTAAAGATGCAGAAGTACAGCTTTTGAAAGAAGGAGCTAATAACAAACTTTTAGAGTCAGCTAAAAGGTATCTTATTTTAGAGGGAATCACTGTGACTACTGCAAAGAAATGGGACGAGAGGTAGTATTCCATTGAGAAGGAATATTACTTTGTTAACAAAATCTATTTATTAATCTGTTTAACAGGTGCTGACTTCCTATGATATACACAGTAAGATTCTCAAAATAATAAAATTAGGGAAGAGTGGTGGGAGATTCATGTGCATAGAAACCTATAAGGAAGTAATCATCTTTTTAAGGATATTACTCTATATAAAATGTTATTTTTAAAATTAAAGAATCGGTATGTACACATTATAAGATTTGCAAGTGTAACTGATGTTGCCTCTACAAGCAGTCTGGGACACACATGCTTCTATTCTTTCTTCTCTTGGAAGCTTCAACTATTTGTCCCACAAGCAGACAGTGAGCCCGAGCTGTCATTTGAAGCTGTTAAACCTGCAGGCCCCATGAGGTACTGTATTGGGATTGGGGAAATCTGTTCTGCGTTGCCAGAGAATTACAACATATTGCTGCCTGGAGCAATGTTAACTTTTAATGTCTTTGTTGTGGTATCTTAAGCTTCCTTTCCATCATTAACAGAATAATTATGTTTTCTTGCCTTTTCTACATTCCTTTTTATCACATTTTCTCATCTTTTTTTTTTTTACGTATTATCAGCAATCCTGAGGGACTGACGCTTACATGTATACCCCCTTTAGAATTTATAGTTAGCAAAAGACTTGTGAGAGCTATGAATAGCATTTTCTTAATAAAAGATCATACTAGTTTCCCTGCATCTATAAGAAAACTCTTTTGTTCTAAAGGATAATGCGGTCTGCATTTGATAGAGAAATTCGTCACTATCTGGGTAGCACCCACCATTAAATAAATGTGATTTTACAAAACACATGCAAGTGCTCTGGCTATCAATTTCTTCAGATGTAGATGTTTTTGCTTGCTTGTTTTGCTTTTAATAGTATGTGGTTTATTGCAACCATTATACTCGAAAAATCATATTAAAGGTTAACATGCATCTATCTCAGAGTGGCTTGAATTTAATGACTGCTTTTTTAATCCAAATTCAATTATTGAGTTTGTAATCCTGGTTATGACGTATTATTTTATTTTTATTTGTAAATAATTAAATAACATGACAATCCCAACTTCAATAAAAGAAATTAATGCATATATAAATAAATTATAGCTCTTAAATATGAACATTAAACACTTTCATCCCATTGTAGAGAAGCTTGTGAAAAGGTAACAATATCTCTTGAACGCTTTTAATTCTTTGGCATCTTACATGTAACTTCTGTCTCCATTTTACAGTAGAGAAAATCGACACTCATGGCAAATTTATTAAGAAATAAGGAATCTTCTTCAGTTTAAGGTAACCCTATCAAACAAATTTCATGTGGTAATTGGATCCATTACATTACTTTTAATATGTAGATCACAGGGGAGGAGGGGGTGAAGGGAGGGCAGGGACAAGGGGAAAAATGAGAACCAAGACCTGTCATGTAAAGGTACAAGATCCCAGTAATGAATGTAACTGTACTGTATACCTAAAATGTACCAATACACTCAATGAGGAAAAAATATGTAGATCAGTTTGTACACAAAACAACCCATCAACTGGAGACTGGATAAAGAAGATGTGTATTTTTTATAAATTGGAGTACTACTCAGCAGTAAAGAAAACTTGAGACATTCATAGCTAAGTGGATGCACATTGAGGCAGTACTCTTAAGTGAAATTAATAAGACACACGTGTGCAAATACCAAGCAGTTTCTCTGGTGTTAAAAGCTAAAAGCGTAAATAAGGATCAAAATGTATAAATGATTGTGTAATAGGAAGTAAAGATCTAAAAGAGTAGGAGGAGTAGTGGAAAGATAAATAGGAAAAAGAAAAAATAGGAGAAAAGGAAAAATATGGAAACTATATCTTTGTAAACAAGGAAGGGTGGAGGGGATAAAGGGAGGGCTGGGAATGGGGAAAACATAAGAACCAAGATGTCATATAAAGATACAAGATCCCAGTGATGAATGTAACTGTACTGTATACCTAAAATGTACCAATAAACTTAATTTTTAAAAAAAGAAATTAATTTTACACTTTTAGCAAAACAATTTTGTCACTGTTTTGTCACTGATATAGTTATTTTATAGACCAATCAAAATTATTGTAAAAATCTCCTAAGGGTGCATTTGGCTTTCTGAACATTCCTTCATTTTTTTATGGATACATTAATGAAAGCACTTGAAAATTTACTTGACTGTGCCTGCTGATCTTGGAAGAACAAAGTGTGCTCACTCTTTTAGACATGTCACAGCAAAGAATCTCTTTTTATCTATCCTTATTTGATTCACGGAGGATATTTTCCAGGAGCAAACAACAAATATATAAATACTGTTGTACTTTCAAATTCATGTCTATGGTAGCCTATATTCTATCAGAAATGCTGAGAGATGTAACTAACCAAATTTCCTTCTTTTCCTCTACCAATCTACTCTCAGTTACAGCAAATCAAGACTTACGCACACTCCAATATGCCCCTCTACTCATTCATATATATTATTCAAAATATAATGCTCTCTTGCCTTTATAAGTACACACATTGTTTACGAGGAAAACTTCTGTTGTCTTCTTTTTATTTAGTTCAGTTTAAGTCCTAGCTTAACTCACAACCTTTAAATTCAGATATATCTTACTAAAATAGTTTTATAAGCCCTCTTAGTCAGGTATGATTATTAAATTGTGAAAATATAATTAAAGAGAGAGTTTGGCTCTACAATTAAACAGTATCTGCATCTCAATCTTATAGAATATAAGGTATTAAAGAACTAACTAGTTCTAATATGAAGAAGAAATTGAAAGTTTCTAAGAAATGATGAAAACCCCTCAAATATTGGTTGATAATTGCAGTTTTACTTTATAAAAGACCTTGCCAGGATAGATAATAAAATATCAATTACTTATGTCTATTAAATATGACTATTAAAATTGTTTTTGTTAATCAGTGAGTCACTCAGTCTTAAAAAATATCCTCAAAAATTTCTTTTTTTATTGAGTTTATTGGTACATTTTAAGTATACGGCACAGTTGTATTCATTATTGGGATCTTGTATCTTTACATGACAGGTCTTGGTTGTCATTTTTTTCCCCCTGTCCCTGCCCTCCCTTCATCCCCTCCTCCCCTTCCCATTTACAAACACTTTATTTCCATTTTTTCCTTTTCTCATATCTTTCAAAAATTTCTTTTTTTATTGAGTTTATTGGTACATTTTAAGTATACGGCACAGTTGTATTCATTATTGGGATCTTGTATCTTTACATGACAGGTCTTGGTTGTCATTTTTTTCCCCCTGTCCCTGCCCTCCCTTCATCCCCTCCTCCCCTTCCCATTTACAAACACTTTATTTCCATTTTTTCCTTTTCTCATATCTTTTCTTTTCCTTATTACCTTTCCCCTACCCTTCCCACTTTCCCTACACCTTTAGCCCTTTTCTTCCTATTTCACATTGTCAACTATCTCAGTAGGATCTTATGTACTATTATAGTTTTACACCAGAGAATCATTTACAAACACTTTATTTCCATTTTTTCCTTTTCTCATATCTTTTCTTTTCCTTATTACCTTTCCCCTACCCTTCCCACTTTCCCTACACCTTTAGCCCTTTTCTTCCTATTTCACATTGTCAACTATCTCAGTAGGATCTTATGTACTATTATAGTTTTTCACACCAGAGAAACTATTCGGTATTTACACATGTTGCTTATTTATTTCACTTAGGATTATATCCTCAATATGTATCCATTTTCCTATGAATTCTCAAAATATGCCTCATCTAAAAATCATGTCATGCCTATCCATTACTTAAAGTGAGTTTTTCATGATTATATGAATTTAAAATATTAAGTAGGCATACATTCTTTCAAAAAAGTAAAGTGTATGGCCCCTTCACTAAATGTTGTTCATGCAGTTTCATCTGTAATATGTAATATGTAATATGCTGTTCCCTGGAAACAAAGAGGATCAATTGGAATTTATAATAGGTCCATCTCTTTGCTGTTGATGACAAATAAATTCAAGGAAAATATTAACCTCAAGTTCACAGATATAGTAGACATAGACATAAACATTCATTTGAAGAATTTAATATATGCTTGGTGAATACATGACATGTATCCAAGAGTATTTTATGTTTTGAAAAATAAAAGTAAACAAATAACCTGCACTTTTTCCTCAATCAACTTGTAATCTTCTAAGTAGAAAACCATGTTAAAAATTAATTTTTTAACAAGGTAGAGGTCCTATGAGGCTTCTCAATCAGTTTTTCGCAATAAAACAACAAACATATTGCTGGCTGCCCAGTATTAATTTATGACAGACCCAAGGCACTTTTCAAGAAACATTATGCTTTATTAAATTTAATAACCTAACACCTACTAGTATAGCACTATACCATTTTTATGGCATTATTTGTTGATGTAGATCATTGACCTCATAGTGCAGTAATTCTCTTCTGTCTTGATTAAATTATTAGAAGAGGAAGAAGGGACAGGAGACAATAAAGGAGTCTTGTTTAAAAATACACAGTAAATTAGAACAAATGGTGCCAGAGGATATTTTGAATTCTCTTTGATTTTATGTCTTTGCTCACTTCCCTACAGTCATTGCTATCTAAACTAGATTCCAGCTGACCTGGCAGAAGAATAAGTTATTCAAGAAGCCTTTCCCTGCAGATTAGAACAGTTTAGTTGCTATTGGGAAACAGATTTCTCTGTCGCTTTTGCGTCATGCAGTCTGGCTGATGACATAAATGTGTTTAGTTCCACCTCATTGGATTTTTGGATTTAGCTATTCCCATGATCCAGGTGGGACCTGGTACAACTTCCCAAATTAACACATTAGAAGGGTAGTCTTGCTTAGATGAGCACATCCTGTGACAAGCCTGGGACTAGAACCCGGTCAGGTGGTGTCAGTGTGGAGTGTAGACCCTGGGTGTTGCCACTCACAGAACCTCTGACTTTTGGTGAGCTCAATTTCTTTTCTGACAGAATGTTCATAGATGTGTGAGAATTCAGTGGCATAATACAGGAAGAATATTTGTACCTCATACAGAGTAGACAGCTATAATGTTCAACGATTTTTCCTTAATATATATATCAGCCCTCTCTACAGTTTACCACTGGGATCCATGCAGTCTGACTTAAAGCTTACAAAGTCATATATTGCAGTGCCTTTGGGACATGTGAATTAGTGCTGCCAACCAAAAGATAATATCTCTTATTAGGAAAAAACAAATGTTGCCTCTGTCCTTTATTTTTAATTCGTATCCCTCATTCCTATACCTAGCATCAGTTTGCAGGGCATAGCTTAAAATAATAGTTCCTGACTTAACCTTGCCTGGGGGAGGAGGGAACAAAATTATGACAGGGGGAGACCCTTTTCCCCCACTTTGGACAGAAATATTAAGCTACAGGAGAGAAAAAAAGTCACAGCATACTTTTGGACATGGCAGGAGCAATGGGTAAGAATGAGAGATTTCTTTTTCACTAATATCTTACTCACCTCACCATCTGGCTCTGGATCCTGGGCATTATGCTTGTACACTGCATTATAACAGATTATTGAAAATATTGATGTAGTTTCACTTTTAACTATCTTAACCCATGAACTTGTTTTTTAGTAAACTTGTACATTCCAAAATGCAGTAGAACTTTTCCTCTTTTAAGTAAGCATATGCAGATCTATGTAGCAAATGCATCAATTTGCATTTGAAAAAATATTTAATTGGTAAATTCGTTGTTTAATTGCAGAAAAAATATAAAATATCACAAAAAGATGTCTAAGATTGTATACAAAATCTATTTGACTCACTATCAATTAGTTAACCCTTAAGGAGTTACTCTTCTTATATTCATGCCTACTAAAAGAATAGTGTTTCCTTTTTGTCTTAATAAGAAATAGGTCTGACATGGAACAGAATTTTTAAATAGCTGAAATTTAACTTCGGCATTTCCCAACTATCCCTAAGTGCCCTCGAGCTATTTTAGCCCGTGATATTGCATTTCCATGGCAATCATTATTTTTTATTTCCTGAAATCAGTTGATCTTTGCTATGTGTTATATGTGCTACGGAATCATGCAGATATCAATATATAAATGACAGTTGCTCCACGATGAACTCCCAGATGATTATATTAGAAAAAAGTATTCCTTACTGAGATCAATAGTAAATTAGTAAACTTTTGTCTCTGAATGAAGAGAGAAAAATTCAGGCAGTCATTGGAAGTACCTTTCTTCCTTTAGCTTTTTGTAGCTACGCAAGAGATGGTTCAGCTGCCTTTGTGAGTTTGGTGGAAGACCAGGCTGACGAGGTGTTCTTTGAAGGCATCACTGCTCCAGGCCACTTTAGGGACTTTAAATTGTGATGAGCATATTTTTATAGACATTTCTGTCCTTAGGTCCTTGATTGCATTAGCCATATTTTCCATTTGTGACCAGTCTAGCTCATCTCAACCCCATCAATCTTTCCTGAGAGGTGAAAGGAGTTTAAAGTAACTTGGTAATGACTCTTTTCTTGATAACTTAGACAGTGGTGGTGATCACATGTCATGTGTGCTGCAGTGTGCTGTCTGTATCATTGAAAGCTCTGTTATTGTGTTTTTTCTTTTAAGGAAAAAGATTGGTGTTTTTTTTTCCGAACTAAAATTGTAGGATTCAGATCTAATTGCAGTGTTGGCATTTTGTGATAAAGCAATGGGTTTTGGGTTGCAATTTGGGCACTTGTTGTCTAAAGTGTTTGCTGTGATTGACTTAGAACATAGCAGATATTTGGTATGTGTGCCTGCATATAGGTAGGTATGTATTTAATATTTAATTGCATGCGTGCGTGTGTGTGTTTGTGTGTGTGTGTGTGTGTGTGTGGTGCTCTAATTAGAACAGAACACAGTTTGTGATTTAGAAATGGAATTTTCAGAATGTCAAATCACACCACCATCTCTGGAGTTGACTTCCCTATGATTTTAAGATATATATAAT
>NW_022900918.1:4721661-4732137 GCF_012274545.1 Fukomys damarensis
TATATATAGATAGATAGATAGATAGATATAAATATCTTATATATATCCATCTTTTGTATCAAGCCAGACTCTTATAATTGCACTATTGTGTATATCAACAGTTCATACAATCTGCTGCAAGGAAGTCAATATTTGGGACATGAGCACATTTATGTCCACAGAATAATTTGCAAAGGAGTGATATGTCTAGCATTGTGTTAATATCAAGGAAATGCTTTTATTAATTTTTTTGGATGAACTAGATGCTTGGAGATCTTTTTAGCACCACTTGTTTTCGCCAAGTGGGAGGGTATTACACAGGTATTCTCATCAAAGTAATTAGTTTGTTAGGCTCAGCAGGTGGCAGTTAATTTGATCCATTAGTTAAATTGTACTCCCAAAGGCTTGTGTGAATCAGACTTGGAAACAGACTTAGTTCCCAAGTCCCATGAATTTATCACTTTATGATGTATCTCATCTGTAGTGAGAAAGAACACTGCAGTAACAGATCATCATCATATGGGTATGAATGAGCCAATTCTCTTGGAGAAAACACTGGTGCAAAGATATTCAGTGTTCAGAGAAGCACATTTGGATATGCTGGAATTTTTCCACAACTTTCAGATATGCCAATCAAAGACAACACAATGCAAGTATCTCTGAGTGACACTTCAAGCTGCATTCATAAGCAACCTGCCTCATTCAAAGTCAATGAAGTGACAGAACTTACAAACCCATGCTGAAAAGTTATTGAAATGTGACTGACATCTCAAAGAAGTGGTGTCAAAGGGTTTGCATGACCTGGTGCTAAAACAAAGCAGGGTTAATCAAAGTTATGGCAGTTGTCATGCCACAAAGGCCTTCCTTAGTTTATTGATTTATTTATTGTATTTAATTCATATCATTCAGTGGGATTGCTATCATCCTTGTACACTTCATCAGACATTTCATTCCTGGGTTTTATTATTTGTTGTAAACTTTTGTTTTCATTAATGTGTAGAAGTGAGGAAGCAGAGCCTGTTACTAGTGAGACTTCTGTGGATAAATGATGGTA
This sequence comes from Fukomys damarensis, assembly GCF_012274545.1. Classification (NCBI taxonomy): domain Eukaryota; kingdom Metazoa; phylum Chordata; class Mammalia; order Rodentia; family Bathyergidae; genus Fukomys; species Fukomys damarensis. The sequence goes on from NW_022900918.1 coordinate 4,722,695, forward strand.
TTACATCTGCTGCCATCGCCGAAATTCTCCCAGGAGATCCAGAGCTTCTCCTGTGACGCTACAATATGAGACGCCTCCTGGGAAAGGAGGATGGGAGAGCGAATCTTGTCCAAAGAATTTTCAGTACTACATAGTTTACTATTTTATTGAAGCTTTACCATTTTCAGGAAGGGTAAGGGAAAAGATAGGAAAGGTTAGTTTGAGCTTGCTCATCTAATTTTTTTTTGTCTCTTCCCAGTGGCAAATACATTTACCCTCCCAAAGCTATCAACTTGACTATAGGAAAGCAACTTTTTCTGTTTTTGAATTTCACCTCGAGACAGAAGTCAGTACCCTGAGAACACTTTGTTGTAACATTATTGTTAATAATAATCATCAGCAACTCTGCTACATTTCTATTTTATGCTGAATGTTTCTGAGTCTTACTCCATATCATTATGAAGTACAAAGGGTATATCATCTGACTTAAAATAGTTAATAACCTTGCCTAACAAAAAAAAAAGGGTAAAAGAAAATCTCTTTACAATGAAGAGAATCTGGCAAATGCTATAATTATGTTCATGGTAATTATGCCCATGGTTTAAAAAGTGCAACAAATTATGTGTTATGTTTATACATGTTAGAGGGTAACAATGCATAATAGAAATGATATGCATGAAAAATATTTGTATGTGTTTCAAACCAATATTGTGGCTTGACTTAAACTCTACATTTGGGTCCAATGTTTCTTGGCTTTTTTACCTTTTGAATTTATCCGACACTAGGTATGAGTCACTACTTTAAATAGCATAATCTTCAGTCTCAACTTGATTGCCTTTTAAGTGCACCAATGTTCCCTCTTTCTTACACTCACAAATATGGCTGTGTTTATGTAAACGTATTTTTCTTCTCTATATCTAAAAGGCCTAGGAAAGAACTGCTTTCTCTTGTTCTCATAGACAATTCTATGACAATATAAGTGAATAAGTGCAAAATCCGATATTATCAAATGAATTATCTGTCCTGAATTCAATCCACAATTCATATTAAAGTATTTCACAAGAATACAAGAAAAATCTGATAGAAAAATGATGATTTTACTTATTTTTAATTATTTAAAAATATTTAGAAAGAAGCGAGAGACTTGAAAAGGATCACCTTGGAAAGAAAGTATATCAAACATGATAGCAGTGGACTTATCTTTTATGAAGAATAATGGTTTAATGTTTAATTAATCTTATCCATTTCTGCATTTATGGGAAGAGAAGAGTCTGCTTTATAATGTAGAAAATTAAATATTAAAACCTTGGTGCCTAGCAGACTTACATTTTCTTATTATAAATGGACATTTTTACTTTCTGAATGCACGAAGAAAGAAATAGTAGATAGATGTGGTCACTCAGCTTTTCAGTAAAGGGTATTTCAATATATCTCTGCTTGTATCTTACTGCTAGAAATAATATATAGCAAAGATGAATAAATGTTTAAAACCAAAACAAAGAAGTGCAAGACTGTAAGTTGATTGCTTTATAACATACACATCCTTAATTCTAAATATAGTAAAATAGTTTTCAGTTTTTTGTTCATATGTAAATATTTAAAATTAATGAATCAAATATTCCAAAACTGTATACTGCTTAAAGGCTATTCAAACAGAGTTAATATTCTGTGATGCCTTTTCTAGGGAAGGAAATAGGTATGACATTAATTAAAAATAATAAAATGGTGCTAGATTGAAATACCTGAATATAAGAAGAACAAAAAAGAAAAGTCACAGGTCACATGGGTTAATATTTACATATAATTTGAGACATAATATATTTTCTAATTTAAAATGAAATTTAGAATTACATTTTAATCTGTAATTAACACTTTAGTCTCCAATTTGCTATTATTTATTACAAAGTAAAGACTGTGTCAGGGAAGAATGATATGGTTCTATTCCAGGAAACCCTTAGGAAAGGATGCAAAATACAGTCATGATCACTGATCATGGGAAATAATTTACCTCTTTATGTCTGGTTAATCACTCCAGAAAAAGCAAAATAGCTTTGAAAGCAAAAAAAAGGCACATTTCACAAATATTTTCCCCAATTTTAAAGGTTTTACACATGATGAAATATAGCAAATCCTCCTAATTTTTATTTATATCTCTGAACTTAAGACCTTTTGATTTCTAAAGTCATAATTTGTAATTAAGATTAAAACAAGTAAGAGTATTTTACTTCACAGTAACATCTCAGCAACGTGTTATCTTACAATACCATTTATTAGAAAGCATTAATAAAAATATGAGAGAATGTAGAAAAAAAGAACTGATAAAGTTCATAGGAAGTTGGGAAAATAAATATCATCCCAAGACACTAAGTACATGACTTCATTTCTTTGCATGCACTTTTCTCTTTCTTCCTCAATAGTTATCTTTAACTATCATAGACCAGTGGGTGTGAACTTTAGGGTTTTGCCAGTAACTATTGTCTCTGAAAAGGAATTGTGGATATGATTAATGCACTTCTTCAATTCCAACAAGCCATGTAATAGCATGCATACTCATCATTGTCCTGATAGCAGAAGACAGTTGTTACGGTTTAAATATGAAGTGACTCCCAAAGGCTTATGTATTGATCTCTAATTCAGCAGTGCTCAGAGGTGGATCCTAGAGAGGTGACTATTATGAAGACATTAATTTCATCATCTGATCGATGGACTAATACACTGATGAGTTGAATGGGTTGTTAGTAGGTAGAGCCTGGTTTGAGGAGGCAGGTTGCTGCGTGCATGCTTTTGAAGTGTATATCTCTTTTCAGACTCACTCTCTTTCTCTCCGCTTCCTGGTTGGTATGCAGTAATCAATTTTCTTTCATTATGACCTTCTGCTATGATGTTTCAGCTTTGGAGTCTGACTACAGACTGAAACCTCTGAAACCGTAAGCCAAAATAAATCCTTGTTTCCTCTAAGTTGTATATGTCAGGCACTTTGTTCTAGCAATGGAAAGCTGCCTAAAATACCATCTTTCAGTGGGAATTCTTTGCACCCACCTATAAATATGCTTGATTACCTGATTTTCACACCTAGAGAGTCAAATGCCTTCCTGGAACTTCAGTTATTATCAGAAAGCAGATGTTCTCTTTTCGCAAGGATTATAAACTGAAATGTGTGGTCTAGTTCAATTATCTATCAAGCCCCTTTATGGACTAATAAGTATAATGGAAGTTCTAGGAAAGTATGGGGAAATCATAATATTGGAGATTTAGAGTTGACCTTTTCTATGGCAGGAAGGAAATACAGATATTTCATCAACTTCTTGTGCAGTCTAAAAATCTTCCTTTTTCATTATGTTTTAATCAATGATATAAGTTAAGATGTAGAATGTATGTGTATCTCATAGAAAGTATAGTATAGCTCATAACAACAGCAGTAATTAGAAAAATTCAAAGTAATTTTAACACACTGTAATAGTGAGTCCAAATCAACAAGACAGAAGTTACTGATAGTTTATGCCAAATACAGAATACAGCATGAATTTAAGTGTATGACCACACAAATAGCTGACAAAGAATATATCAAAAATGTTCCATTCTTTCAGATATTATTAGATAGATGAAATTTAAAAATTCAGTATGAAGTATTATTTCAGACAGAAGGAATATTCTAATCCTTTTTCTAGTTAAAACTCTATGCATCCCTTGCTGCTCAAATACTATTATATCCAGAAAATCCATCCTCACTACTTTTTTGAATCTGCAATACTAATTTTTATGTACTAGCATTTAAACTATAACATATTTCAGTGATTTATGTCAAGAAAAAAAATTCACAGATTTGATATCCAAATCATGAGAAACAAGACTTAAAAACTATTGTGTGCCAGCTAGACTACATATGAGACTTCCAATGCCCATATAAAATCTCAGTATCAGATTTTGAAAGATGAAATAAAAAATTCCATAAAAGAAGATATTAAATAAATTTGGAATACAAAAAGAAAAAAACTAATTCAAAATTTGATAATTTCTTATTTGGAGAAAAATTGTTCAATCTACTTTTGTTTCTAGGCACAATAAGCACATCTGTATGGGCCACTGAGGCAGAAGGATCTCCAAGACCAGGATGGACATGTAGCGACTAAGACTTTGTTTCAAAATAAAAATAAGAAAAGGCCTGGATATGTGGCTCAGTGTGAAGGCCCAGTACTGCAATTAATAGAAAAATCAATCAAAGTAAAAACAAAAATTAGATACAACAAATGAAAGGAAAACAGAATTAGATTTTAGCTTTATGTATGTGTGTACCTGAGGCCCCTAGTAAAATAGGCTTCCTGTAAAAATCATGGGACACATTTGTATAGAGATTGAATGAAATTGTAAAGAAGTTTTGAAGTACATTTCTTCAACTACTTGAAATGCTAAAGCATGTAATTATAGGACTTCTTTGAATCTATAGTTCTGTAATTTCAAGTCTAAATTCTATGCCATAACATTAGAGCAAAAGTCTATCCCTCTTCATTAGTTTAATGCTTTATGGAATTCTAGTCTGTTCAAAAAAACTTGCCTAAGGGGAGAATTGGAACAAACCCAGGTTTTCTGGCAGGCAGTTTATGTTTTATCTAAATGACTGTATTGCCACTTCTGTTGCTCATCTAGAAATCTAAGGTTATAAAAAGACATTGGTAAAAACGTATCCTAATAATCAAGATTTGACTTTTGATGCAGTAAATTAACCAAAGGAATGCTTGAAAGAGTGACAGCTTCACGTATTAATTTAGTTTAGGGACATATAGAAGCCTCATGTATTTCTAAATAGTCAATAGTGAGAGAGGAATGAGAGAGAATTCTACCTAAAGATACTTACAAATGTTCATAATCAGATTGTTTCCAAAAATACCTGTGAATACCCCAATCAGAAAGATTTTGGAAGAGATAAAACTAAAAACTTATTACAGCTAGTCTTCAAGATTCAAAAACCTTGAATCAATAGAATTTAATTTTTTTAAATTACTGATATGCAATAATTATGTTTTTGGTGAGAAATTTAACTTCTTATAAAATTATTTATTATTCATACAATCCTCTAAGACAGCCTCCAAGTGTTTTCTATTTAACAGTGAAAGCCAATTTAGACCAAGACATTCAATTTAAAAAACAAAAGCCCTAATAGTCATATCCTATCCTTTTCCATTTCCAACGTAGCAAAGATCAGGATTGGGAAGCATTTAAAATTCAAAATACAGCTTGTAGTTCTTAAATATGTCATTTCATTTAGATAAAAGCATAAATTTGTAGTAAATGATAAAAATCAATCTTTAGCACTGAATTATCTATTTTAATAATCCAGAAAAAGCTGTTCATTTTGGCACTAACTCACCATGGTTTATGTATGTAGTCACTCAAAGGTGACCTGGAATCATTAGCATTGAGCAACAGCTGAAAGATTTGGTCAATGAAATTTTATTCTCACAACTAACGCTATCCTGCTTACATTTTCCTACAAACATATGAATTGTTCTTCATTTAACACAACTTCTTCTTTTAATTCAGAAGCCCATTAGTAAGAAGTAAAAGGCTCTTTTGTAAATAGCAGCAAACACAAACCTAGCAACCTACATGGGGGCAACCAAGCAATCTTTATACATAGTCTGGTAGCATAGAAAACAATGCAAAGGTGGTATCTGGCATGTGTTATGTGGCATTTGAACTCCTTGAACTCTCTATTCACCTGCATGTTTGAGACTGTTTCAAACAACTGATTGTTGAAAGAGAGAGAGAGAAAAAAAGAAAAACCCTGTTGTGTTGGTCAAATTTTTTGCCATAGCAACTGGAAAGAAGTTGTAGTTAAGAAGTAGTAATGAAATATGAAGGATAAAAAATTTCCATTCCTCTGTACAGTGTGCATGATGGATTCCTGCAAAATTATTTTCTGGGTAGGGAAAATTATCATGCACTTCATTGATTGTCTATCACCATCAATTATATAGTTTATTAGAATTTCCTGTGGCATTAAAATTGCTATCAGCTTCAAGATACCACAGACTGCAAGATGCAACAAAATTTAAGCGATTTCAAACTGTTGTTGTGTTAAAATATATTATTAATAAGATGTTAATCTATTTTGTTTGTTGTTTAATAATAGGGGATGATGGAGGCACTTGAAGAATATTTCAAAGTCAGCTGAAATGCTACATATGATTTCAGGACTCAGAAAAAAAAACTAAAATATAGTTGTGTACATTTTCTGTTCCTTTCTCCATTTCTCCCCATAGCATTCATTTTATGAGTTTTCTTTATTTTATTTTATTTTTTACTTTCTAAAATCTATCTCACATTGATTCTCAAATAAATCTTAAAATTTTCTAAAATCTTGACTTAGAACATCTAGGTAAATTAGTCCCCCACTAGACAAGGTAGCTTCACCAAGAGAAAATGGGTGTGGAGTGTATATGAGATCCCAATATTTAGGAATTTATCAACACCACTGTTCTGAGGGGGAGATGCACAATGAGCACGGACAAGAAGAATCTGGAAATGCATGTCAGGAACCAATGAAAAGCAAAAATACTGGGAGAAAAATAAAAAGGAGAGGAATTACAATACATCTGTGAAGTGGAAAGTAGGATAGTCATAGTTTCATATTTCTTTTTGTTTTGGTTTGGTTTTTTAGTCTGAAACACACAAGCTGTTTTATTAAAGGTATTGTATGGTGATTAAAACACGAATTTTCAGTGATTATTAAAACGTTCACACAACTCGAACATAAGCAATGTTAATAACAACCATCTCTTTAGAGTACCAGGTCCTAGATGTAATGCTCTATTTGAATAGGAGTCATAATTTTTCAATTTGTTTCATTTTATAATATTTTTACAAATTTATAGTACTAAAACATGCACATATACAGAATTTATTAAGCATTTTCCCTAAATAATCATAATTTCTTATTCTTCAGGACAGGACATACTGGATATTATTTTTTTCAAAAGATCTGGAGATAGTGCTTGAACAATTTTCTCTAAATCTAGCATTCTGGCTAAGAAAAGAATAAAGTTATATTATATTCTGTATTATTATACTGCTCTTTCTAAAGGCTTATTTCTTGTAATATAACTTTAGATATAGTCATGTTATTATAAACAGATGTTTAGAAATAAATACTGTGTACTCCAACTTTATGTATTAAAATGAAATATTTTTATCTTCTTCAATATCTCATCAAATGTTTTATTTGAATATTTGTTCCTATATAATAAAAATTTCCTAGAAACAGCTTATAACTGACTGTGAAAAATAACTATCTTCAGTAAGGTATACACTGTACATCCCAATAATTTCTTTTGTTCTGTGCAAAAAAAGGTGCAAAGGCTCTCAGTAATAATGTGACAGGATTACTTACATTTGTGTAGAGTCAAGGAAACCTAAAAGTGATTATGATTGTTTCTTTTTTTTTTTTTTTGCTGAGTTTATTGGCACTTTTTAAGTATACAGAACAGTTAAATTCATCATTGGGATCTTGTACCTTTACATGACAGATCTTGGTTCTCATTTTTTTCCCATAACCCTGCCCTCCGTCATATTTCTTTTAAATACATTTTTAGATGGTGAAACAATTAGTAAGTTGGTAGTTGATTTCAGGTATCTGTGCTACTTTTGTGTATGATAATAGTTTCTGCTCTTGAAAAACAAGAATGAGTATCTCTGAAATGTCTGTTGTGTGCTTCCTCGAGTTTCATTTCTTCTTTTTTCACCCATTCTTTCACCCATACTCTTCATCCACACTGTTACTTTAAGTAAAAGCAATAAGATGGCCTTTCATCACACTACCTATTCTTCTTCCTCCTGTGTATCCATATTACAGATGGTAGCATACAATAGATCTGTGATTGGTCCTTTGAGTTTGGTGCATCATGTGAAACTTTAATTTTTAAGGCACATTTAAGGTATACAATGTAGTGACATTCATCATTGGAAATTTGCACCTTTACATCATCTGTCTTGGTTCTTTCCCCCCGCCCCATGTCTGTGCCCTCCCTTCAACCCCTCTACCTACAAAGACTTTGTTTCCATTTTGCATCATTCAATGTTAAAGTCAGAAAATTTAGGAAAACAGACTGTTTATACTTTGATTTGACCCCTTGTATTTAACTGTATCCCTAAGAAACAAAAGCTAACTTTTTACATAAATTCTATCATTAGCCTGCTGTGGTGATGCATTCTTGTAATTCTACGAAAAGTAAGGGAGGAGGATTTCCACATATTCAAGCTTTGGCTATATAGTGAGTTCAAGACCACCTGTGAAAACATACTGAAATACTGTCTTGAAAATAAAAAACAAACAAAAAACCCCAAGCTTTAATCTTAGCTAGCACTCTCTAGTCTCTTGAAATAGAGGCCCAAATTGCAGTCTGAATCAAACAATGGTACGTTAATTTTATATTTTACAAATGTCAGGTAATAATAATAATAATAATAAAGAATATCAAAATAATCCTGGCTCCATCTTCTCTGTCACCAAATAAATGCATATATATAAATAGAAAGTTCTGTAATTTTCACAGGAAAATGAGTAACTTTTATTTATTCCATAGTGGTATAGTAATGTAAGAAGCTAGGACTCCTCATCCAATCATCTATTCAACAACTATTTCAGCACTGTGTATGAAGAGCTAGGAATTGATGTATGTAAGACAAGTCATATTCAGGTAAGAATGTAAGTATGACAACTGGTTGATAATCTATTTAAATCAGATCTTCTCTTTGAAATATCACCGAAACCATCAGAGTATCTATTACGATTTCTTTAGTTTGCTTTGTCAAGTGTGATTTTGTAGGTCAAAACTTTGGAGAGATCTTCTTGCCTTCATCATAAGGATGAAAATACAGCATAAATTATCTTTGGTGATAAAAAAGATTACCAAAATAGAGATGACTCAACTTTGCATAGTGAATCTATGTTGTAATGGAAATTGTAATGGAAATTGGCTTTCAGCTTCTGTGACATGTACTCTTATAATACATTTTAAAACAGTTAACCTATCTACATTTTTTCAGCTCTGTGTGCAATTGTGAGAGGTAGTGCTATTGTTACAGAGTCTGCTAAAGCTACTTATGTGCTATTTATACACAGGCATAAAAGGAAATTCATTCTTAACTGGTGGCCTCTTCCAGCTACTAAAACCATGGTTTGGCCTAAAAATGTCATCAGCTACAGTGATTAGTTGAGTTGCTTTGTCCATAATCAGTTATGTGGCTTTTGCTAAACAGCATAACTCAAAAACATATCCAAAAGGGAGAGAAAATATGTTTGGTGTCAAACATTGTCAAAATTTTCTAAAAATTTTTAAAGCTAAAAGGAATGCCCATAAACACTCTGATCCAGTCTTATTTTCAATACTCATGCATAAATCATGTAACAAAGAAAAAAGAGTCTGAGAGGGAGAGAGAGAGAGAGAGAGAGAGAGAGAGAGAGAGAG
>NW_022900918.1:4732239-4772154 GCF_012274545.1 Fukomys damarensis
GAGAGAGAGAGAGAGAGAGAGAGAGAGAGAGAGAGGAAGAGAGATTTCTCACCTATACTGGTATTTATAAGAACTTTAAACAAACTGGGAGAAACTCCGTGTTAGCTAATAGGAAAATACATGAACTGCTTTTCCATTAAAAGTAGCTTTAAAATTTTATCTTTACAATTTACTTGAGAGATTCTTAGCCAACTACTAAGTTTCTTTGATCCTTAGTGTGATAATCTGTGAGATTATTTCATCAATACAGGCAAAAATAATACATGCCTACTTCAATGAGCTGGGATGACCAATGAGCTGAGATATTTGGACTGCTTACACACTGTTGGGTACAAAACAAACACTCAATGTAGATTATGTATTATTTATATGAGCTAGGTAAGTTGCACAGAATATTTATAATAAAATTATGATGGCTTGTATTTGTTCATGCTTTCATCATAGCCCAGGTCACCTGTTTGTCAGAACTTTATTGAACTTACTTCTAATATGTTAATGGCCCATACACATCACAGTTAGTAAATATTTTAATCAAGCCACACAAAATTATTTTACAAAGAAAGTGAATAGTTATCATTCAAACTAAAGTAATAGGAAATAATGTGAACTCAATGTATCCCTGTGTGATTGCAGAAGTGAGTCTCCCATAATAATAGAAACCTCTGAAATGATATCTGTATCTGGTGGAGAAGCCACTCCCTGCAGTTCTCAAGGGCAAAACTCCAATCAGTGAAATCACAAATGCATCTTCTTCTAGTCTAATATCTGTCATGTCTTATATAGCATAAGTCATGGTAGATCCTGTCACATCACCCCAGTAGTAACAGAACCATCTGACACATTGAGGAAAGACTTTCTTCTGACATCAGCTGTCACATTATGTGTGAATCAAATTTGCTTCATTAAAATAATTTAGCTTTTCTTCCGACTGCTCACTATTGCCATTGGAATCTGTGAGCAGGCTTATTGACTCTTCACTGCTATTAACACGTCTTAATAGCTCAGAGATTCAAAACAGTTGGATACTGCAATCAGAGCAAATCCCCCCATTTGATTCCAGCACAGACGTTACCAATAAAACTAACTCAATAATAATGCAAAATTCTCTGACTTCATCTCCTTCCTCCCAAGTCTCTGTGAATAAAACAAAACCATGTAGGAATTTCCTTATAAGCTACCATTTCTTGAGTTTGCAGTGGCTATTGACCTGTACTATCAACAAAGATTTCTACCCAAATATATTACTATTACTTTATAATTAGAAGCAAACCCAACAATTAAGCATTTTGCTTTTCAAAGTGTATGGCTTGTACATCTGGCTACCCAATCCAGTTGAGTGGCAATCGCAGTAATAAGTTCAGGTTGCACCATAGCTCGACATCTGTTCTGCAGTACCCAATCTGACTCTACATGTGAACCCTCGGCATAAAGTAATTACGCTTCCATTAACTCCAAAGCAGTTCCCATCAGCTTATATTTGTTCACAAATGATGGGCTGTTAATAATTAAGCCAACTGAATTATGTTTAAGCACTCTTTTGGTGTTTGGAATTATTTTTTGGACAAGATTGAATGATTTTCTTTATCCAAAATACATTCTTGATGAGAATTCCATCATTTGCTTTCCCTTCTGCTACTGGAAATGTTATTTTCTGATCCCTCTCCATGACTTCATGTTTTAAAACAATATTATTGAGCTTAAAAAGAGTTAAATCATAAAAGGATATGCTTTTTAGCATCAATGGCTACTGATTTATGACAAAAGCACTTTTAGTCAATTATTGCCTGAAAGACGAAATGTACCTCCTGGGGTCCAGAATTTAGTCATACAAAATGTCTGGCTCTCATTGCCAGAAATGACCATTAATTATGATGATCACAGGTAGCAATCCATGTATATCTTAGCTTTTTCTGGAAAATGTGCAGCATGAAAGCTATTAGTGGTGAGGTAAAAGTAAATCCAACGTTGGAAGCATAAGGAAGAAAATATGTATTGCAAATTTAAAAGACACTTTAAAGCAACCAATTCAATTTAGTTAATTTAGAAATCAGAAAACCCAGGAGAATAATAATAAAAACACATAATGCTTATATTTAGCTGCTTCAAATCAAATTAGAAAAAAAACAGATTTCTCTCTCAGCAATGTAGAGCAGATAAGGTATTCTCAAACCTGAGGGCATTTTTAATTACCTTCAGTGCTTTAAATAAAAATTCTTGGTTGTCACCCCAAAAGAGTCTAACTTAATTGATTTTGAGCCTATAACTAAGAAACTAGTGTTTCTTAAAAGTCTCCTGTTAATTCTAATGTGCTTTCTCCATTGATCTCTTTATTCCAATAATCATATGGTAAGAACAGAGATTTGAAATTTTTTTTTTCTCCTAGAATAAGAAGCAGTTTGTCTTTATTTTAGAAAAGCCATATTTGGGACATTGTGGACCAAGTGTGGCACATTTATTTCTTTTTCTTGGTCACTTCAAAGTTTAAAGTTAAGTATGAAGTATAATGTGTTCATTATGTGCTGGGATATGCAACATTTCCTGAATCTGCTTTATGGTCTTTTTTATTACTTTGGATTTCCCCATTTGTTTTAATATTTACTTACTTATTGCTTGATGTATTATGAGAAACGATACTTGCAGAACAACTTGGGACATCACAAAGGTAAAGAAAAAAGTACAAAATAAAATTATATGATTAATTATAATGAGCCCTAAGTGTACAAAAACATGATAGAATGGATTCATTTTGCGTAAGGTGAACAAAAATAAAAAAAGAAAAGGGCATATATGCAATAGAAAGAGTAGGCTAATATTATAAGAAAAGAAGAAACAAGAGCAGAAAAACAGAAGAACCAGAGGTTTAGTAGTGGAAAGAAGCAAGACAAGAAAACAATAGTGGTATATCCACATTGCGGTACATAGGGTTACAGGGTCCTGAGTCTTAACCTAGAAATAATGCCATGTTTATCCTTCCAGATCCTATGGCAACATCACATGGAGTCCATTTGACATCAACACTTGTTTACAGTGTCCATTAATTGACCATTCTGTCATTTCACTGAAAAAAGTCTTGCCTTTCTATCATTTTTAAATTTGAAATTCTATACAAAATGATTCCAGATAATACCTGAACACACTTTGGGTTAGGAAACATTATGGTAGCACTAATGATGATGATGTTATATTACTATTAATTTTCTAGATATGAAAGCATGGGAAGATAGATACATGTAAAAGGCTGAATGTATTTATTTGAATCCAGATTATGGACAATTAATCACTTGTAATCTCACTGTTTAGTATTGTAAGATTTTTAAAAAATTAACCTTCATTTAGTCTAATAAATTTATCAATTTTAATAAAGTTTTAGCTGGCTCTATTTGTCACCATTAGTTACATCAGTGAAGATCTTACATTGATCAAATATGGAAGCTCTACCTCAAAGACCTAGAACAAAAGGCTCAAACATATTCTCTGTCAAAAACTGGTATTTTGTGAAGTAGGACTTATAATACATTTTGCTGCTTTTGAAGCAACAAGTTTCCATTCAGAAGTGAAAACTCCAATCCCAACATAGATGTTTGAATTTAAAAAAAAATTAAAATTATAATTTTTGAAGGGACTGAGATTTACCTCAGTGGTTCCACTGCCTGCCTTGCAAGTGCAAGGTTCTGAGTTCAATCCCCAGTACCAAAATAGCTAAAGGATAAATGAACACAGATACTAAGGCATTTAGAATTGATTAGCTTCTGAAAAGGAAATTCTCAGAAGCCATTAATATAAGCTAATAAATTCTATGTGAACAAGTGAAATGAGAAAATTTACATTAAAGAATTAGACTTCTTTTCTATTTATATATTTTTATTTTATTGTCAAAATAATATTTTTCACTTATCCTTAATCATTTAAAATATTTTATCTATCTTTTTCTCTGCTCATTTTTTCTTTTTTAATCTTCTTTTTCATTTCTTTTTTTTTTCTCACTCTCACTCTCCTACCTTAATCTCTACTACTTTCCCTTTTTTGTTCCTTTTCCTATCCTAATTCAAATTTATTTTCTTTCTTTTCTCTTTCTTCTCTTTTTCTTTCTCTCAATTGCCATTAGTTTTAAAAGCAAGTGATAACAGTCTCTGGTCTTCCATTTCTGTTAGTTTGTTCTGTTCTTGGGAATATTTTGTTTTGTCTTCTCCTGTTCTCTCCAACAACTCCCCAGAGTTTGTGTGATCTTCCTGTGTCATCTGACCCCACTTCTAACCTTTTATATCTTATCTATCCTCCCCAACTCCTTCTAAATCCCCATCATAAAGAGTAAAGCTACTTTATTGAAGAGTTTATTCACTATAAACATATTTGGGCTAGTCCTCAATTTTTATTTCATTCACATGGTTAAAGGTGATAGATTAATAACTAACCACAAATTGTCAATTTCTAAGCTGTGCTTAATGCTATTGTGCTGCTGATTGTATCATTTGGGCTAAGGTACTGTGATTGACCTAAGCAGTTGTCCTCCCTGGTATGATGAAAATGAGTTTGCCTCAGAGATTCAAAGACCAGCTATATCTGGAAGATTAAAGAATTAACCCAGGAATTAAACAAGAACAGTACAAATGTCAAAAATAGAAATGAGAAGAAATTTAAACAAGACACTAACACAGACTTTCATTTACCTAAGGTAAACTCTGGGGGAAATGAGATGGAAATGTCTGACAGTCAACCATCTGGATGCCTGGACACCATGAACAGATATGACAGGAAGTAAAAACAAAACAAAACAAAAGCAGATAAATGAGGCTCTAGAAAAATTCAAAACAAAAATAATTTCCCAGATAACCACAGACTAAAAACTCTATAGAAAGTTTTCACAGCAGAATGAATGAATGTCAAGATAGAATTTCAGATATAGGAGATAGAGTTGAGGTCAGTGACTATGAAAAGAGAGATCTTTTAAAAACAGTAAGGAACCATGAGAAATCAGTCCAACAACTCTTAGATGATGCAAATGAGAATAATGCAAGACTGATAAGAATCCATGAAGTAACAGGAGAAAGTTCAAATGACCTAAAAAATTGTTCACCGAATTAATGACAAGAAAATTTCTCAAAAAGAGCAACAGAATTTTGACATACAGATAAGTGAGGCATATAGGACTCCAATTAGCCATGATCGAAAAACCTACATTTAGACAAATAATGCTCAAAATCCCACAAACCCAACAGAAGAACAAAATACTACAAGCAGTTAGGCAAAAAAGTAAATCACATGCAAAGCTAAGCCCATCATTATCACAGCAGATTTTTTAACACAAACCCTAACATCAAGGAAAGCCTGGAGTAAGGTATTTCAAGTCCTGAAACAAAACAACTTCTAACCTTGACTGATGTATCAGGTAAAACTATCTTTCAAAATTAATGGGGAAATAAGATACTTTCATGACAAAGAACACCTGGGAAATTTCATGAACACTGAACCAGCACTCCAAACACTTCTAAAAAATATCCCAGAAAAAGAAAATGAAGATCACAACTCCATAAAGGCCAACAGAGCAAATATGCAAAGCAACCCAAGAAATTAAAGGGAGAGAAGGAAAAAAATAAAATAAAAGAACCAACAGCAGGAAAGTAACACGACAATGAAAAGTCAATACATAACAGTTATAACCATCAACATTAATGGCCTCAATTAACCAAACAAAAGAAATAGACTCTCAGAGTGGATTAAAAAGCAGCATCCAACAATATGCTGTATACAAGAAACCCACTTAATACACACAGAAATTCATATACTGAGAGTAAAAGGATAGAAAACAGTTCTCCATGCAACAGGAGCCCAGAAAAAAAGTGTGGCTAGCTATCTTATTTATAGACAGAATAGATTTCAAACCAAAACTAATTAAGAGAGACAAAGAAGGCTACTACATCCTTCTAAAGGGAACAATTCAAGGGGAATAAATGACAAACAAATAAATATACACTGAATACTATAGCCCCCAACTATACAAAACAAATATTAGTGGATATGAAAAACAAAATAAGCACTAATACAATTGTAGTGGGGGACCTCAATGTTTCACTGACACAAATAGACAAATCATCTAGACAAAAAAATCAACAATGAAATAACAGAGCCATACCAAGTCTTAGAAGAAACAGACTTAGTAGATGCCTACAGAGTGTTCCATCCCACAAAATCATAATGTACATTATTTTCAGCTGCACCCAGGTCATTCTCCAAAATAGACCACATTCTAGCTCATAGAACATGCTTAAGTAAATGCAAAGGAATTGAAGTTATTCCCTGTATATTATCAGATCGTACTGCAATTAAACTGGAAATCAATAGCCTAAGAAACTGCAAGAACTTCACAAACACATGGAAATTAAATAACACCCTGCTGAACAAACATTGGCTCACAGAGGAAATTAAAGAATAAATTAGACAGTGTCTACAATAAAATGATAATGCCAATACAGCATAGAGGAATCTATGGGACACAATAAAAGCAGTTCTACAGGGAAATTCATAGCAGTAAATGCCCAAAATAGGAAAACAGTGAGCTCAAATAAACAACCTAATGCTTAATCTTAAGCTCTTAGAAAAAGAAGAATAAGACCAACTGAAAGCTCATACAAGGGAGGAAATTATAAAGATCAGAGCAGAAATTAATGCAATGGAGACTAAGAGAATGATATGAAAAAATCAACAAATAGAAGAGTTGGTTTTTTGAAAGAATAAATAAAATTGATAAACCCTTAGCCAACCTTATCACAGAAAGGAAAGTTTCAAAATCACACAATTAGGAATGAAAAAGGTGAAGTCACAATAGATCCACCAGAAATCCAGAGGCTCATCAACACCTACTTTGAAAACTTGTACTTTAATAAAATGGAAAATACAGAAGAAATGGAGAGATTCCTGGACCTATATGAACTTCCAAAGTTGAACGAAGAATTACATTCTGTGAAATCGGAAATGTAATTAAAATATTACCAAAAAAGAAAAGCCTAGGCTCTGATGGCTTCACTGCTGATTTCTACAGGACATTTAGAGAACTATTATTGCCACTGCTCTTTAAACTCTTCAGTGAAATTGAAAGGGAAGCAATACTTCCAAATGTATTCTTGGAACCAAATATTACTTTGATTCCAAAACCAGGGAAAGACTCAACCAAAATAGAGAACTACAGGCCAATCTCCCTAATGAACGCAGATGCACAAATCCTCAATAAGATATCAGCAAACAGAATAGAGATCATCAAGAAGATTTAACACCCTGACCAAGTCAGATTTATCCCAGGGATGCAAGGAAGGTTAAGCATATGTAAATCAATAAATGTGATACTCTATATTAACAGAAATAAGGACCAAAACCACGATTATCTCAATAGATGCAGAATTAGCATTTGACAAAATCCAGCACCCATTTATGATAAAAACCCTACAGAACACTGGAATAGATGATCTTTATCTCAACCTGATAAAGCCTATCTATGAAAAACAAACAGCCAATATCATTCTAAATGGTCAAAATCTAAAAACCTTCATGCTAAAACCAGGAAGAAGACAAGATGTCCACTGTTACCACTCCTATTCAGTATAGTTCTAGAAACATTAGCCACAGCAATTAGACAAGAGCAAGAAATAAAAGGAATAAAGATAGGAAAGGAAGAAGCTAAACTGTCACTATTTGATGATGATATGAACCTCTACATAGAAGATCCAAAAAACTCTGCAAAAAGACTGCTAGACTTAATTGACAGATTCAGTAGAATAATGAGATATAAAAATCAAAAGACTTCTTGTATACCAATAACAGACTCACTGAGAGAGAGAGAGATAAGGAAATCAATTCTTTTCACAATAACATCCAAAAAATGAATCTATGAATCAATCAAATGAAGGAGACAAAAGACGCCTACAGTGAACATTACAGCACTCTGAAAAAAGAGATAGAAGAGGATTTAAGAAGATGGAATGATCCTGGGTGGGAAGAATCAACATAGTGAAAATGGCCATACTTCCAAAACTGTTATATAGATTCAATGTAATTCTGTTTGAAATCCCAATAGTATATTTCACAGAACTTGAGAAAGCAATACAAAAATTCTTTTGGAGCAAGAAGAGATCTAGAGCACCAAAAGCCGTTCTCGGCAACAGAGACATGGCAGAGGGTATCACAGTTCCCAACTTGAACCTATACTACAAACTTCTGTGATAAAAACAGCATGCTACTGGCAAAGAAAAAGACCTGAAAATCAATAGAATAGATTAACAGATGCACAAACAACTCCAGACAAACTCAACTACCTCATCCTTGACAAAGGAACCAACCATTCTCACTGGAGGAAATACGGCCTCTTTAATAAAGGGTGTTGGAAAACCTGGCTTGCAACTTGCCAAAGATTAAAACTAGATCCCTATTTCACCATGCACTAAACTAAAATCCAAGTGGATTAAAGATCTAACTATCAAAACAGAAACACGAAACTTACTGGAAAGTAAATTAGGTAGAACTCTTGAAGACACTGGCAAGGAAGAACACTTTATGAACAAATCCTCAGCAGCATGAGAACTTGCACAAAGAATAAAAAACTGGGATATCATTGTATTAAAAGTTTTGTAGCACCCACAAAGTTCCCAGAGAGTAGAAAGAGGCCACCATGCAACCAGGGCAGTAAACCAAGAGGTTCTGCGTGACTCTGGTGGTGTGACCATGAAATAGGAAGAAAATGGCTAGAGGGGAGTGGGAAGGGGAGGGGAAAGGAAATAAAGGAAAAGAAAAAATGTGAAAAGAGCAAAAAATGGAAACAAAGATTTTGTAAATAGGGAAGGGTGAATGGAAGGCAGGGATATAGGGAAAGGCTGTGAACCAAGATATTTCATGTAAAGGTACAAGATCCCAATAATAAATGTAACTATTGTTTGCTTTATATGTACCAATAAATTTAATGAAAAAATATATATATATTACATTGAAATAAGTCTGTTTCATCAAATACATCATTAATGCCTTGGACAGCAAGAGGACTAGCCAATAATAATTTTAATAATTTATTTTTGCATCTTTTACTTGTTAAGCTTTCCCACAAATTCCTCACTCTGTTTCCCAATAATCTCATGTGGTTCACAGAGGATTTAATACAAAGGAATTTCAAATTTACAATTAAAAATCTTTTGTTTGAGTTTTTTGTGCTCCCGATTTGGGTATTTTATGTAGTATTACTTCTACTAGATCTTGGCAAAAATGGTTCTGGTCCAACTGATTTCACAGCGATAGGTACAAGGTAATATGGATCTCATACTAGGGTTCTCAGCTCTTCTTCATTTGCTTTTATTCACGAACTGAATAGTAACATTCAGTCATCCCAGACAATTCCCTCAAAATTACGTAAGAAGAAAAGAAATCTTCAGCATTTGAGCTGAAAAAGTAGAAGTTTTTGAGAGTATATCCACTCTTTATTGGGCTAGCAACTTTAGGAACCTCCCAAAAGTCTAAAGGAAAGGAGTGGGAGGTAATACAGCCCAGCCAAGGCCAGGCTCACAGCAGGTGAGACTCAGGGAAAGTGAGAGAGGATATGAGATAGCCTATATATAAACAGAGACTCCTCAGTGAGGGTTCTTTTTGAAGTCCTATGCTAAATATAATCTCATTTTAATACTTATTTATTGTTACATGCATTGGGTATAGACTAGGAAAGCGAATCCAAAAAGGAAATACATCTTCATACATAAGGTGAGTCATAAGCACTATGCACTTACACATTTTGGAAAAATAAACACTGCCAGGGGACACACCTGCTATTACTCCTTTGAGAAATAAAAGGTTTTCCTTTCAGGAATTATCTCCCTAGAGAACATTAGAATTACAGCAGAGAAACTCCCTTTAGTTGAAGAATGGCAAAAAGGTGCATCTGGGAGGTTTTCTGGCATAAAAACGTGCAAAGAGGAAATGCAAATTGAACTCTAGAATAACAATTCCCATTTCCAGTGTTGCTACATAATTTCCAAATGAGATTTTTAATTTACTTTAATGGTGTAGGCTTACTTGCCAAAGAACAATTGAAGAACGAAACTGATTTAAAATGAATATGGCAAAATATGTTACAACATTGTGAAATGTATGAGTAACTGTTTCCAAAGAACAACATTGTTTTCTGTCCTACTTTTTTATTCCAATTAATCATATTTTGGTAAGAAGCAAGTTTCTTTGTATGTATCTTATAGGTGTTTTTTAAAACTAAAACCGTTTATATAGAAGGTTGCATTTAAAAAAAAATTTATAAGAAATTCATACATGTTATTAGCAAAAGTCAAGTAACAAGAATTTGAATAGAGAAGTATTTGTTATGTTTCGTCACTTGTGGCATTCCCAAATTGGAATGCTGTGTATAAATAGGTTAATTCTGGACTACTTCGATCAGTAAAACATTTACATATTTTATAAAATATTAACACTAAAAATATCTATAGATCTGGAAACAAGTACATGTATTAAATTTGTAACATATTAGACACTTGCTATATAACAAACTGACTTTGAAAGAATAAAAATGTCAAGGATCCTACATCTTTGTATGAATGAGTTTTACCATTCACCACTAAAGAATACTAATAGAGTGACCAGAGATAATATTTTATATCAAATCCAGTGGTCCTTATGACTCATTCCACTTACTTTTTAAAGCTGTTGATGGAAGATGAGTACAGGATGCATTACATTAAGAAAATGCCAACAGAACATTCAAATGTTCTGTATTTCTCTATGTTCATTATGCAAAAAACGTAAGATGAAATAGGAAATGCTGTCTTGGCAATTACTTCTCTTAGCTTAAAAACTTTTGACATTAGTCAGTGATGTAGATACTATGTGCCACTTTGACCCACTTAATACCTACAATCACTTCTTTTAGCCAGTAAATTACATAAATGCTTCAGTTTTATACGTACACCCATGGAGTGAATTAGGACCTGGACATGTTCCCAGACTTCTAGGTCCCTATCGTCTTTTGATGTTTGACATAAAAATACTAGGGAAATAAACATTGTCTTAAATTCGACATTTTCTCCTTAATCTGCTTTAAAAGGAAAATATTTTATGTATCATAATAAAATGCAAAATAGTAGTCTAAAATGCCTATCTCAGCATGAATCACATAATGCCTGTCCATAGCTTTCTTTGAATAGCTGTCTAAATATTATTATCAAGTGCCAAAAAAGTAGAATTCTTCAAGAATTCATGATTTAGGCTGAATGAGATGCTTGTTAATGAAGAATATTCCTGTTAAGATGCATAGATTTCTTCCAAGTATTCTGAATTAATTATTTTACCTTGTCAACATTTTTGTTCTTTCTTTCTCACACATGGTAGGGAAGCTGAGGCATTATCAGCACCTCATTTAGTATCACCAGTGCTCAAACGTCTTAAGTAAAATAAAATATGATTCCTCAACAGAGAAGAGATTGTCTATGCCTAATGGGAAAATATATTTTGTCCAATTAAATTATTATCATTAGTAATATGGTTTATGCTATAGGTTCTGTAGTAAACAATAGACTTTACAGAGGACCACTTTGGAAGCTTCAGCCATGAGCTGAGATGCACACCACATATCTCAAATTCAGTAATAAGCAACAAGAGTCTTTCATAGAAAAAGAGTAAGAGAAGTAGTAATACATCTAGTCTATCTCAGGGGCAAATTGTCCTGGATGGTTACTGTATATTTTTACAACATATAAAATATACTAGTATAATGAATGAAATGTCTTCCTAAAGTTTTTAGAAAGTCACCTCAATGACATTCCTCAAACTTCAAGAAATAATATATCTATCAATAAAATGACACCAAAATCATATTTTACAATAATTTTATATTAACACTTGCTTTTGAAAGATGACATTATAGGGTCTTAATATCTATAATCAAAAATCTTTTACTCTTAACTTGCAAGGCAATAACTTTAAAAATTAATTTTGTCTGCTATAAAGCAGGCTTGCCTTTAATCTTCAGATTTAATAGGTCTCCTTCTGCTGAATGATTTAGGCAGGTAATTGAGGAAATAGCCCATGTTCCATTTCAGTCAACATAAAATGACATTGAAATGTCTTCAAATGTTTCCAGAAATTTCATGTTAAATACTCTTTGTCACATTTGGTATTGAGTAAGAGCAGAAACCCTTGTGTTTAGTAATGCTCTTGGAAAGATTTTAGGTAATGAAGTTACATGCTTAGTCTGATTTACTTTACAAATGAAGATGTTGCAAAATTAAATGTATATAATGCACATATAACATTAATATGTGGATATATGATAATCCATACCCTGGATAATATCACACATATCCTATATTCCTTCCTCCAATTGAAATATATCTGTATAGTTTTGAAGCCAAATACACTGAAAATAAAACAAAACTAAACAAACCAAAATGATTGTCCTTGGTTTGCTGTGATGGATATCTTGATGCAGGCTTTCTGCCATTATTTGTGCCAATGGGGAGCTTGAAGAAAAAAAGCATCTGTTCAGTAAATTTTGTAAAGTGAACAAAAAATATGCATGAAACATCAGAAACAAGAAAATGACCCCTATCCAAAATAGATCCTTCCAGGAATCTTTGAGACTGTTCACATTTAGAAACGGCAGTGGTTACATTAAGGACTTATGAAGGGGCTCCAATTCTGAAATGCTTTCAGTGCTTGTGGATAACTGGCAACCTTTTTCTCTTTTATTAAAAGTACACTGCCAGAAAAGCCTGCTTCAGTCAAAACAAACTTCCACTTAAGAGCATGGTTTTTTAAAGCACTTCCATAAAGTAAATAGTGAAGCTCCCCTCTACACACACGCATGCACGCAGGCACGCACACACACACACCTTCTCTCCTTTTTGGAAAATTTGTCAAGGAACAACTGTGATTTGGGCTCTTTTTAAAGTTTAGTTATTCATTTGTGGTTCTGAATTTTGTTACATAGGTGCCGAAAGGCAAGTGGAGGCATTTTATACATACAAAGTACAATTATACAACGTAGGAAAAATGCTCTAATGGACCGTTGCCGTGCTTGTCTTCTTTAGCCTACAGCATTTTATCTATTCTGCAAGTATTATAGTTCGTCTGAAAATGCCTCAGAAACCATTGTTTTTAGACCTAGGATCTTTATCTCACAAGCAGAAAACAGGGTGCTAGAACAATTAAACTTTCTGTGGAAACTTCATTTTTTAAATGAGAGCTGAATATTTTTGAAGAGATAGAATGGGTTTATCTTTGCAATTACCCAAATCTACTCATGGTATTTTTTTTTTAACATCAGAGGTTTTCACGGGGCAGGAGGAAAGAATCCTGGGGAGCTTACATGACAAATATAAAACAGTGAGCATGTATTTACTAGGACAGGAATTACAGACTGTTTGGCTACAAGCAGCCACATCATCAGACACAGTCTTTGCTGTCCTGTTCAGGAAGCCTGTACTGCCCCAGGTGAATCCATGCTTGTCTTACTTTAAAGTCACCTCTTTGGTTAATGTTCACATTTGTGCTAATAGGCTTAAAGAAGGTGCCAAGCCCAGTAATTTTTTTTTAATCAAACAACAATAATTTAGATAGAGTGATTTACAAAGAAAGTCAAGAAATCTGGGGTTTTTCCTAAAACTACCACCTTTTTCATTGTCAAGGTTGTTTCTTTATATTTCATGGGCACATTAACAATGACCACTGTTAATTTTTCATCACACTGGGCCTTAGGAGAAAGACTTTGCAGGTGAACTGTGAAGAAATAGCTGGGCTCTGAGGCCCATCTCTTTTTGTTTTCCTCTGTGACCTCACACCCAAAGCATTTCATCCTTCCTCCCTCCCAGCCTCTACCTCAGCAAATGAGTGTGTATTACATGCAGGATAAAACTATCACATCCTTAAACAAATGTCCTTTTCAGATATATAATATAAGGCAGACCTAGAAAGTCTGCTGCTGTAATGATTTCATGTTTTGCTGATACTGGTCTTTTCTTCCAAAAGGCTTTTTAGTGGTCCCTAGTGAAAAGCTGAGATCAGCATTTAAATGCAGGTCTATCTTTTTAACATACTTAAAGTCCTTAGAAGTCACTAAGTCCCAATAGCTTTGAGAATTTATAAGCATTTCTAGGATGTGAAAGATATTTTCCATGTCTTTTTCCCCCTGTAAAATTACATTAATTGGAATTTGTATTTTTTCCCCTTTGTGATTTGAAGGAATCATACTCCCGAATAAGATTTGTTCAAGACCATTTCTTTGTGTGAAGCAGTTCTCCCCAGACAGTTAGGAACCAATTATAGGAATTCTTATATTCTTGGGATTTTTACAGCTGATGTACACTCGTTTCTCTCCTAGGTAACAGAAGCATGCACGTGTGCAGCAAGACATAGGAAAGAAAAAAAAAAAGAAATGAAAAGAGTAATTATATTGTTCCTTGTTATATGCGATAACCAGCATTTGGTTAGAACACCCGTGCAAGTTTTAATTTTAAATGACAAGATCGAGGCAAAAGAAGCCAACATTAAAATCACCACTTTTCTGAATCAATCAACATATTCATTTAAATTTAAAACTTAGCGTTTTTTTTACTTCAGTATATTTTTCATCCATGTCCTTTGAAGTCCTTTTCCACAGTCTTTACAAATGTCAGAGAGACATTTTTATTTAAGAGTCGAAGGCCCGAGAAACAGCTGATCAAGGACTGGAGGTTTCGTATTCTCAAATATTCAGGTCTACATGTTAAATTGCAAAAAGAGAGCCATTGAATACTGTGAATATAATAAATAGGCAAGTTTACTTTGATCTTTAAGAAATGGATTATAGGCCAGCTGTAGCCATTACTTGTGAGGCTAAAGCCGGAGGACCCTTTTAACTAATGAGCTCAAAGTCAGCCAGCAACATAGGGACAGTCTGTGTTAGGAGAGAGATAAAACGTGTCCTAGTAAGTTTTGTATTCCTATAATATAAAACTTTTGTATGACATTGCCATTGTAGCTAAGAATGGAATAAAAAAGCAAAAGCAAACAAATAAAAATAAGCTTTTATTGAGCATCTACAGCAAAGTAAGATAAGGCATCTATGTGACAAAACTTCAAGATATTTTCATCCTTAGGTTTGTGGTCAAACCTTCATTCCGAAGTCCCTGATTTAATGCTCTCTATGGCATCGATCACTTCTAATTTTGTGGGAAAAATGTAAGACAAACACCTAGAATTTGTGATCTTTGAAAATTTTCTGCTTCAAGAGATGGACGGAAGGATCAGGGACAGATAGGAGAATAGGATGAAAAAAGTATTACCATGTGTAACCTATGTGTAGCAATTCACCACGCGGGATGCAATCACTGTGTACTGCAAATCTATAGTAAGAAATGAAAAAAGAAAATAAGCTCAGGATAAAAAGAGCAAGGTCAAAATAGTGAGGAAGTGGGCTCCTGTTGCTGATCACCTCAACTGGGAGTCTACTTTACTCCCTGGTTACATCATACTGGATATATTTTAAATATAAATCTTTATGAAACATTGTGTTGAAAATTCGGTATTGTATTTTAAGCAGTGTCAGTCACAGCTGATAAATATTCATTATTCTGCCTATCAGTATTATTATATTTAAAGGGGAAAAAGACAAAACACAGTCTTTCATACAAAACAAACCAATGTTAAAGAGAAAATCAAACTACAAAATGCTAGTGGTTGTAAATTTTCATTTTATATTTTTATGATTAGTTATTGCACAAAGATTATAAAGGAAGTATGATTTCTACTTCTGTGGAGAATTTATTTGAAAAGTGTTTCCTTCAAAAAAACCTAACACTGTTAACTTTGAAAATCCATAATGACAGTTGTAATAAAGATGCACTATATAGTGCTTGAATTTTTAAATCCTGTTTGTAGCAGGGCAGCTTTATACAAATTAGCATACTTAATATTTATAAATTCTGTATAGTACTTTTATCTCCATTCTGTAGATAGACTGAGATTTAAAGTTACAGAAATTCTTAGTGGCAAATTTTTTTATTAAATTTTATTTTATTTTATCTTATTGGGGGCATACAGAGTCAGGAGTATTTGCCTTCTGTATGTTAATAATGAAACATAATTTGAGGTTTAATCAAAACAAAAGCCCAAAATATAGTTTTCCATAAGAAGTGAAAAATTTTAGAATAGAGACTACTTCATTTTACAGCCATATTTTGACTATATTGCTAGTTAAAAGGATGGTACTAAAATGACTTTAACAAATATTAATCACAAGTTTATTCACTGGCTTTCATATTCATTTTAATGATAATGATCTTGTGGATTGCTCAATGTATAAATGTCTTAAATCATGTGATTCCCAAATACAATACATAAAAAAGTGCTTATAATTATATCATGCAGTGAGAACAATGATTTGTAAATAAATTTTAAAAATCATTTAGAACTAATGCGTCCTCATTTTTTATTTGCCAGTAAAACTGCTGGAAAATAGAATAACTAGTACTTGCCTTTTGTAACCACAGGCATTTCCCTCACCTAATAGATCTCCCAGAAGACTATATCTTTCCATTGCTCTTCCACTTGCAGATTTAGTAATTAATCTCTTTTAATCCAATTTACAGTCTGAAATAAGATTAACTTTATTTAACCAACTTTAATTGTGAGTTCCTCCTGCCCACAAACTTCCAATTGCTTCCCATGGTCCACTGATTAAATAAAACTTAGTCTATGCATTAATTCAACATATACTATACAAAACTCTTTATACTACCTTTCCTGGGCTGGGGATTTAGCTCAGTGTTTCCGCTGCTTGCCTCGTAAGCACAACCAGAGTTCCATGCCCAGGACCAAAAAAAAAAAAAAAAAAAAGGTAAAAAGGAAAAGATACTTAAATATACTGTTTCCTTTTCTCTTTATTTTAGGCAAGAAAAATCCTCTGTTTTTCAAAGTCCAGTGGAAGCATCATATTTCTTCTGTGGATCCTTTACTCATTCTACTGAAAGGTATCCTTTCACATGAGTACCTATATCTTTGCCTTTTGTTTATGAAAATCACATTTGTAGATTTTATCTTCATATTGATTTGAGATTGGGCCATTTGGGCTACCAGACTCAAACTTGTGGTAGAAAGTAATGTATTATAACATGTATTTCCCCTCTTCCTCTGGGTAAGAAACACTAGTATTTAACAAAAGGAAGAACAGGACCTTATTCCTAATTCCTTCACCATTCACTTAATGAGTTTCTGGGTGTGGGTCTACATGGCTGTGAACGCAAATGGAAGGAAAGTTGAGTTCTACAGGTAAACCAATAGCTGCACCTTTCTTACTTGGAAGAAATGCTCATAATTTAGAAAATCTAAGCACATTCACTCAACAATTCTACTTCATTCTACAAGCCTATGTTAAATCTGTAAGATCTCTTCTGATCCAAGCACCTTGTTTCACACGGCAACTAATCACAGGGGCTACTATTCTGAAAATTGGCAAAGCTCAAAACTTACAAAAAGAAAAAAAATCATCTTTTCAGTCTATCAAAACTGAGGGATATAACAATCTGAAGGAGAAAACTATCATTATTCTCAGAAACTTTATAATCTTGAGGCCTTGCAAAGGCCCCAGGAAATAACAACCACAATAGAGCTGTAGGAGATGTCTCCACTCAATTCTGGGCACACTCATTTTCAAGGTTTTGCAGGGTGGATGCTTTCAGCTTTAGTCTAGCACCATTTTTAAGAGAGAAAATACTTTTGTTGCAGGCCTGAGTGAACAAAAAGATCATTAAGGATACTTTTATCACTCATCTTAAGCTATGTGAGAGAAACTGCAACAATATTTCACAGATTCCTTCGAATTGTATCTTCTCATAACTAAAGAACTTACAAGGCCTTCTTGTGTTATGTTTGTTCTAAGAATTGTAAATTTTACATTGAATAAAAGCATAAGCAGCCTTTTGGAAGTAAGATCATTCTATATCCCTAATAAACCTGTATATTTTATTGTTGAAAGGAAATGGAACTCTGCCAAGCCGTGAACTAATGAATTAGAATTTGGCAGCATTCCGTGCCTGATACAATTTAGTTCAAATTTATGAAATCTACGTTTTACAGAAATCCACTTGTACCTAAGGCCTCTCTGTACCTTTCAGAATAAAAAAAGAAAAGACATTATATTTCTAAACTTCTGATTTTTACTTTATTAAGAAAAATCATGAACAATATGTTTTCCACACTAAATCTCTGAACATTTCTTTGATTTTAAGACAATAGTAAATAGTAAATAGTCTCTTTGATAGATCACAGGTCAGTTCTAAACCTTTGATTAAATCAAAGATATAACAGACCTAACCATCTCAAGAAAATGTCTGTGGTGGCACCATACTTGATGTCCTCGAGGAAAGGAAGTATCAGTTTTGCTCAAGGCATACAGTCTTGTCCTCCTGTCCATAAAACAAAATGGTGCCCTTTGGTTTCTTTCAAAAAATGTAAAAAATGGGCTGGGGATTTAGCTCAGCGGTTTGGTGGTCTGCCTTGCAAGTGCAAAGACCTGAATTCAATCCCCGGTACCAAAATGTAAAACATAAAAATAAATGTGAAGAAAGAAATCATTAACATTACTTTAAACTGTCTTTTGTGAGGGTCCTCTTTTAGAGTTTTATGCAATGAATTAGAATGAGGAAGATTAGAAGATTCTGTATATTTGATACCTAGTAAGTACATCTCTACGTTGGTAGAGTTTTGAGGTGAGATTGCAAAGAACTCTTGCCTTCTTTCTAAAATGCATAGTGAATGATGTCTCTTCCTTGTAACGGAGATCACCTCAACCCCAGGACAGCATTTCAGACATTTCTCCAAAGAACCCTGGCACTCTTGCCTGAACCTTTATCTTTTTTTTTTTTTTTTTTTTTTTTTTTTCGGTATATGGAATTGACTTTTAATGACAAGACTTTAAAAGAAGAAACATACAAAGATCCTCACACAACTTGGGAGCCATTTAGGCAAGTAAATATTTCTTTCTTTTTTCTTTTTGGTACCGGGGATTGAACTCGGGTCCTTGCGCTTTCAAGGCAGGCCACCGAACCCCTGAGCTAAATCCCCAGCCTAGGCAAGTAAATATTTATGACACAAAAAGAATTAAAAATTAAAGATCCTCAAATTTTGAGGGAATGGTATCCAAGTCTTTGATATGCAATTGTATGTGAGAAAACAAGTGAAGTGGACTCTTGACTTACGAACTCAAGTCATTCTTGAGGGCTGCTTCTAACTAAAGTTGGTCAGTTGAAAGCTCAGGCTTCTCTATCTGCCTTTTTTATAGACCTACCTTCCTCTCCCCTTCTCCTTTGGTGAGCTGGTGGAACTTCCTCCATTTTTATTGGCTCAATGCAAATATTATTTTATGCAACTAATTTAAAGAAACTTGGTGCACTGAATTGAAAATAAGTGTAAGAAAGTAAGGAATGAATTTCAACAGACACTTAAAATGGCAAAAGGTCTTTTTGATGTAAGGCATTAAAGAAAATAAATCACCAGAATAGAATAGTAAAGAAAGAGACTTTATCTTGTTTTGGTAACTTATGCTAAGAAATTTTATTCTGTAATCATTTCTTTTCCTCCAATTTTCATTGCATTCCCTTCTTACATCTTATTCTTTGTCAAAGTGATCTTTATTTTTTTACACAAATGACTTCCAATTTTCTATTTTGTTCTCCCATCTCAGTTTATCAGATATTTCACGCTTTTGTACCTACTTGCCTTTATACATTCATGGTAGTTATTTTTCAGAAACAAACTGAAACTCTCTGAAACAATGTGATGGCCCAGCAGGTTCAAGCAATTCCAGTATCATTCTCAAACTGTGAGGGCTTTTTAGAGATAGTTCAATGCTTCCGGCTTTTCTCATACTTTAAAATAACTTACAAAGTTTTGGTTTAATGATTACTTGATATTACTATAGCAGAGGTTAGGAAATTATATAAGCACAGAAAGATTTCCAAATGCGAGGGCCATAGAAAACAAAAATTTTAATGTTGAAATATGATCATAACTTTAAGCAGTAATTATCAAACACATGAAAAGCAAATATTCTTGTATTTTCTGCAGTGGAACATATGCTGATGTGCTCCATTAGGTGCTTTTTTCCCCCATCCTCTCTCTACTTCCCAGGGGCAGTTTCCTTTATTCCTCTATATTTGCTGAGGGATTACTCACTTTTGTCAGAAGTTGGATGCCCTAAAGGAAAATCCAAAATTGTAAGAACTGTACAGAAAGAAGTAAAACATTGCCTCACTCTGAACAAACAAAAAGAAACCCTTTTATCAGAATAAAAAATGTAAAAATAAACATTTGAATTCATTTGAGTTTTTGCATAAGTGGCGACATTCTGTCCTTTCCTTGGCACCCAAACTAGCCAGACTGTGCCTGCTTTGCAGTGTTTTCTTGTTCTTCTTCCTGCCCGGAATAATCCCTTTCCTTACTCTAACATGTCTAGCCAATTTCATCCTTCAGGTTTCCACTGAAATATTGTGCTTCTGACGATATCAGTCCTTATATTACTCCCTAGCACATTTCCCCAGAGTATTTCATATTTTTTTTTCTTTCTTTTTTTTTTTTTTTCAGTACCAGGGAATCAAAGTCAGGACCTTGGGAGGCAGGCACAGCACCACTGAGACAAATCCCTGGCCCGGTATTTAATATTTTCTCTTTGATAATATGTGATAATATTTATCTCTTTATATCTTTGATTTACCCGATAACTTGCTTTTATTTTTTTCTTTTGTATCAAGGATGGAGCTCTGGTCCCTGAGCTTCTGAGGCAGGCGGCAGAACCACTGAGCCACCCCACCCCCACCCATATGTTTTCTGTTATCTTCCTGCATCCTGATATGTGTCAAATATTTATTGATTAAATGAGTGAATGAATACTTTTATTCATAGTATAAGCGTATCTTAAGAGCACCATATCTCTTGTCTTTCTCTATGTTTTAACATTTTATATATATTTTACCTAGGCCTCTTACACTCTCAGAATTTACGTAATTTTAAAATCTTCTCTAATAAAGTGGAAATTTTTTAATAGGTTTTCTTTCACTCATTTCTGCAATATTCATGCCTTTAAGAAATACATATATTATTTCAATAAATTATTTAAATAAATTGCATATAAATTATATTAAAAGGAGTGGAAAAATGATCTTTTGCCTTTTACCAGTAGCTTACTTAACATTATCCAGTTTTCTAAAATGTTCTGACATAGCAACTAGTCCATGTTGAAGGCAAATGTAGCTGAATTTTGAGAACATACAGGATCAGGCAATAAATTAGCTCCAGATATTTTTTTCAATAGAAAATGTAAACTAAAACTTTGTCATGCAAGTTAGTGTGAAGGAATAAAATAGTAATTAATGTATTTGATTTAATTAAAAAGAAATAATATTATTAATGTCATCAATTTTAGCCAAAATATTTATTAAGTACATTTTTTCTATAATTAGAAGAGCTTTTAGCAAGAGAACTTTAAATGTAGCACATTAACAGATACAGAATCTAGGAAAGTTTGAAACTATTTTGAAAGCTTACTGGTAAACATCATTTCTTCATTGCCAGCATAATTCTCTCAGTCTGGCTCTGGCAGGCAAATAAGGCAACTCTCAATGCAACCTGGGGGTTGACATTAATTAAAACCACAAAATCATAAAGCATCTGTGGCAAGTTTAGGTGCCAAGTAAGATGGAGCAACATTAAGTGTAAATGCTTTACAAAGGTAACTGAATGTCAAAATCTTAATTTTTTAATGATATTAAAATACCTTTAGTGACTCTTACACAAGCTCTTCCAATTTAATTTACACAACCATTGTCACTAGATGTCCCAATATTCTTGAGAAGTAAGATACAAGAGTATAAATATTAGTGCTTTTTTCAGCATGTAGTCATTCTGCACCATGCAACACAATCTAATAGAACACTGTTCGGTTCTATGCATCTTTGGCTTGTAGCTTTATGTAACATGAGAGCAAGAATTGTTAAGTACTGAATTTCACCTTCAGTTTCCCTATATCTCAAAAGATGAAATGCCCCAAAGCATGGATACTGTGGAGGCCTGAGGGATTGATTGTTTACGTACCTCCAAAGTTCAATTGTTGAACTTATGCGATTTTATCTCCCTAATGAGATTTTAATTAGAGGTGAGAATTTTGAGAGATAATTAGGCAGTAAGAGTAGAGCTCTCTTGAATGGAATTAGTGTTATAAGAAGAAATAGAAAAGAAAAAATATCTTTCCCTTCTTCCTCCTCCCCAACCCCTTCCTCCTCCTCTTTAGATCTCTCTTTCCTTGGCCAGGGAGGACACAACAGGAAAAAGTCTGTCCTGAACCAAGGTGTGCTCAGTAAGCATTTGAATTGATGATGGACTTCCAAACATCTTGAGCGGTGAGGAATAAAATTCTGTTGTTCAAATTGCCTAGCATATGGTGATCTGTTACAGTAGCTCAAACTGAGAAACACAGATTATTTTTCCTACTCAACTGATCAATCAATGAAGAGATAAATAAAAGTAAAAAGATTAATCCTTGGACCTCAAGAAGGAAATACTAATACAGGGTTAGAGAAAGCAGAATGGGTCTTCAAAGGTAGAGTAAAATTTATTCTAAAAATACGAAATTACTTAAGACTTGCAATTTTTGATAATATCTTCATTTAAAATTTTAAAGAGAGGGCTGTTATTTAGCTCAGTGGTGCAGCTGCTTGCCTTGCAAGCACAATGTCCTGAGTTTGATCCCCAGTAATAAGAATAATTAATAATAATAATAATAATCTTAAAGAGAAAAAAATCTTAAAGAAAACTACAGAAACGGTAGTAAAAGGGCAATTCATGAACTTTTTTCTTGCCCTAACAAATTGCAACATAATTTCTTTGAAAACTGATATATTCAATAGGTACCTAAAAGAAAGTTCAATCAGGGAATAAAAACAATTCTAATATTGAAAAAAAAATGTAGCAATTAGTACAAAGAAAATCAATATTATACTAATAAAAAGTAGTTAAACAATTTCATCAAAATATTTCCTTTTTTAAAACAAGAAAGTGGTTTCTTTTTCTGCTTATTTGTAGTTGTTTTTTGTTTTAATGAGAGAAGGTCTTGTTGGCACTAGCTCTCCTCCTAACTCGGCCTCTTGCCTGTTAGGAATATGAGTGTGTACCACCATTCCTGGATTATTCTATTTGTTTTTGCAGATTCACTAGGTCTTTGAGGGTTTTTTTGCAACTACAAAAATGACTAGACTCCTGATGTGAACTTGTTTCCTACTTCTACCACTGTCAAATTTCTGGAGAAGCTCATTGGGTGTGCATGTCTGCCATCTGCAAAAGTCTTTTTCTAAATTTTTGTGATTCGTTTCTCTGCAGCCTGTAGAATTCAAACTAGTAAGTCATCATTCACATTCACAAAAATGGAGCATAAATACTCTAAATGTTGTATTTATGTCTTTTCCTATAACAAATTTTTTTCATATTTGAGTTTTGATTAAAAATCCAGTCTTATGTAAGCCAATGTTATTCTTGTCAGAAAGATTACAATTTACAAACCATGATTCAAGTCAACATTTAGGCTACAGGACCCTTCATGCTATTGTGTGTTAATCACCTCTAATCCAGTATTTTGTTTGAATTTTCTACTGTAATACAGTCCATAAACATCGGGGGGACGGGATGACTCTTAAGGCTACTGCTGTTCACAGGACTCTGATAAGATGCTGATTTACTGAGTCAGACTTGATTCCTTTCCGAACTTGAGCACTACTGAATTCTCACATCCTTTGAATTAATAGGGTTAGGCACTACTTTGTGGAGCAGTTAAACAATTTTCTTAGTCATTTAGATATTTTAAGTATATCTGAAACCCTAATGCCATAGGGAAATTTATTTGAAATTGCAGATAATCTATCTGCAACAGTACTAAATAAGGCAGGTAGAGACATTCTCAGGAAGAAGATTTTCCTAGGGTTATTTTATCACACTTCCAGATCGCATTACAATTAATGGAATAAAATGATTGAACAGTCTGTGTATCTAGAGGAAAATATTGCCAATTCTCTTCCTGATCTCAGAATGAGTCAGAATTGTTAGACAATTTTCTTTTTCTTTCATTATAAATATAAGGAAATTCTCACAGAAACAAAGCATATGCAAACAGACAATCCTCACAGATAATGAAATGCCTCTGTGAGAAGTGCAATCAATAAGAGTATAATCTATGTTGATAAACAAGAGTATGGCCTCAGTAGAGTGTAGGGCAGGGATGAATTATTCAGGAATCTGCTCTGCTGTTCTGCAGCTACTTCCCTGCTTCTAATTCTTCAGTGACAGAAGCACCTGGCTTAGCATCCTTTGACTACAGCCTCTTTTGAACAACTCAGTCTCTGTCTTCCTTCTCCAACTAAACATGACTTACCATAGAGCCCAAGGCTTTTTTGAGTGTGAACTTCAAGAGGAGTAAGTAACTTTCTGTGGGTCAGACTCTCAGGCAGAGCTGATGACCGTAGAATCTGCTATCAGCAGTGTAGAGAAAACCAGAACCCAGGCTCTCAGGGACTTGCAGGCAGGGTTAATGTGAATTCTGAGAGGGAAATTAGAGGTTAACAAGGAAAATAATAGGAAAGGATGCTATTTACCTTTGCTAAATGTCTGTAATCTGTACCTCTTCCCATTACTTTCAAAATGAAAGATAATAATAGCAACAATGCGATTCCTCTGAGGATTATAAAGAGTTTTGCCTTTCTCTGGACGTTCCAAAGTGATAATTGTGACATTCGATGTGCAATCATCATTGCTTAGGAATTGGAGAGGGCCAAAACGTACTAGCTAGCCAATCCACAGTCTAAGTATTTTGTTCAAGTCAGCCTTCCTAAATGACCCTAGGAGCAGAATTTTGCCACATCTTCTGGGAAGCAATTATAAAGCCAATAATTTAGAGTTATTAATTTTTTATACTCAGGCTAAATTTCCTTGGCTTTATTCCTTCCATTTATGAATGCTTATTGGCCTGAATAGCTATCCTAAATAATGTACATGTGCACAAAACTAACATTTCTACATTATAACATTTGATGAGGTCTGAAGATAGGTCAGATTCTTTTGTGTACTGAATTACAGTTCTAATTTCTCCTAAAATATAGATATTTCAAAGTACATATTAACTTTCAAAGAATCTGACTCTTTGAAAGCTTTTCTCAAGAACTTTAGTTTCAACATTTTGATTGATTGGGCTAGATTTATTCTGTTGGGAATTTTATTACACAATAATTTTACATAAGTTCATCTTTTATGCCTCATAGCAAATACCACAAGCAATGTTGACTTCTACTTGCCGGATTCTTAACTCACAGAAAGACCATCAAAAGCTTTTCCTATCTGATCACCAGAAGAAATTCTTCACAGAAGGTCAGTAGAGTTTGACCTAGTTCCTGGCCTGCAGGAGTCTGCATCAGAAAATAAAATTGGCCATACTTCAAGGCAATCTTCTAAAGCTCCCAAGTGCGTGGAGAAGATGAAGTGTTTCAGAGTCTTTAACATCTTTCTATACATCAGAGGGAAAGGAAAACTGGTCGACTACCCTCAGACATTACAATTTCAGTCATAATATATTCAGGATAAAGACTGTAGAGTATACAACTATCAGTCAAATATGAAATTGCCCTGCTGTAAACTAAAAAACATAGCTCTTTGATTGGAAATCACTAAAAGCTAAAATCTTTCTTAAGTGTGTCATTAAATTTAGCAGTGAAATTTAGAAAAATTAATGAGAAAATATGGGCAAAATCTCATAGGTTCTTCCACAGTCTTTTATTTGCTACCTGTTCTTTCACATTTAGATCGTGATGGTGAGTAGTTAGGACAATTAATTAGCTACCCTATATAGAGAATAATACTTTAATTTAGGCTTATAAATCCAGAGAAGTTAACTTACTCCTGGCTTTCCTGTTTTATTAATGTAGCAACTTCACTTGCAGGAATGATAATCAAAAGGAATAAAAAAACACAATGTATATACAGATTTTATCCAACACAGACAAATAAAAATGTGAAAGTAAAGATTGTTGCTGTCAATTAAAATAGCACCAAATGTATCAGTCAGTGTATCAGTGCTTAGGCGAGCTGAACCAAATCAATTTCATATGTAATATGCATTTCAAAAAATTTTATAGGCCCATATTTGAAAAACCATATAGGATTTTAAAGAATGCTTTTGGAATACGGATCAGATATTTTAATTTCATTCATCAGTCACAGTAAATAAGATGATCATCAATATGTGCTCCAGCATTATTGTATTAATGTATCTTACTGTCGTTATGTTTCAAACATTTAAATTTCCAGAATTGAGATAATATCAAACTAATTAGCTTCTGTACAACAATCAACATAGTGAAGATGTGACATACAGAAGGAAGAAAATATTTGCTAACTATACACTTGACAATTGGTTAATATCTGAAATATTTAAGGAACACAAACCACCTAATAGCAAAAATAAAACAAAGAGAAAACCCTACAAAACAACAACAAAAAACCCTCACATTTTTCGAATTTTGAGATGAACACTAGACCTAAGTACCTTCCTCAAAAGAAAATATACAAATGACCAAGAGTTTCATTTTTTTCATTTAATTCATTAATCATCAGGAAAATGATGATCAAAACCACAATGTGACATCAACTTACTTCAGTAAGAATGACTGTTACTAAAAACAAAACAGACAAGTACTGACACGGATAGAGGAAAGGGATCCCTGACACCTTGTTGGTAGAAATGTGAATTAGTACAGCCATTCTGAAAACAGCATGGAGCTTCCTCACAAACTTAGAAAAATAGAACTACCATTTGATACAGTAATTTCACTTCAGGGAATATAAGTAAAGAAAATGAAACCATTATGATGAGGAAACTGCTGGACTTCTTTGTTTATTAAAGAAATATCTATAATAGCCAAAAGTGCTTGTCTATCAAGTCATGAATGGATTAAAAATGTGATCTATAATCTAATGAAGTACCATACAACCATAAAAAGATATTATCTGGAAAAACATGCATGGACTTGGATTTTATCCTGTTAAGTGAAATGTATTAGGCACAGAAGGCAAATCTCACATGACCTTCCTCATACATGACATACAAAAACCTTAACTTCATAGTAGTTGCCAGAAGCTGGGACTAATGGAAAGAGAGAGGGATAAAACAAAGGAAGTCTACAGGTATTGAGACATAAGTAGAGAGGAGAAATAAGTTTTGATTTTCTATTGCAGAGTAAGGTGATTACCAATGACAGTTGTGTGTTTTATATGTCAAAAAAAAATCTAAAGAAAGGGATTTTGAGTGTTTCCACTACAAAGAAATAACAAATGTTTGCAGTGGTAGAGGTACTTATCCCATTTGAGCAATATTCAATGTATATGTCTCAGAACAATATTTATGTATTAATTTAACAAATAAATTTATATGTCAATTAAACAAAGAGCTGAAAAAATAAAACTCTCAGAGTATGTTCTGTATACGAATATCATGTCAAAAACATTCAATTCATTCACTTCAAATAATTTTTGCATCCCACTTTCATCTTGTAAGGCATGAAGACAGCAATTACATTTTCTGGTTTTAGTTATTCATATTGCAAGAAGCAAACCAAGAAAAATGTTTATTTTTAATCTAGAAGTTTGCTGTGTCAACTAACTGAATGTAAACACTGCATAATGTTTTTCAAAGATATATAATCATTTGTAGCTTTAAACTAAAATGTCCAAAATATATAATTTGTTTCAGTAATAATCAGTGCCTTAGTTTGTTTCTTCTTTTCTTTATTTGTGATCAGAAAAACTAAGTATTGGCTGGGCATGGTGGGGCATGACTGAAATCCCAGCTCTTGGGAGGTAGAGGCAGGAGGATTGCTGTGAGTTTGAGACCAGGCTGGGCTACATAGTGAGTTCCAGGTCAATCTCAACTGTATAGTGAGACACTGTCTCAAAAAAAAAACCCCCCCCCAAAAAAAAAGAAAAGAAAAGAAAAGAAAAAAGAAAAACTAAGTATCACAAACATAATCCCAATTTACTAGTGATTTTCAATGATGCCATAATAAAAGAATGCATAATGACAGTTTACTACAGGAATTTTGAAGTACAAGATAAAAAGAGACTCTACAATTTTGAAAGAGAATAAATGAAAAGAGCTTTCTTTTACCTGGTTATAAAAATAAATGAGTTGAAAGTTTAAAGGATTTAGTTTTTAAAGTTTATCAATCTATTCTAATGTAGGTATGTATTTGGATATCTTCTAGTCATGGTCAAATGCCTGTGCATTTGTACAGCACATTGCTCATGTTTTCTCTTCTTTATGAATTACCTGTATTTAGTTTTGTCATTTCTACACATTTTGAGTAACAAGATATATATAGAGAGAGATATAGATATAGATCTTTATCAGTTTAATTTTTAAAACGTACGCTATATCTAAAAACAAAAACTCAAAAATTATCAATATTGTTAAGGAGACTGTAACCTCTGACTCCGTCTATAGTAGTTGTACCCTCCCAGTATCAGGGGATCCATCTATGGTCTGTGCTGTTCTCTTTCCTATTGCCGTAATGTAAAGCTTGTTCTCATCTTGGTCTTGCGGCAGTTGCTGTTTACACGTCTGTAAACAGATCTCCTTTTATTGTTTAACTCCTCAGATTTTCCCTGTCTATGTTTATACATAGAAATTTGGCCCGTGCTAATTCCAATAGCTTTTCATTATTCCGCTTTGTGTTACTAGACATGTAATTTCAGGTGATTGTCTTATAAGTTAATCATTTGCCTGTTGAATATACAACTCCATGAAAGCCCTACCAATGGAGGACCAGCTTAGGACCTATGACAACTTCAGACTCTGAAACAGGGCACTGGCAATGTGCAGGGTTTTAAGAATATATCTGGAAAACAATAAAATACCTTATAGTTTTTATAATCACAGAAATATTTCTACTCAAATACTGCTAATTATTTTACTCACTTTATTTTTTCGTTAGTATATTCTAATGATGAATAAGAAAGCTTGAGCAGTTTAAATAGTAAAATGTAACACAACTATGGCTGTACATGGTTACTTTTATAAAATGAGATATTATACTCTTTTGTACCCTACATTTAAAATGTATCTACATCTTACTAGAAAATTCAGCATTGAATCTTATAGCTGAATTTTGTGAGTGGTAGAATATAGCATTATCTACTCTGCAAGAATAATAATTAATTTGTGTGTTCTTACTATATTGTCTTCTGTGATAAAAATCTTACAGTAATTTCTTTATGTTCTCAGTAGTTCTGCTATTGCCTCCCTTTATATATGGTCATAGGTGCTCTGAGATGAAACACCCAAAGTTAGACCAAACTCAATAAAAAGGGAATATTTTTATTCTGCTTTCTATGTATCCACCTCTTCCAGGAGAAAGTGTAAATTATTTTAACTTATATTGCTAACAAGTCATTATGAGAATATCTATTTTTGAGTCTAAATCAAGTTTGGACACCACCTTTTATAAAAATTTTCTCAATTGTATAAGCATTAATTACTACTTTGTGATTATTATATATTTATTTCCTTGTAATTTGAAGAAGGTTTTTGAATGCATTTGAATCATCTTTTGATCTATGATTACTTAACAGCCTATTATTCTCCATACCATAAGTTAGAATCTATACAACTGTACCTATTGTCAGACCATATATTTAATAGAATTAATAATCCAGCAACATTTAAGACACTGTGATTAATTAGTTTTTTTTTTTTTTTTTTTTTTTTTTTTTTTTTTTATAGGTTAGCAAAGCTGTGATGTGTAATCAGTTTGCCTGGATAGGGAAGACCCTGGAGATTCCTTGGATTTTCCCATTACACAGTGACTGCCAATTATCCCACATAAATAATGGTCACATCCACCACAACTTCCTTACCTA
The DNA here is from genome assembly GCF_012274545.1 of Fukomys damarensis. Taxonomy (NCBI): domain Eukaryota; kingdom Metazoa; phylum Chordata; class Mammalia; order Rodentia; family Bathyergidae; genus Fukomys; species Fukomys damarensis. The sequence continues at coordinate 4,762,195 of NW_022900918.1, forward strand.
TATTCTGTGTGATTCTCCTTTGATGCTTCATGAGAACCTAGCATACAATATACACGTCTTTCATTTCTATTAGATCTGGAGAAGTTCTTTTTTAGCTTAACACTACATCTCTAGCCTCTAATGTGTAACATGAGCAGGTGTCAAAGTGACAACTGGAAATGAATTGAGGTCATGAAATAACTGAAAGCTTTGGCTAGACACATGCTATAACATTAAACAAGCCACTTAATCTTTTTGAAAACTCAGTTTCATTTTAGAAAAAGTGTAGACATTTGAGTATGTATCTAAACTGTAACAATTTAATTAGTTTATGCAAATCATTCAGTTAGTACATTGTTTTAGTTTGGTAGTGTAGCACAATTGATATTTTCTGTCAAATGAAAATGTCTAGTTATTTTTCTATACATATGTATAAAACTGACCAGTAAGGTTTTAAAGATTTTGACAGATTATGGTTTATTATTTTGTTGTTTTTTAACTCAGTGCTATAATATTAAAGTGGTAATGAGAAACACAAAGCTGTTACTGTCTACATAAAATGGCTAGCAGTAAATGTACAATGTCTATGTGCATTTTGTCTTCATTCATCTGTCTAAAAGACCACAACTTTGTCCTTGTTCCCAACTGTATATAAACTTTTTTGCTAAATTAACATTGGAAAGGGAGGATTGTATGGCATTAGCAGTCATATAAGTTAGTATGACTGTATAAGTTTTAATATGGACAGTGAATAGCAATTAGTAATTACAGTAATGATTACATAATTTATTTAACATTTCTTGTCCTAGAACAATACCCATTTAGTATGGATTATTAAACCACTGGTACAATCCTCAGATTGTAAATAAAGTACTTAGCTTATATCACTTGATTTTTAAAAGACTCCATGTTTCCTCAGTAAAACAGCTAGCAACATAACAAAATGCTTAAGAGTAGAGATAATCTGGGACAGTACTAGACAAAATTTAATATACCTCTGTAACTTAATAACTGAAAGACTCTCAGAAAATTACCTGAAATTTTCAGGACAGTTGTTTTCTCTTATTTTAGAAAAATAATAGTAATCATATTTATTTCATAGTGTGATGAGAGGATTCAAGATTTAATACAGGAATCAATAACGTCAGTACCTGCCTATGACACAGACTGTGTAACTCTCTAGTACATAAAGTCAAATTGAGCTTCATAAGAAGATAAGCCACTCTTTATCAAGTTTTCACTTAACCATAGGAAGGCTTCTGATGTGGCCTTCTGACTCATTTGTTTTTAAGTCAATACCGTTTTCTTTACAAGTGTTGACATTCCCCTGTGACAGAAAAATCAACATTTTAAGTCACTTGCTTTAAATAAAGGACCGAGGCCAAGCTTCAGCATCTATCCATTTTTAGTTTGTTTTCAATATTCCTTGAAAATGGTTAAGTTCTATAACAACAAGGTACCTGAGTATTTAGAATTTTTCTCCTTTTATTCAAGATTCCACAGTGACTCTAATTATTTTACTGTGATCAAACTTAAGACAGATTAGCTGTTTAATGTTATATTCATAATTCACTCTGTCAGTGATGGCGTTAAGACATAGATTTACCCAAAAGAGTCAGAAATCAAGTGTTCCGTAATAAAACCAAAGAACAAAGGGAAATAACTGTTTTCAAGAGCTTGAAATCACATCTTCATTATTTCAAGATTTAATAAATTGTTTGCTTCATAGAAACAGATAAAAATAGTTCATATTAAAAGTGATAAATACAGAAAATGGATACATATTGAAGATATACTCCTAAGTGAAATAAATAAGTCACACATGTGTAAATACCAAATAGTTTCCCTGGTGTGAATAATCTGCAACAATGCATAAGATTCTAATAAGATAACATTAGACATTTAGAAATGGGAAGAAAGGAGCTAAAGGTGCAGGGAAGGTGTGATGGGTAGGGGAAGAACAAAAAGGGAAAAGAAAAAAATGTGAGAGAATGAAAAGATGAAAATAAAGTGTTGGTAGATGGGGAGGGGAGGAGGGGGTGAAGGGAGGGCAGGGGTAAGGGGAAAAAATGAGAATCAAGATTTCCCATGTAGAGGTACACGATCCCAACAATGAATGTAACTGTACTGTATTCCTAAAATGTACCAATAAACTCAATAAAATTAATTAAAAAAATGATAAATACAAACCCAAGATAAAAGAAAATATTCTGATAAAGGCAAACTTGTCATAGACAATGACTCTAAAAAATCACTCATCCAAGGGGAACCAACATTCACATGTGTGACGGGCTGTGACAAGAACTTTATTCTTGCATCCTACTTCCAAGTGTGACATAACTGATTTGGAAGTGATTTAATATGTAGTGTCCCTGCTAAGTCCTAACATCATGATGTCCTCTTATATTGTGACAGTCAGGAACACTGATACTAAAGGTTGATTTAGCATACTCGTAACATGGGAAGAATTAAGACAGAAGAGGAAGTATGGAGAATGAAATGTTTTTATATAAAGAATACTAAAAAGAACTTAAGGGAGTCTAACAAAGAGATAATAAAAACACATGAGAAAAATACCCAAAAAATGACTGTTAAATCTCAATAATCATTCAATATTCTTTTAACATTTTATCACAATATTTGAACATTTAAAATCTCTTATTTGGAGGAGGTCGACGTTTTGTGAATCTCTACAACCCTTCTTATGAGGTAAGTCCAGATTAATTTTATTATTCCTAATTCTACTAGATGTTTAATGTTTGCAGAGCAAATAGTTATAACATATATATTTTATGTACACTTTCCAACATGCAAATTATATAAATCTATGTACATAATTTATATACATAAATTTATGCATATAAACTATATAAATTTATGTACACTTCCCAACAGGCAAATTATATAAAAATTCTTTAAGTGTAGAGAAATTATCTTACTCAAATTGGTAACGCAGTTCTCAGCATTAATGTAACAAATCAATGTTTCTATATGAATGAAGATCACAGTCATAAAAGATGACTTTGTCAACCATTGGAAACTCCATTTCTAGGAAATCAAAGCTGTAACATTCTAAAACCCATGTTCATGTGTGTATATTGTGTGTGCATATATATGCATGTGTACATGTGTATGTATGTAATAGTTCATTGTGTTACTTGCGCTTAAATTTAATGTTTCATTTAAGAAAATGAAGAGCTTAACAAAAAGGTTACATTTACTAATGCTCATCTATTTTTGTTTTAGAATAGAGTACTGGCTTAGATTTAAATTCATAAAGAATCGCTCATTATAGTACTTTTAGCCTTAAAGGCTAGAATCTTTTAACAGATTCTCAAGTGTTTCTTTTTAAATTATTGTAACTGAAATGTTCCATAATGAAATAAAGTGATTATTTTGTAACCATAGTTTACTGAAAATGATCCAATAAAATGTTATTTTATTTCCTAATACTTCAGGCCAATGCATATTTATTACTAAATTAATAAAACTTTTACTTACCAAGGTGTTCAATAAGTTAATTTTTAAAAATTAGCCCTTATTTTACTTTTCTGTATTTTTTATCAACTCATTGTTGAACTACTCATTACTCTTTGTTGTTCTCCTCTATCTCACTTAGCATGTGAAATTATAATGATGGCAATCCATACAATTCTATCAATCTCACCAATGTTTCAGATGCAAACCTATATGCTTGTGCAGCATCCTGATATGATCCTTTCCATTTTTATCATTTACCATGGAAGAAATATCTACCTATTTTTATTAGTATCTCATTCTAGATGATATATTTATTGAAGGCAAAAGCTAGCTCTTCAGTTACCAGTGATATAGCATCATAAATTCTAAATTTATTTATGTTCTTTTGCAAAGTTCTATTTCTTTCTTATATTTTAATGATTCATTGAGAGGATTCAGTGTGCACAAACTCATGTATTCCAATGTTCAGTCTTAATGAAATTGGAACTCAAAATAACATAGTTGTAGTTAATAATCTAAGGTTATGAATAAAAAGCACAATTTTTTTTCTGCAAAGAATGCATTTCATCTAGGTTTCAAAAGCTGTGTTTGGAAGTTTGCTTAAAATTTGAATAAATTATATGGTAAAGTAATTATTTCTATTACAGATATCAAGGTTGGCTCTTTAGAAAAAAGGACAAATATAAAATAAAAATGCTATGATTTGTGAGAGTATAGTCAAGGAGACACTATCATACATATATGTATATATATATACATATATATATATAACATTATATACTTTATTATATTTTATAAATGTGTGTGTGTTTTTCTGTTTCTTTTTTCTCTTTCTTTTTTCTCTTTCTTTCTTTCTTTCTTTCTTTCTTTCTTTCTTTCTCTTTCTTTCTTTCTTTCTTTCTTTCTTTCTTTCTTTCTTTCTTACTTGAACTCGGGCCCTTGCACTTACAAGGCAGGCCACCAAACCACTGAGCTAAATCCCCAGCCCCATTACTTTTTTTTGAGACAAGGGCTTTTTATGTATTGCAGCCTGGGCTTGAACTCACTGTGTTGCTCAGGCTGGCCTTGAATTAGCAGAGATCCTCCTTCCTCAGGATCTCAAGGGTTGAGATTACAGCAGTACACCACCATGCTGGGCTGAGAATCAAAACTTTCCCGTATAACTACTGTGCATATAGAAATTCATTCCCTGAAAGGAGGAAGTGAAGAAGTGAGAAGATCATGAAGATTTAAAAACCATGTGCAATGACTCATAGAAATATGGTTTTAGTGCCACTGGGACCATCAAGAAAGGAGATGCCATAACACTTGACAATTCCTGGCTCGCAGAATTGTTCTCTCATATTAAGTATAACATACCAAATCCATTTTGCATGAAATAATACCATAATCTCACTGAGACATAATCTCATTTTTATTTTTCCAAGTAGATTTTCCTAAAAGTAATAATTTGTATTAATTTCTAAAACTCAAGCAATCTCGAAAAGACCAAGGTGAATGCAGGGCACTGCATTAAATGCAGGCATCATAAATATATACTAGCTGGAATAGAATTTTTAAATGAGGTTACCAATAACTTTCCCAGAGTAAGATGGTTCTTGGGCATCTGTTCTCATCAATAGCAGATGCTTTGGGGATCACTAAATGGAGATCCATCACAAACCATCATTTTCTAAGATGATCGCATTCATTCCACAGCATTTCGAACTCATATACATCTTCCACATGAAGAATTAAAACTGGGTGACTTGAGCCAGGAGTCTCACCTGCCTACGATTTTACTCTTACTGTCAGGAACTAATCCTGGCAAAATTATGTTTTAAGTGTTTTATCTCTGGTTACCCTATACCTTCACTTCTATTACATATTTACACCAACACTTTTAATGATGGAGTGAACTGAAACCAGTCATTTGAGAAATTATCTGTCTGCATAGAAATCTTGCCTCAGAGATTTATTGGTTCTGTGATCTTGGATGCTTTACTGAAAGCCACTGAACCTTTTTTTTTTTCTTTTATAAAGAGGTGATGATATTTTCCTACAAACTGGGAAATTGTAGAGGCAAATGAAATAACCTGTGTAAACTACCTAATAGCATGACAAGCACACTGTGAGCTTCAATACATGAGAACAGTAGCATTTATTTCCCTAAGGGTTTTATTGCTAGAGGTATCTGCATTTCATTGGGTTTTCTCAAAGACGAAAAAAGTTTTCAAATCACTAAGGAAATATAATATAATAGAGATGCATAGTCAAAACTTTATGACCACCACCATTTACCAGCTTTATTGCATCCGATGAGATTTTGAACCTCAGCTTCTTATTAGTAAATTTGACCTAAAAGGATTATTATACATTCTAGATCCTTCAGTTGTTTGAATCTGTCTGACAAAAAATGCCCAATAAATATCAGCTTCTCTTCCAATTGCTGTCACAGGATCATTTCAGCTGCCCTTACTGTCCTTCAGATCTCAAGTGCACTTCAGCTCTACCTAGCTTAGTTGCTTTCACAACCTGCTTTGGCAGCTTGAATTGAATACAGACTCGCTGAGTCTGAACACAGGCCCAGAACTGATCTAAACACAGCTCTCCACATAGCCTAGGGTAAGTCACAAGAATGGACAGACAATTTGTAGCATCTACACTCTTCCTGTAGGATGAGCAGCAAATATGAAGGACTTCGGTGAATGGGTGGTAAAACTAAGTCAGTTAAGCTAAAGCTGCAGTAAGATGAAGAGAGACAAGGGGGGACGGGATGCACACAATGGAATAATAAGCAGTGGTCGGAATAATTCAAATTTGAGGAAATCTGCACGTACTGAAATAGTAACAGTGGCTACACTCCGGAAGGTTTTTGTAGGCATTTGAGAATGACATGGTATCCCTAGTTCATCTAAATATTCAATGGAGGCTAATATTTCTTACTCCTTTGGAACTGAAAGCTAATTTTTAAAAAAATCAAAGCACTGCCAAACCAAAGTAAAGCAATGCAGAGACTCAGAACTTTGCAGTCAGACAACGTTGAATTCAGTCTGAAAAGCAGAAAGTCACTCTAACTTTCTGGAATCCTTATTCTTTTATCATTGGAAACTCAAACTATCCATAAAAGACATATTTATCTAAAAGTATATGAAAGAAGTAGAAATTTAGGCCAACTTTATTGCCTTATAAAGATAAACCGAAAAGAAATTGGAGCAGGAAGAAAGAAGATTGAAGGCCATCGACGTCAAAGTTTTTTCTCTCCCTGTAGTGTTCTTGAATAAATAGAATTTGCACTTTGTTACGTAAAAATAATGGAAGTAGGGTATCTGAGATGTACTGATATTGAACACACCTTCCTGTGAAACATACTAAACGGAAAATGTAGGGGTGAATAGCTGAGACTCTTCAAAGGTGTATCCTTTCAGATCAGCAAATTATATACATTTTTTCCAACTACAACCCTGACTCCCAGTATAGGAACTTGTGGCTCCTCTGTTAGTACTTAGCTCCATTTTCTCCTCTGCAGTTTCACTGCAGGAGTTTCACAAGACAGAAAATTCACTTAGGCCACCTGCTCTAGATAAAAGTCTGGAATGGTGAAGTCAAATCCCAAGAGCCTCTGGTACATACTTCAGTTCGACAGAGAAAAAATTTAACTGCACTTGAAAGAAAATGACCCTGGAAAATAGGTTAGCAAGGCAGCAGGAAGTGTGTGCCTCGATATATTTTGAATATTGAATTCTAAGTGCTCTTTACAGGCAGAAAATGATGTTTTATGCCTCCAGCTAAAAGACAAAAATAAAACAGAGCCCCACCACCCTCTTTTTAAAACATAAACCTCTGCCAATAGGCTCGATCTGTAAAGTTTCATGCATGAATTATTCGTGCTTTAAAAAATAATTTTGTAGAAAACCAAGAGCTGTCTTTTAACCAATTTAGATGAAAGATTTTACTTCTCAATAAAACTGTCCATTAAAAGGGGGCAAACACAATTAATAATTGTATGGCTTGTAGATATTAATATTTATAATTATGTATTCCTATTTTTCTATTTTTATTATCCAGAACAAATTTAAAGTACCTCTACTTCCTCAGAGAACATATAATCTGCATAACAAAACATGGATTAAACTAAAATGAATATTTATTTGTGGGGAAACAAATGACAGGGAAGTAATTTGTGCGGAAATTGTGTATCTCTCTAATGTACACAAAATTCCAACTGTGCGCACCACATGGACTTATGTTCTACTTTATAAAATAATAATTTTGAAACATACTACACTTAACAGCTAGAAAATGGTAGATATGGAGAGAGGGAAGGAATGGAGGAATTTGTTGGTTATTAAAATGGTAGTGCTTGGAAGCTCAGCTAAGTTTGCTGAACTCTTTGTTATGAAGTGTCAGTGCTGTTGATTATAAAACTGCTTATAGAAAACTTATCTGACTATTGACTCAATAACTAATGCTGTATTCCTCAGGTAAGTAAGCATGAATAAAGTGGGGTGAGACACTGTGGAGGACCTCCTCTATCACATTAAATATAAGCTTAATGCTCCCTGCTAAATGTATTTCTATCTCAAACTGACCTTTAATTTATTGTTGTTATGATGTCAAGTTGATGTTTAATGACTCTACTGTCAAACTGATGTTTAATGTCAAACTAATATGAGTCACTGTACGTTTAAAAAGAAATTAAAGCCTCTTTTGCATCAGAAAAAGTTATTCTTGACTTTGAATCTAAACAAAGCTAAATGCTCTTTGATAAAGGGCCATGTCTTCAAACTGAAAGGTTACAGGCTAATTTGCTTTTGAACACTTTTGCAAGATATATATGCTTACAAACAGTAACAGACATCCTTCATTAAATTTGTCTTGACATATACATAATGACCTGCTAGCTTAGAAAATAAGATGATCACACCAAATTTACATTTCTTAAAGAAACTAGCACTTTAATAACTAAAGTAATTATTACTATTGTTGAAAAGTAGTTATCATTATCTAGAAGTAAAGAGATCTTTGCTGATTTTTATTCATCAAAATCTAAAATATGTTATAAATAAATGACCTCAATGTGGTAAGCCACCTGAGGTTCGTCCTCCACCAATCTTATACCTATGATCCAATTTAGCCATCTGCATGAACCATATGCAAGGCTTGGAACAAGTGGGGATATAAAAGTCCCTCCTCAATCAAATAATTGCCACATATATGCATATATACATATACATACATATATGAGTGATGTTTGTTTCACGTGAGAATTGGCTTCCTACTTACTCTCATATTTTCACTTATGCCTTCACCTCAAATTTGCTTAATACAGTACCGCAGTGATCCTGCCAATTTCAATTCAGAGAACATCTTTGATGAGAGAAAAAAACCTTTCTAAATACATACACAGAGAATGGAAATGAATCACCAATCAAATTTTATACAGATCGAATAAAATACTAATATCTGTAACTCAAAATCTACTTACAAGTCATGCCTTCACTTGTTATAAACAGCTACGATGGTATTAGTTCTATGAAATGTCAGCACTCAGTACCCTGTAGAAATGCATGGAAACGCAGATATGGAGAAATTTGAAATGTTCAAAGATACAGATTGTTTACCAAGGCAATCAAAAGAAGCACCCTTTTTTTGTTTGTTTGAAATTGGTCTGCTCACTCCAAGCAAGAAGACATTTGCAGCTGATGTGTTTGATTGAGCTCACTGATAAGTTTTATCACTCTCCTGTAGACAATGAAAGAAATGCCTACTGGGTGAAATTACATGGAGTCTAAATGGGAAGTAAAGTTGGCCTCTAGCTACTGGGTGTGTCCACCTGAGAAATCCCCTAAAACTTCTAAAATGTAAATCAGAAATGAAAGACAGAAGATGGATATTTCAGCAAAGCAGATGAACTCAAAAAGAACAGGGAAACAGAAAGTTAACAAGGGAGTGGGAATAAGTGGTGCTGCAATTATTATCAACATAAAGCAAATTACTCAGGGCCCCACAAATCTTTCCAGGTTCAATTCCCTTGCTTGACCAGACGATCTGTCTGTATCGTTGCACATGTTTCTCATCCCACTCTTCATTAATTTCTTCTTCAACCAAAAGTTTTTGTCAGTTCAGTGTCAAGGATTTTGCCAAAAGTAATTCTGCTACTGAAATCATTATCATTAAACCCTCTCATACATCGTTAACCAAAATTAAAAATAAAATGAAAAGAGGTCTTGTATTAGGGCTAAAAACACATTCAGAAGTACTTCAAAGGCAGTGTTCTCGAGCGTCACGTTTCCTACTGAACTAATACTTTTAGACAAGGTAAAAATAACGCATCTACAACAGAGCATTATGTAATAATAGATTATCTCTCTCTTTATGTAGCATTATCTATTCCAATGTCTGCCAGATTGTTTTATGGGGTTTACTTTTTTATATATAATAATATAGGGTATTTCCTTTTTAAAGCCATTTGAAGATACTTTATCAAATTTCTCTCTCACACTTTTTTTTTTTTTTTTT